>NW_022639461.1:1430890-1445890 GCF_010583005.1 Odontomachus brunneus | reverse complement strand
ATCGTTCATTTCAACAAAATAACAACACATAGCGAAATACATAGCCTTAGAAACTGTCCTTTATAAATATAAAATCATTTGTTTCTCGAAGCCCCTTAAGGAAGAATATTTTATGGAGAGAGCGCAAAACTCGATTTCTTTCTTTTTTTTCTTTTTACTCACGAAATCAGATACCGTGGCGAAGCTGACACATTTTAGTCTCGTATCTCCGTTCGCTTATCTATTAGTTAAGGGCGTATGCGCGTTGCACACGTATCGATACGTGTCGATCCTCAACATCGTTCACTATTCTTGCGCATTTCGCGCGTCGATTTCTCTTTGTGTCGCTATTATATTCTAAGGTTTATTACATGGTATATACTTGTTAAAAACAACATAATACTTCATCATTGTGTCGCCAACTGTTGTATGCATAAACATTAATACTATTTCGCAGTATGTATAAATATATACTACTGAAAGATCGATTTAACGTCGGGCGAACCACGTAACAATCGTCGACTTATACGTTAGTTTGACGACTCCTTTTTCACGGGAGAACTTTCCGATCGGGATTATCTCATTCCGCCGATCATCTCAACTGTAACTAACATGTCGATGAGATATACAATAACATGAGATATACAAAAGGTATATTATTTAACGTTGAAGGCGCTTCTTATTGATTATTAGTCGTTAGTTGTGCGTATTTTTTGATTTTCTTCCGTATACAAACACTTGGCGATGGAGTGGAAAATTGTGAGGGATGCGGCATATATCGAAAAGTACTGATCGTCGTTATTATGTGTCGAATGATGCGTTACACAATCGCTAACGTAGTCAGTAGGATTATTACTGTGCCTGTGGAATGCGCAAGAAATATTGTCAATTCCTGCCTCTCTTATGTGATTCCGTAAGGCGATAGACGCGAAGTGGAGAAACAAGAAGAAGAAGAGAAAGAAAAACAAAGAGAAAGAGCACGTGTGTTCATTCAAGACATTACGCGAATCTTTTCTACTGAGATTTAAATGTGTCAGTTTGCTCGCACAATTACAGATATTTTCCGTTGAAATCACTCGAAACAGCAATTAAACGCCGTTCCTAAAGATAGATAATAATGGAAATCATGGGACTAACATACTTGAGCGTATCACAAAGGAATAATTAAGATTTAACACGAATATAAGATAAAGTAATAACGCGCCAACACTAATTGCAAACGAACATGGTGGGAAACAATTATCGTCATTGGGTTTCATGCATGTGCACGCATTCGCGAGTATGGAATAACGGTGACGATCGACCATCAGCGAGTCGATAAAATTGCGGAGTCCCAGCGTCGCTATGATATAAGCCAGAGCTCGGAATTAGTTGCCCATTTCGGCCGATTCTCGGGAGCTACGTCTTCTATCTTCCCCTTGCCGCGAGTGGGCCCCAAAAGTGACGTTCGAGCCTCCAAGCTTGAAGCCGCGACTGGCCGCGATCGTCATTTTCGTAGCCCACTCGCGGCAAGGGGAAGATAGAAGACGTAGACGAGAATCGGCCGAAATGGGCAACTAATTCCGAGCTCTGATATAAGCTATCTTATAAGCGACTTGAGATTCTGAACTAGTGCATACAAATAAAGGAAAATCGATCGACAATTTCAAAGAACAAAAGTAGATCGTTAAAATATATTAAAGCGTACTACTGTTATACAACGTCATCGACATTCGAAAAAGAGCAAAGGAAAGGTGCGAAACGAAATAGAGTTTTCCCGAAATTCGTAGCCCTGAAACGATTACTGGCTAAGAACCTAATATGCTAATTGCAGCAATTTGCTGTGTGAAAGAAATTTCAGAATTTACGAGATGAACGAACGAACATTTCTCGTTTCATTGTATCCTTGCTAACAGTCTGGAGATTCCTACTACTGTAGGTGCAATTTGATTGATAGAAGACCGAAGAGATTTCGTTTTCGAGAAACCCAACGCTTCCTCATTAAGATATGTCTTGTCTCCGGGTGCGGAACAGAGTAAATCTTCTTCGCGATGATCAACTATCTCGGGTGCTCGCGATAAGATCTTGCACGGTATTTTACAATCTACTTATTAGTACATGTTATACAAATATATAAAATTCGTAACGTTTTCTTCTCGTTCTGCCGAAGTTAATTGCACGTATTGCCAATATAACACGGACGGTTAACGATAAGTTAACAATAAGAGTTGGACCGTTTTATGAAGAGGCAGCGCGATGTCACGACACAGCGTCGCGACATCGTCATTCGTTAATCGATGCGTAAAAACCCAGGTGTGAGACGTGTAAATGGGATCCATTCCAACGTTGAATTTGTGTCCGGTCCGGTTACTCGGACGGCAACTTAAACTACGGAATTATATCGCGACAAAGAAGATTACGCTAGCTAACAATAATTATCATCATTACTAACGTCCCTCATCGTGAGAAAATCTTATTTCGACAAAAATTTGCTGCTTGGAGAATGTTTAGTCTCTCCCAAAGTACATACCGAAAATATATATGTGTGTGTGTGTATTTGTATATATATTGTCGCAATTAGAACTTCCAAATATATTGCTTGATTCTAAAAGATTTATCTAGGTCGGACGTCGTTTGTATCCGTAATGTATTTACTAATTGTTTCGTAATTGCTATTTTGCGCGAACGCAAATTTGGCAAAGTGTGGAAGGAACATCTGAGCATGAAACGTCCTAAATCAATCGTTACGTTTCCGTGCGTTTATACGCGCGAAAGAGAGAGAGAGAGAGAGAGAGAGAGAGAGAGAGAGAGAGAGAGAGAGAGAGAGAGAGAGAGAGAGAGAGAAGGAAAGTGTGTGTGTTTGTGTGTATTATGTACCATGCTAATAATTTGCTAATAATTACAATTTATCACACAAAAACGCCTATACATTTAAGACGAAAATTATTATTTCGTTAAAGCAAAGAAATAATTGAAATACGCTTTTATTATTACGCACTTATATAAAGTAAATATTCCCGTATATTCTCCATTGTTGCAGAAAAAAAAATAATCTAGTTGGATGCTTTCAGCATACTTTCGCAGATATATTGCTTGCGATGAATTCAGTAGTAGCTCGAATTTGACGGCATAGCTGCTTCAGCGCGAAAACACGCTTTTCTTTCGGAGCTTCACGATAAACTACACACGTATGTACAAATACTTTCAATTGAATTTGTATCAGGTGATCTAAGGCAAGAAGGTGATCTAAAATAGGTGAAGTTGATCTAAAATATATACACTATTTTCGTTACTCCTTAGCTTTGGATCGCTGCCGAATTAACCACGACAATGGAGATTGGGCAATTTATCAAGTAAATGCGTAACAGCACACAAAATGCGCCTCTCGGTCTTGTACTCTTCCCTACGAAATAATAACTTTCGTCCGGCGGTCACGTGTGATAGATTGTAATAATTATCGACAGAATAATAATTCTTAAGTGCACGTTGCGATTACAACTAATTATAACGGATATCAATTAAGTAACAAACGACATTATGTGACTAGCGATTCATCACGTAACTTTAGTTTTATTCTTCCTAAAGGCTGGAAAGTGTAACTTTCTGCGCCTTCGTTTAAGCTCGTCGTTGTCGGCGGTAGAATTGGAATCGGTCGAGAGCGTCTCGTCGTCGACTGACATTACCGTAGGTAATTCTCGAAGTGGTTTCTTCACGCTCGTCGTCGTAGCAGTCGACGCTATCGCGAGACGATAGCCGCCGGACCTATCTGAAATGTCGAGCGAATTCTCCGAGTATGACGTCTTCGGCAAGAACGATGAGGTAGTTCTGTCCTCGTTGAGCAGCATGTTTGTGTCCTGGCTGTAAGAACGTACAATGCCACCGGCATTCTCTTTGCACGTTATGATCTTCCCAGAAACTCCAGGGGTCGGCGATTCGTCCGAGCCATCACCCAGCACGAAGTGGACACCTTCAGGCTGCATCTCCTTATCCGCCTCGCTGCTCGACGAATCCGGCGGTGCCGATGACTCCTTCCACACCAGGTTGTCCAAAATACCTACGGATATGTCAAGTAATATCCAATGTGTACGTTCCTCTTTCCTTATCGCATTACTTAACAAGGGGCAATATGGGGTGCAAACTGCAAAAAGTGTGAAGCAAAAGTCACTCTAGCTTATTGTGCATCGCCACAATACATAAGCGGGAAAGTTCTCTCCGAACTCTCGTGCATCGCTTTGACGCATCGCGAAGAAGACTGCGGGAGGCAACATCGTAGATACAGCCTTCTCTACTTCACACTAGTTCCGTAGCTATATTAAAATGCACATATTTTGCGTGACGTAAAAACTTGCGGGACAAAACGAAGCGTGATTCATCGTTCGACTATGTGCAGAATTACGTTCCATGACATTTATTTGCCCCGTCAATATACGCGTATATACGCATGTAACGTGGAGCATCAACTTCACTACGGTCAATCACCGAAACTGTTCGTGTTACGAGATAAAATTCCAATGATCAAAGCTCATTAATTGTTTCACAGCGCTAGCTATTGGCGCAATTCCGCTTCCTAAATTTCTTTATATAAACTGTGAGCTCTGTGCAACGTTTGTTACAATTGCAGAGTTGCGACCGCCAATTATAACATGGCGTAACTCTGATGATGAATCTAAGCTTTAAATCACTACACATAAACTCACGTTCGATTTATTCTTGTTTTAACATTATTTGAGTTTTAACTTTAAAATGCGCACGTCTAGACTTTATAGAATCGGAAACATGCAACAAATCGGAACACTCGAGTTCGGAATAGGTCATATTAACAAGCCCACATATTCTTATTTTTTTCACAAGCTTGTGTAAGAGTTTATTAATAGAGATTAATAAATATCTTGTACAGAAAAATAACGTCGTCGTGTAACGTAATCTTTATAAAATAAAAAGTGGACTCACTGTAATATACATATACGCATACGTTTCAAGACATCAATGTTTCCTCGACAAATATTTAATTGCAGAAAGGTACATATATAATTTACAAAATCATTCAGGAGCAATTCATGAGTCACAGTTAAAAGTAATGAGCAATATATAATATTTTTAACTAGATATTTTCCATTTTACAATTAAGACAGCAATATTTATTATTACATTTCCAACATATCATGTGTCTTCAAACGTAAAAGAGTGCAAGTCAACTTATAACGAGATATGCGTATGGTAAAAAAAATACAAAGTATTTCCCGAATATTGAATTCAATTATTATTAATAAAATAAATTCTGTATATATATCTACATATATAATGTCTGTAATACGTTGATTGTCGATGAGTTATATAAACTATTCGTTGTATTATATCAACAAATATACGTCCAGTTGCGCATTTCGCGATAATCTGCCTCACGATTGTAAAATCCGTAAAATCTATGTTACACTTATAAAAACAACATATCAATATTTATAATTTTGTACTTTGTGTCGTGTTGACATAATTAATATTTCAGATAATAATCGAGTCATTTTTGTGCTATTGTCATATACGTTGCAATCAAAACTAAAACAACTGTCATAATGCCATGAGCAAATAACAGGAATGTAATTGTATAATTAAAAGAAAAACCTAATTTACAAACACATCGTATTTTTGCGTCTAAAAATTGTCTTTCATTATATCACATGATTAATCTTTCATTTTATCTAGTATATTTTATGATAAAAATACATAATTTCTATTTTATCACATGTTGGAAGTGTGATCATATCAAATCACAAATTATGTAAAAGAGATATAACTCTTAAGGGAGCATACTATTTCTAAAAAGTATGCTGTTCAGCCATTTTTATAGAGTTTTTAGAGTATATTTTTTAAGGTACAAACAATAATTTGTACAATATATATATATATATATATATATATATATATATATATATATATATATATATATGTGAGTGTGTGAGTGTGAGTATGAATGTGTATGTGTTATTTGGCAACTTTCATTTATTCTATGCATCGATCATTTATCAATTCAATATTATTTGTCACAGCATTATTTTGGTCCCTTTTCTAGCTTATCCTAAATACAAATAAGTAATGGAACATGGATTTTTCATCTTTACTGTATCTTCTACTAATATATATAAGTAACTTCTATAAATATTATAGCTGAATATGGTCTTCCCATATTTTTTCATAAAATGTTAAATTTTGTACTAAAATGGCATATATTGGTACTGTAATAGTACCATCTATTACTATTTCTCCATCTCGATCTAATTGTTATAGATTGACATATATGAATATAAGTATTTTAAATCTGCCTTAAGCAGGTATCACCAATTTTGCTGTGTTCTAGTAACGACGTGTATTTAAGGCATATATTTTAATGTTAACAAGTTATGGAAATTCTGCAATGTTATAAATTTGTTATTAGCACAAAATTATATTAATGCCACAAAAAGTATTCCTTCTCTACATTAATATTAACCACAGAAACTCTCTCATTAGTTAATTATTATCAGGTCAAGTTCAATGCCGTGTGTGTATCAGATGTCCCATTTTAAACTATAAATATATATATTCTCCAGAAAGAAGTGCTTTTTAAAGCATTAAAGGAGAGAAACATTACGATATGCTGAAGAAATGTTATTCTAGAAGTACGAACGCCAAAGATATTTTAAAGTTGTTTTTAGTTTCCTGCTCATTTTTAATAGAACTTTTTAAACAGTCTTTTCTTCATTGTATTTAAAAATCTTTAAAATATTTTGTAAAGTCATAAAAAAGTAGTTTTTGCCACTAATTTCTAAATATACAAATTTACAGATTCGAATAGAACATCCATATTATATATATATGTATGTTCATGTTGCATATAATATATGCAACACAGATGAACAGGCCACAATAGTATTTAAGAGCAATATGATCATTGATATGTCAATCTTCTAAGTACTCATGTGAATCCGTATCCAGCTTACCTGCAGCACCGATCGAAGATGGTGTGTACACAGAACTCGCCTCATCATCTAAATCATCTTGGCTGCTGAGTCGTCCTATAATAAAATATATATGTCATTTAGAATTTTGTAAAATTACAAAAGAGCTTACAAGCATTTTCTATTCTACTTTAAAATACAAATTTTCTTGCAAAAAAGAATTACAAAAAACAAGTGCTTTAGCTCAGTGTAAAATATATATGTGAAATGCTTTATATATTTTCGCGTTAAATTAATAAAAATGTATTGTCCTACTCCATAAATATGATAGAGAAAAATCAAGCGAAATTTATAATAGTGATTTTAGAATGTAGATATGTCAATATACACACATATAGATGTTAGTAAACGTCGCTTTTTATAATAATGGTGTATTTTATTTTAATATAATATTAAATTACCTCTCAATCCAAGACCTCTACCATTGGGTGTCCCTCTGTACAAAACAGTTTCTAAATAGTTTAATCCATTATTGTTGATTATATTAAAACCGCAGAGAAGTTCAATCTGCTTCCAACGATGTACTCTCTCCTGCAACTCAGCTGTCACTTCATTCAGCGCAGTTCGTGCTTCAACTATGCTCTTGTCAACTTCATCGATGGATTTCCCATGAGTGGATACAAAAGCACCCACCAAGCTGGAACGTTTCTTCCGCAATTTTTCGCACTATAAAATAATAGATAAAATTAGTTGATAAAATTTGTTTCTAATAGAGAAATATTTATTCCGTTCTAATTTGATAAATTATGAAACAAAATATGAGTTATGCAATCTCATATCTTAGATTATTTTATATCAAGAAATTTTGGATAGTTATTACCGCTTCTCGTGCTTGTTGAAGTTGCTTCTCAGCTGCTATTTTCTTTTTTGTATATGCTTTGTTTTCAATTTCATGAGTTAACTGTAACCAATGTTGTAAACCAGCCGGTGGTGACCAGCACCTATCTTCAAGTTCACCTTCCGCTCGTTGCAATTCTAACTTCAACATCTGCAAGATATATATGTACAAATTAATTAAAATAAAATATACATCATTTTACCGTATGCATGTATGTAAACAAAAAATGTAAAAAAAGGATATTTACTTCAATTTCTGCTTTTAATTGTGATACTTCGAGGTCCGAATAAGAAGTGTGTAATCCTAAGCTTTCATCTTGTAAACGTTTTTCTAGATTCTCTTTTTCAGTAGCTGCACTCTCTTGTTCCATTCTTGCTCTCTCCAGTTCTTTCTGTAATTAATTATAATATAATGTTAATAGAACGCTTACTATAATAAGGGACATTTATTGCTAATCTTGTTAAAATTAATATATCTTACAGATTGATTTAAAGAAAAATACCTGTAAATTTTCCAATGCAAGTTCTGCTTTATGCAAACTTTCCATATCTTTCATCATCCTATGAAGATGCTTCTGTGAGTTTTTCTTTTGTTGATACGCATACCAGCATCCAATAAGTGCTCCGAATAACAACGTGACCAAGACCAAGTCCTTAATACTATGTCCAGCATCTATTAATAATTAAATGTAGTTAAGTCTAAGACAATTCTATATTTACACATATCTTGATATAATATTAAATAATTACTACAGATACCTTTAGGAGGTCCGAAAAGAACAACATCCATCGCTTTTAAGGCAATTTTTTGTTTATGAATTGGATCTTTGATACCCAAAACATTGCTAAGGTATTGCATATTGTTCACAGCCAATCTAAAATAAATCACTCAATAATTGTATTCACAGTGGCAGATTTATTTATAAAAAAGTTATATACAAAACTTTTCTACTAGAGAATATCATTTTAGAATAATAAACTCACCGAGGAAGCGTGGCACCTGTTACACGGTGCTGTATGAAAGTAGGAACATATTGTGGAAGCTCAACATTGGAAGTTAACCATTCTGATGTTTGTTCTATAGTCCAATTGTGAACCTAGCATTTTAAAATATCATATAAAAACTTCTATCTTAGCATTTATAATGTTTTCAATATGAAAAGATTCTATTGCATTACTTCTGATCGTAACCAAGCCTCCCAAAGTTCTCGTACACTGATGTGCATATCATCATTGTGATGGAAAGCCCTTTGTCTCCGTTCGTAACCAGCCTCATATTGCAACTCTTCCCTTAGAAACTGTCAGAATTAAAAGTACATTAACCTTGCAGTATTGTATATATAAATATTGTATATGTTACCACATAATTATTCTTACATCATCAGATTCAGATAGATCAACATTTCCATTAGCATCATCATCCAGTTGACTGTGGAGAGATTTAATAGCTTCTAAGCCTAGTCGATCATGAGAAGCCATCGTGATACAAGCTAGATCATCATTACAGGTATCCATAGCTGAAAGAAGTTTATTAAATACATGGAATATTAAATGTACAATTATACATTTGTGTAAGCAATGTATTGATATGTAACATACAATACTAAGTCTATTTTTTTTCAAAAAATGTTTGCAACTAGTACACATTGGTGTATACTATAAGTTGGCTATAAGTTGGAGCAAAACAGATATACACTTATTTCACTCCAGTTTATCGCACCAGTATACACCAATTCAGGAAGTTCCTCAAAAAAGGCCTCATGTTTGCGTTTACAAAACACTTCAAGTGATAGATTAAAATGACAACTCACTGGATTCATGAGCCACTGCCTGGGCCAGTCCATTGGTGAGAGTGGCGGTGAATGCTGTTATCTTGGAATGTGAAGTGCTCGAAGCACCGGTTTGGAAGGTTGGGGTAGAATCGAGAGCTCCGCCACTAGCCGCTACCGTTTCGAAGGACCAATAAAATAGATGAATTCCCAGTAGTATAAGCGCATCAACGTTCACGGATGTTCGCATTTTAGGTTAGCTCCAGCTTCCTAACTAACACCTCGTGCCTCTCTCGCGCGGTCCAACAAATCCGCGAACTCAGCGGAATTGCAGCCGAAAACTCCCAACTCTTTTGGCCCTCTTCTCACTTTCGATGCTAATTCGCAATCGTAAATATATTCAAGGTTACAATTATCGAACCCGGGCTGACAATAGTATATCTCGACGAGCACATAACAAGCGTGACCGATTATGAGTAAAACAGCTTCATAACTATGTCGCACGTTAATATTATTAGCTCCATAAAAGCAGGTTCGAACTTAATCCGGGATACATGAGAATATTTGATTGCTCGTTAAATGAGTCAAATTAAGTACACTGCTGTCCCAAATCAGATGTTTTATCAAGGCCACTAACAGCGTTTCCGACTCGCACGATCTTGATTGGAACGTTTTAGATCTGCGATTAAGACCAATTCTCATGTGTGCTCATCCTCACGGTTATCATCCGCATGGCTGATCCGCGCAGATAATAATTACGGAAAAATACTGTCTCACGGAAATGGATATTAATTACCGCGCCGTGCACGTATACATATGCGTGTTCGCAGGAGACTGAGTAATAGTCGTAAAATTATTAACACTGTATTGTAGGGTGATCCGTTCGAGCATTTGTGCCGGATGGCCGGAAAACGGTTGGTAATGTCGGCATTCTCCTATTATCACCGGATTCCCCGGCAGTCACGTAACTCTCGTGAGACCGTCGGTCTTTAATAATATTTCGTCGGTGACGATAGTCTTACCATAGAATGATATAATACAAGTATACCGATGTGTCCGCGAGGACTGTAGTTCAGAAAAAAAGAAAGCTACTCGTTCTTTACGCAGATAATGGGTTCACGCATATTGTACGAAAATATTTACTGTTTGTAAGGAAAAGCTATGATGATGTTAAATGTGACAGAGAGACCACGGGAGATAATTCTAACGTAATTTTACTTTGAGTCGAGTAGTCTAGTGTTTTGACGCGCATAGAAATGGCGGATGTTATATTTATCACGCATTTCGTACTCTTGTTGACATTCAAATTATGTACAGGTATGGGAATAAAATGCTGTAAATTATAAACGAACACATCGTATGACGTACTCCAAATAGAATTTAAATATCTACATTATTATTATGTTCAAATTTGTAGTCTTAAGTATCTGTTGCTTAACTCTGACATTGTTGGAGTCTACTTTTGACATTCCAAGTAATATGTTTGTAATATATAGAATATCCTAGAATTATATATTGCGTTTCTTTTCACTAATTCTTATTACGATTATCACTCGGTTGATGTGTTAAACGTTTGTTTTTGCTATATTTTACTCAATATATCTGTATACAGTTCAATTCATTTTCCAGGCGAAGAAGATATTATTGCATTACAGGAACATGATATTCCTTTTGATAACGAGGAATCAAATCTGTCTGAACCATTAGATCGTAATTTTGGCAGCAGTACAATTGGCCAAAAACATATTAAGTGCCATGTATGTGAAGATGCCGAATGTTCGCCACCTGACATCTGCGATAATGCAATCATTGTAAAGATTTTTATATTCTGTGTAGTCTTTTACATCAAATTTTTCTTTACATAGTCACAATATTTTTAAGATTATATCTTATAATCAATTTGTCTTATTTTGCTTGACAGTGCTGGAAATCTAGGGTAAGACAAGTAGATGGCACAGAGTATGTTAAACGTGGTTGTTATACATCAGAGGATCATAGGATGCTTACGTGTAATAGAGAAGAAAACCAAAATGCTGAACATGCAGAGGGGCATATTAGAAATTTGCGAGGTGGTGCTCAATATTCTGTAGAATGTTGTCAAGAAGATTTTTGTAATGTTGGACCATATCCTGTATTACATGATTCAAACAGTAAGACATTCCAATATATATATTCTACATTTTATTAATATTTTAATTTTTTTGCTCTGAATTTTATCTTTTACCCACATAACATATAAGGCATGTAATGTATTTTTAATATCAAAACATAAAATAACTAGCAGATACAAACTAATATAATGTATTGATTTTATAAATTTCCAACAAGATGCTTATGGTACTTTTGTAATAAAATTTCTGTAAAGTTGCATAAAATTATGGATAACGATAAGAAAATGAATTTGTTAAAAATAGTGTTTATGTATATTGTTCTTAGATTCCAGTAGGGGGTACTATGTACTGAAATTAACGTTCGCGATTCTTGGATCGGTGGCTGGATTATTCATCGCCGGAGGGTTCCTCTTATGCTTATTAACGCATCGATTGCGAAGAAAAGAGTCAATGGCGCCACATCAAAATGAGCTAATGATAGACTCCGACATCGAACCTTCCATGTTGCATTTTTCATTTCCTTCTTCAGCGCCATCCGCCTCTTATCATCCGCACGAACTTAGAGCAACTGCCGCCGGTGACAGTACGCTTAAAGTACGTGGCAGTATCTCTTTATGTCTCTGTCATACACAACATTTATATAATGCAAATATGAATTAATTTAATTGATCTTGCACACAAGTAAAATATTATATTTTTTTTAGGAGTACTTAGATGGCCGGAGCCTAACTAGTGGCTCTGGTTCTGGATTACCTTTGTTAGTACAAAGGACCTTAGCCAAACAAGTAGCTCTAGTAGAGTGTCTCAGTAACGGTAGTAGCGGTTTCGGTGGTGAAGTGTGGCGAGGTGTTTGGCATGGCGAAAGTGTAGCTGTAAAAATTTACTTTTCACGAGACGAAGCTGCCTGGGCACGAGAAACCGAGGTTTACTCTGAACTCTTACCGTCCAGACACGACAATATTCTGGGATACGTCGGTAGCGACATGACCAGCAGAGGCAGCTGCACCCAACTTTGGCTAGTGACGCACTATCATCAGCTCGGCTCGCTTTTCGAACACCTCAATCGATCGCCACATCCGTTAACACATCATCAAACGCTCAATATCTGTGTCGGCATCGCTAATGGTTTGCTTTATTTACATACGGAGATCCACGGTACCAGAGGTAAGCCAGCCATGGCTCACCGTAATCTCAAGTCGAAGAATATACTGGTTAAGACCAATGGTGGTTGCGTGATCGCCGATTTCGCGTTAGCGACTACACAAGATCGCCTCTCGGCGGAAAGAGTCGACTTACGTCAAGGAACGAAGCGTTACATGAGCCCTGAGATTCTTGAACAAACGTATGTATGAACTCAACTGAAATTTTTACTTTACATCAGTCTTATACAAGTCATCTACAAATGTCAAAAGTGTTTTTGGATATATTTTAGGATGAACGTTGAATGTTTGGAGAGCTTTAGACGAGCAGACGTCTATAGTTTAGGACTGATATTGTGGGAAGTTTGCCTCAGATGTATAAGTAATGGCGTAGTCTTAGAGTATGCGATGCCATACAGCGAATGGTTATCAAGCAGTAATCAAGAGCCCTCCATAGAAGAAATGCGTAAATTAGTCGTATTCGATCAACGAAGGCCTCCTCTTCCTAATAGGTGGCATTCTGACCCGGTAAAAACCATTCTTTTCATTTAGTAAGGCTAAAAGTATAAATGAATTAAATTCCAATACCATCGCCTGTTATTATTAACGTTTAAATATTTAATAATATAATTATTTCTATTACAGACATTGGCTGGGATGGGGAAACTAATGCGGGAATGTTGGCATGGAAAACCAGCAGCCAGACTACCCATTCTCAGGGTAAAGAAGACACTCGTTAAATTAGCAGCTAGTGATTCTCGTGTTCACTTACCTCTCGACTGACCAGCGTTCTTCACTTTATTGAAATCCCTTTCATCCGTGTATTTATTACTGCTGCTTCAGCAATCTATCATGCACATTATAAGTTCGATCATCATCATCGACATCCATACGTTATCAAACTGTTATATCAGAAGAAATATGAGAGAATATCGTATATTGACATATCGAAGCAACGATATTAATAAGTTTGTTAATGTTTGGCGTATGGATTTTGTTGCATTACATTCTGTCATTGTTGTAATCCTGGAACGATGATAGTTTAAGTATACAGATTCGCATTGATCAAACTAAACGTTCAGATAGATATTGTTAACTCTACAGTGGCAGGCGATTGTTCAAAGTTATTTAAAAAAATTAGTTTTAAAAAATATCTATAGAAATGTTTCATATGTAATTTTCGTAAAACGTAGGTTGACAATTCGCCGTTATTTGCAATTAATTTCTTCCAAAAACCACTGTCGTATAATCGATGTATTTTTAAATTTCTCCTTTTACTTAGTGATTAAGATTTTACTGGAAGTGCGCTACATGTAACATACTGTTAAGATTTCTGTTTTACCTCGTTGCGATCATCTTAACCTCTTGACTGTGTGGCGAAAATGAGACTTCCGTGCCACCAGTGTGTGAAAAAGTTTCACACATTTCCGCTATTCCGATTTTAGTATTAAGGTTTTCAAGGTTGCTAAATCTGAATGTGATATCAGAATCCGTCATTTTAAATTTTAAAATTTAAACATATTTGTATTCAGTGACCTCGAAAACTTTAGTACAATCATTTTTATAAAAATCCAATTATTTTTTCAACTTTTGACACGCCATATTGGATCTATTATTTTGAATTTTGAGCTTCTGATATTATATTCGGATTCAGAGATCTCAAAAACTGTGAGATACCAAGCTTCAATACAAGTCGCAAAAGGATAAATCGGTTTTTTTTAAGATATATATATATATGTACATTACACACTGGTGGCACGTGCTTTTTCTATACACATATGCTACATATATACTCAAGGGGTTAATTGATAGTGTCGAGTATGAGAAAATATACCTTCAAAATTCTTACAAAATATGTTGAAACAAAAAATATATAAAAAAAATAACATCCGCGATCAATACAGCAATCAACATCAACAAATTTGTAAAATAGCCTAAAAACTTTCTCTTTGCTCCAATGATCGATAAAAAAAGCCATAAAATTAGTGATACAACCATGTAATTAAAAGGTTAATCAATATATGAGAAGTTAATCATGTATTGTTAAAAGATTAACATATCACATTCATTTCACGACTATTTATTATTAGAGCAAAAGGAAAATTTTTGAACCATTTTGCAAAACTGTTCAATCGATTACAAGTGTCATTATATATATATATATATATATATATATATATATATATATATATAT
>NW_022639461.1:1417369-1430877 GCF_010583005.1 Odontomachus brunneus | reverse complement strand
TATATATATATATATATATATATATATATATATATATATATATATGACACTTAATTTTTTATTTTTATACATGTATAATGTTACGTAATATTTTTATTATATATAATGTTATATATTTCTTTTTATTTTATATATAAAATTATTTTATATTTATTAAAATTATTATATTAGAATTATTTTCTTTTCAGTTTATTATGACGTATTTTGCAAGAATCTTGAGTATATATGTATATATGTATATGTATATATATATATATATATATATATATATATATATGTAAATATACTTTTCGTGTTTGTTTTCCTGCTAATATCAATTAAGATGACCGCAATGAGCAACCAGGAGCCTTAATTTCGTAATTGAAATGCGTGCAAATTAGATATAGTGCTGAGTTTTTATTTAGTGACATACACAATGACATTATTTTGAACATTTTCTTAAGTAGCCCTGCTTTGACTGACTGATTTTCACGTATAAAAGCATATATACCTGATGAATGAGGTCATTCGAAATTGTAAGCAAAATATAACCATTCTTATTTGTGGCAAGTGCATTTTCTTTGCAAATTTCTAAAAAATAAAATTTTTTTTATTGTAGGAGAGAGAGAAGGAATTTTTTTTTATAAATTTTTAAGCAACTGTAATTTTTAAGCAAATCTGTAACAACGCGATAGTATCAACAGTTCGAACAAATAATCAAAATATATTTGTAAATAGTATGTATTAATAGCTATTATTATACATATATATGCGTGTGTATTGTATATAATAATATATATTTTATATTATTATATAATATACAAGGGGATATATATATATAAAATATTGTGTATTATCGACCAAACTAGAAAACCTAACTTAAATTTTTAACAAAATTGAGTTCTTCATTTCATCAGACTTATCGAGAGACAAATTTTACATTATTTGAAAAAATCTCCTGGAAATTGGAATTTTGTGAGTTATGTATTCTAATATGGCCGACGATATGTTAATAGCAATTATATATAATGTTATATTATTGCTATATTATATCACTATTATTATCGTCGCCACACCATCAACATCACATCATTTCTCTCTAAAATCGCGATTATCAGCGGATTATAAATAAAAATTGTTGGTAATCTGAAACGTGATGGACATGGAATGAAACATGATATTTCGAACATGGTACGAAAGCAAGTAAAAACTATCATAAAAATATCTTTATACTACATATAATTTTGTTAATTGCTTTCGTACTCAATGTGTATAAATATAAATAATCAATACACTACTGAGAAAAAAAAGATGAACGTACATAATGACAGTTACAGTTTAATCAGATGTAACACAATTATTGTACAAAGATTTGTACCTAACAGATACTATATATACAGACTTACCATAAATATGTCAATATATTTTATTTCAAAAGATCTATCATTTTTTCTCCTGAAGTGGTAATAATAGCAATCTCTCCAATAATATACTGCTATTTGAACTGTGAGTACCAGCACATTGCTCAAGAAAGTCACGGAGATGTGATGGATCGTTCATGTGTAATAAAATTATGAATGCGTACTTCCACACTAGAGGCTCTATATCATTAGAATATTCAAGTAGCCTAGGAAACAAGTTCAGTGCATGCTTCCAGTCTTGACGTGCAATATACATTTGCATTTCGGACAGTGCCAAACTTCTCGAAAATCCGACGACTGACACCCGTCTTTTTTTCTTGCTATTTTGGGAGCTGTTGCAGTGAAGAGCAATTTTGTTATTACTTGCAACTTCATTCGCAATTCTATGGTTTTTCTTATCAATGTTCTCTTTTATAAGTGCTATAGCCTTTTTCTGAAATATAATTGCAACATTTTAACATATATTTTTATTAAATAAATTATAATTGCTATAACAAATGATATACCACATTGTGCCTCTTAATTTTTCGAGCTGACTCTGAATCATGTGCCATGGTAGCGCTCAATAACGAGTTCTTCCTTATTTTCCTACAAATACTCTATTATATGAAACTTCTATAATAGCCAAACTTCCTCGCCAATCTCCATGAAATTTTATCTGTACGTTAGATATGTGTTGCGAAACGTCACCTAAGTGCATTCGTTGCGTTGGAACGAGAGAAATATGAAATTGAGATAAAGGCTGCGTTCCGAAATTCACTGCCAGTGCTGAAATTCTATAGTATACGTAACATGAATTATAGATTTTCAGTATGACAGTGAATTTCGGAACGCAGCTAAAGTAAGGTGACCAATGTGTGTGGGTCGACTGTTTTTTTCAACTGCACTGCTACACTGGTGCAATAAGCTAAAGTGAAATAAAACATATTTGTCTCACTCTAACTTATTGCACCAGTGCAACAGTGCAGCTGAAAAGAACAGACCTAAGATTCCCAGACTTGAATTCGGGACACTTCATAGGGTGCGTTCAGATTCCCTACCCGGGTGCACTCTATTACTAGAAACACTATAGTATATGTTACATATACTATAGCACTTCTAGTATTAGAGTGCACCCGGGTAGGGAATCTGAACGTAACCATAAATGTGTGAAGCGGGGGGCGGGAAGAGGGGGATAAAAAGATCCGAAAATTATTTGATAATCATTGAAAGTAATGACAAATCGGTGTCCCGAATAGCACTCGAAAAAATTTGGGATAAAGAGTGAAAAATCGGGACGCTGGTCACTTTATGCAGGATTTACACCGCGTCCGATATTCGACATAAGACGTCCGATATCCAATAAAAGAATAGCTTTCCAATGGAGAATTGAATTCTATATTAGAAAGTTGTTCTCCTATTGGATATCGGACCTCGTACGTCGGACATGGGACGCGGTGTGAATCCTGCATTATGCAGTCATGATATATATCACGACCAATCACGACTCGATTTTGTTTATGGTTACGGATACGGATATGTTTACCGACCATTGGACCCGCACCTTTATTGTGATTGGTACGCGCGTTCCGTTCTGTTAAGAATTTCCGCCTAATGGGACACCGGCCTCAGTGCTTTGCAATATTAATAAATCAATCAATCAAATAAATGAAAAACGGAGTTTGATCTCCTTCTTTCTTACTTCATGATTTTAGATAAGGCTAGATAGTTGGGTGGGACCCGATTAACTACGATACGATTGAACACAGATTGTAATGATTGATTCGACCTAGTAATTCACTAGATAATTCTTTTCATCGGTTGGTTGTGTCCAATCGTACTGTGGTCAATCGGGACTCTCCCCCTCTTGAGGCGTGCGGGATGAGAGAGAGGTTCCTTATTTCTTCTCTTATCCTTGTCTGGTTCATAGTATAGTCGAGAGTGGGGAAAATGTGATACAATCCAAGTTAAAAGTTAGAGATAATATAAAAAGCAGTGACTACTAAATGGCAATGACTTAAGCTTATGAACGAAAGTTGAAGATATAAAAAATATATATATTTTTTCTCATTTATTAGTATTTACTTATCAACTTATTATTAAGAAAAACAAGGCAAAGATGGTTCCTAATTCGGAGATTCAACTTATGTTTAGAAATCAGCCGACTTAGCTTTTGGTTTAGACTGTACTAGACAAAGACTGTTCGAGACCTACAAGCATGCTCTCTCTCATCCCGCAATACTCAAGAGGTAGCGCGCGTTCCAGGAGTGCGTTCGAAAACTCTATCCGGGTGCACTCGCTGCGTTGAAGTGAGAAAGATACAGGAGTGAGATAAAGGGTGTTAAATCGAGTACGTTAAATCGAGTACGAGTTAGTTCCACTAACGTCAAAACGTAATAGGCACAACCATCTAGTATCTTCATGGTTCAAGACAACTTAGTAACCGAATTATGTATGTTTAATACGCGTACCAATTAGTAATTTTATGTTGAATTATTTTGATTTTGATGTATATAAACAACGTCATATTGAAGTAGTGCAATACTGATTAGAAACACGTATCGTATTAATTGAATATATTGCATCGCCGAAATTAGAATAATTATATATAAAGTTACTAATTGATACGCGTATTAAACGTTCGGTATAAACATACTATATGAGATTAACTTATTAATAACTAACATTTTTTGAAAATCAACTACCTGATGCTCACATTATTCGCTATGCTACTCTAGCTAACTCCAACTAACTCAAACTAAGGCCGCGTTCCGTTTCATGCATATGCGCGCATTTATCTATAGTTCATGTTACGTATATTGTAGACAATGCGCGCATAATGCGTGAAACGGAACGCAACCTCTACTCGAGCATCGGAAAACAGTACTGAATTGTCTTGAACCATGAAGATATTAGATAGTTGTGCTTATTACATTTTTCGACCCTAGTGGAACTAACTCGTACTCGACTTATCATAAACACTCAATGAGAGAGGAAAACACCCGGGTGGAGTTTTCGAACGCGCCTCAGGTAGTATATGGGCGAGTTTTTTAATTCATCGATGGATCCATCGCATGACGCGTAAATACAGCGAAACGTTGCATTTGCGCATCATGCGATGAATCCATCGATGAATTAAAAAACTCGACCTATATTTCAGTGGCTACTAGTGCTACTAGTCATCTAAACAGAATACGTTGAGTAACGACATCTATACCTAAAATTTAAATTCTAAACCGCGTATTCGGAAGTTGCTGCAAAGATAACCATTTGGCCATGAAATGGCGCGACAAAGATCTATCTTTGAATATATTGTTTTCTAACATAGTATAATCAATTTATGCATGAATTAAAACAGTAGATTAATACATTAATTAATTTCTAGAAAAAAGTAAATAAATATAATTGTGAATTTATTATTATTATTATTATTATTAATTTATTATGATTATTATATTATTATTATTTATGCAGGTAAAATACATCGATCTAAGTAAAATATCCTTTACCATCTTCCAAACAACCACGTAAAATTTCGAGATATTAATGAAAAAATTGACGAACCAGAGCGTGAAATGTTGTGGAAACTTCATAAGCACGAGGTCTCATCGCAAATGGCTGAAACGCGACTGTTTTTTAACGTTATGCACGGTTTGCTTGCAATACGTCAAAAATCGTGTTTCAACCATTTTCGATAAGATGTCGTCTCTACAAGAACTTTTTCAGCAAACACCAATAGTTATATAAGAGTTATTATTTCCCACACTCAACAGTGTAACTATTATATGTATGCACGTTATATAACACGCATTATGTAACAATTACATTATTGAGAAAATTATAACTAACAGTTATGTAACTTCCAAATAGAAATACGTGATAATCATGTTTCATCACAATGTGACTTTATACTATGACTCCAATTTGATACTTTTTTAAAGATCATTAAATGATCTCATGAGCACCAGATGCACACAAATGATGTACAAATTATATTGCAAATTCTTGACATGATGTTGATTATTATTATTAAATAAGGTATTTTTGTGACATCATAACATGTCTACCTTCTGAGGCGCATATGAGCCCGCATCGGTGTCTATTCTTGTCCTCATGTCTGAAGATACAATATGAGCTCAGAATGAACACATTTTTCTATCTGGGCTGTTATTTATTCTAATAGATAAGATCTGGATATCATAAGATCTGGAGACAGGGGAAATGTCCTGGGGACGTCATGAAGATATAGGACGTCCTTTGAACATCTTTACTATTAGAGTAGTGTTTGCTGGGATTGGAATAATTACTAATTTTGTAAATAACGGTATAAAATATTATAAAAAGCAAGTAAACAATTTTTACATGTATTTTATTAGTAATTGTACAATATCTTGCGTTTTTTCTGCTATCACGATTTTTCTCTAAAGTTCTCGATAACATATAATGTACTAAAAATGAGAAAAATATGTCCATATTACATATAAGTACTTCAAATAAATATATACTTGATATTTTGACATTAACCCGATACAGAAACTTTCCTAATATCACATTGAAATAAACACAATCCTTTATCGTTTTTTTACATAATGTCTGCTGTCAATATTCATATCGTTTATTCATCCATAAAATACATCTCTAACTTCTCACTGGGGCTTATGTTTATGTGAATTACTGTACATAGGAACAGACTCAAATATCGAATCATAAATATTACAAAACAATTTCCATCATACACCATTAAAATATAAAGTTTACAAAACCTTCCTCAACGCTTCGCACTCATAAAATTGTCTTTATAGAGTTTACGATGTTTCCATTGTACTATAAACATACACAAATATTTCAAGATAGAGCGGAAATGTTCACTTTGAATATCATTTAAAATAATTTGAACATTGTTGTAGAAATATTGATACATATTTTCCGTGTTTAGCGAATTTTTGTGTTCGCATTGATTTTTATACTAATTACACACGATTAAAGTTTTATAATGTATGTAGAATAGTACAAAGGATTATATATAAGTTACATTTCTCAACTTTAGACTCTTCTTGGCCTTTTAATTGCGCTTATTCGACATACTGTTTTGACAGACACATACACGTTATAACGTATATTGAACTTTCGCGATCTTAATACTTATAATATGAGCATATAATCTATATGTGCAATACATATAGATTTTCAACAGTTTAACAAGGTTCAACGAGTTACATGTTAATCACCTAAAACATTAACCTGTTGGCACATCAAAACAAACTTCGATTATATGATCATACTGTTCAATTTCTTCCTATTTCCATATAACACTTCCATCACGATTACCGGGGAACTTTTATCCAAAATTTATTGTGTTAAACAATAAATTATTAAGATTAAAATTTCTGTTAAAGTAAAACATATACAATAGATACGTAACTAAACATTCAGAAAAAATGGATATGTACGTTTAAATATATAGATCATGCCTGTACGTTCTGTACGTGACTTTATACGTTTGTGTATA
Source organism: Odontomachus brunneus (assembly GCF_010583005.1). Classification (NCBI taxonomy): domain Eukaryota; kingdom Metazoa; phylum Arthropoda; class Insecta; order Hymenoptera; family Formicidae; genus Odontomachus; species Odontomachus brunneus. The sequence goes on along the minus strand of NW_022639461.1, from coordinate 1,423,989 downwards.
CACAGAAGCACCTGCGAATTATTGTAACTATGTAATATTTTCTATGTGTCTTTTTTATATTTGTTTTACTATCACCTTCCCCTACAAACTTAAATATGACACAGCCATAAGATCAACTATAGTAACATTCATGTTGAATTTTTATCGTGAGGAAATTAAAAAGTGAGATATATTACTTATTTATTTTTTGGCCTTTGCAAGAAATTAAATTTCAGCATATATAATTATATAAAATTACTCTAATCTGATACTTAAACTATGCTTATTTATAGTGAATTATTATTGTTAATAACAATAACATTAATATTAATATTAATTATGATATCGATAATATAATAAAATCGAAAGGAGTGTGTTCAGTTCCCTATAATGATTCAACATATCTCTTTGTTCGAAAAAATCATGTGATCTTAAATTTTATACATACATATACGTATAAAATTTAAAACACATATTATATATAATATGTATTAGCCACTGTTATGCTGAATCTTCTATTAATATTAATATTAATAACAATTAATTGTCTTTAACAATTTGTACTAATGGGTCCGTTTTAGTATTACATTCATCCAACTTGTGCACCGAATCCATCTAATCGAAAGAAATATGAGCAAATATGATATGTAGATATTGTATGTTGCTAAACACAGCTTTTTTTACATCAAATATTATTTGGAGAAACTTTTGTCACGTGTATACATATTAATACTTCGATTGGGAACTAAAATAAAATTAATATGATATGTCTATATTAAAAGAATTGATCCACTATGAGAGATATGTGCGTAAATGTAAATATCCGATATGCATTCGAGACATATTTGTATATCAAAGATATGAGTGAAATTGATCCTTTGCATTTTTCTTTCATGACGCGAATAAATTTCCTATCTAAACGCGAATAATATAGCTCGACGAGTCTTCGTGTAAAAATAGACTTCTCTCGGCAGAAGGAAAGGACCTGTTGGTTCGTACTATACAAGTGATCAATATGGTAAGCATCAATGTACTCATGTCGAGATCATTTCATCACATAACCTACACGTATGCAGACGCATACGAGTTGTGTTATTCCACGCGCGCGCTGCGTTTATAGCGATACTCTTGCTGGACGCGGCAATTTCTGTTGATACTTAAATTAATGTTGGTCTCTTTGATATTGTTATAAATATACAGTTTTGTATTTATGTCTTAATAGTATTGCGGGATGATCAGAATATTTTTTTCTAAATCAGCCTTTGTCTCGTTAAATGCATTTTGAGTACATCGTCGCTTTCTGTTTGTACCAAACAAATCACGGTATCACGGTATGTTGATATAAAACAATGCTGAACGATACTCGCTCTCCTTTTTTCTCTTCCCAGCTGATTGTTCGGTTCTCAGAATACTGTTTTACAATTGTTGAAAACATAGGGACAATACCTCCGTGCAATGACAGCATAAGGTACGTTGCTGTCCACTCGCACCTGTTCGGATTTGCTCAACTTGTTCCATACGTGGATTGCCTTCGTCTTGTTCAGTATCTTCATCGTCTTATCGCTGTCTTTGGCCTCAAAATATTTTTTCCATTCCGTGTAGTGGATGGGGTAGAAGACTGACGGTGGGTATACAGTGAAACCGTGACAACGAGCGGTCGTCATATCGCGTGCCTGCGGAAAGAAAGATTCAAGTTGCGTTTAGTTTTCAATCTCTAACGTGCCGAAGCATGCTATTTTCGTTTCTTCTTCATATTTTTAGCAATTAAGCTTCTCTGATTATCTATTTCTTGCAACAGAACAGATTAGCGGTTTAATAGCAATAATAACTCAACGATATAGCAACGTTTAACATATAAAATAGAGAATACTGCATAGAAATCAATCGCGTCGTTCGTTAGCAACGGTTTTCTCCGCAATGTCGTACTGTATATTCATAATACCGTAGGGAGTCGATAAGAAAAACTCGATGCCGTTCACACAACACCGCATTATTTGGTCGATTAAATCGCCAAGAATTAAATAACGTCTTTAAACTCTCGTTAAAGATACAATGGGCCGTGTCCATCGGATAGTGATAATTTATGAAATAGTAAAATAAGCTCACACATAATAATATCCAGAAATACTCAAGTAGAACACAAATTCATAAAAATATTACTATGATATCACAAGAAAGTCATTTCAAGAAATATCATCATAATGTCATTTAATGTAGTTTTTTTTATGAATATGTGATGAATTCTTGACATCGGAATAATTTTATAGTGGTTCTTTCCTAACAGCACAAGAAATGTTCAGGTACGTCATGAGGACACAAAATGTCTATAGGACATCCTCAGGACGTTTCTGAATGCACTCTGAATATTTGTTTTTAGAGTGAAACTGTGCACTAAAACAGAAAATCACAATAACATCAAAATGATGTCCATTTGACATTAAAGTGAGGATAATGTGATATAATAATGATTAAAAAATGAGTTGTTATAGTTCCTTATTATTCATTTTGAAAGTATTGTACTTTTAAGTGAGTATTTACACAATGGCTGCGTTTGAAATTTCATGCCAGGGATCCTATTCCACTTATCGACCACTTATCTACAATTATCAGATCGATAAGTGGTTATCAAATAAGGCCCCAGTACTGAAAATCTATATTATATGTGACATGAACTGTAGAGTTTTCAGTATTAGCAGTACATTTCGAACACAGCCAATTTTAGTATAATCAACTAATCCCAGATAGAACTGATAGTCAAAATAATATCAATTTGACGTCATTTGGTCAAAATGACGTCAAATTGACATTATTTTGACTATCTATTCTACCTGAGTCAAAGAGCCACATTTGCGCAATTGCGTCACACCTGACAACCTTGCGTTATGTATACATACTATAAATTTTCAATACTGGTAGTGAATATCGAAATAAAATCCTAATATGTGGTATATAATATAATAGTGTAATCGTATAATAGTATAATCATATAATAGTGATATATCTTATGTTCAAATTAAAATATATCATAATTTAGTCATATTGACATCATCTCTTTTATTGATTATTGAGATGTGTTCATTCTACTATCTATACAATTGCAACAAAATATTAAAGTGATATAAACATTTCGAAAACTACAGAGATTCTTTTAAAGCACTTTTACTTATAATACAACATATAACTATTTTTATCACTTTTATCACTATCTTTGTCATTTTTTCATCATTTACTATTAATGACATTTAAGTGACAAATAATGTCATGATGATATCCTGCTGATGTCATCGTGACTTCTGTGTTCTACCTGGGTAATTCTCAGATCTTGCCTTTCACGATCAATACTTACGTATTTCGTGGCGCAGAATTTCTGCAGTGTCCTTGTGATAACACCGGGCCCGTTATTGCCCCAGAGATCGCCGCGAAAATTCTTTTTGAGATCCCGCACGCAAGCGTCGGCGATGCGCCGGCCCAATTCCGACATGTCGAACCCGATGACGCCGGCGGCGACGTCGTCCCAGTCTTCAGCACCGGCGAAATTGGTTAGATCTTCCAGCGAGGTGGTAACTACCACGTCCAGGTCCAGGTATATGCCGCCGTACTTCCACAGGGTCAGATATCGCAGTATGTCCGACATGTGGCTGTAGGGCCAGTAGCTCTTTTTCAGCGCGCCCTTAGCGTACCACGCCTCCAGCGGCGTATTCTTCATGTAATTGTCCGGCTGAATGTACCGGATCTTGATGTTATGATACTTGAGCAGATGTTTGATAATCTCTTGGGTATTGTTCGAAAACTCGGCCTTACTCACGAACAGCAAGTACACGGTCATAGACGGATTCATCCGCGCCGCCGATTCCACGGCACAGGCTTGCCGGGCATTTAGTGTAAAACCTTCCTGGCCGAAGCAGGAAGTCTCGTGGAAAAAGATATTCCGACCTGATTCCAATCTATCCGCGCCTGAAGCATAAAACAGGAGAACGTTGCAGATTGAACATTTCTTTCTTCCAAATACATTATTACTTAAATTAAGAACGGATGTTGAGATGAACCGTATGAAAATTCATTGTTTTACTTGATGTTTGATAAAAAACATCAACATAGCTAAAAATCATGAAGTTCAATAAGTTCATAGTGTATTATGAATAGTGATATTAATTCAATTAATCTAATTGAGATAATAATATCAATTTCACGGATCAAATTTGGTTTATTAATGTATTAAAAAAACTTGATTTATTAATGTATTAAAAAAGTATACATTATAATGAAGACATGGAGGGAATTTTTTTATATTCCTCTTGGTTCTTTTACAAGTATATATGCTAAGATTACATTCACAAACATTCTTAATACTTGAAAAAAATCTAGAATATCAGTTAGAAGTTTAACGACTCTTTAGATTTATGAAACTGCTAGAGTAGATTGTACTAAGTATACCATTATTCTATATAGACTAAAACAACGTAAATATGGACATCATTAATATAAAATTAGGTATCGTATAAACTGTTATACAAGCGCGTAATATTTCCGGACTCCTCTTCCTTCTCCCGAATTGGGATATTTTTATTTTAAAACTATTATAATATTAGCTGCTTATATTGGCATCAACAATTCGCTTTAACATTCGATCAATAAACTTGTACAAATAATTGAGTTTCTAATCTCAATCCGTAACCGTTATCTTAATTCAAATAAATCGATACAACCAAACGATAAGATAAATACGTTTGAAATTATACGTTTGTATTTCTACACAGTCGATTTCACACTCGATTTCAGTAAAGTTTGAATTTTTTTTATGCAAACTCGAAGCTCAACTGATATATTAAATGAAAATATACTTTCATATAATTTTCAGAAAAGAAATCCTCTCATTGAGCACCGGCAGCCGCGTTCTAAGCTGCATTGAAAAAAGCATTCATTTTTTTTAATTAAAAAACCGAATATATTTTGTTTCTTAATAATAATTGTTAGTTTTTAACACTCAACAAATATTAACTATCAGTAAATTAAGAAAATTATAATTATAACTATCGTCAGAGATAGAGCATTAAACATTCAGACAACTCAGAAGAATATTAACAAAATACTATACTTGATTCTCGCATGAAATCACGAATGCCCTCCACAGTTGAGGCTTCATTGTAACATCTGATACCGTAGGCCGTGGCATCGAAAAAAGGTATCCTTTGGCGAACATTCTCAGTTGAGACTATGATGTATACAAATAGTAAGCTGGCAAAGATAATGCCGAATAATAATCTCCTCTTCATCTTCTTCTAGTTCCTTATTCAGTTAAGTCGTTAAGGCAACACCACCGATTTGTCACGACATATTTCGGTGTTATCTATGGTAGATATGTCCGAACATTTTTTCCCTTCAGTCGTCCGTCGTTCTGTGTTTGCAAGTCCCTTGCAAACAAAATTAGAAAGTAAACAAATCAATCTCTATTGATTTTTACTAACTGCTAGAGTTTTACTAACTGCTCTATAGGGGAAGATCGAGTAGTATCGGACAGCGGTTAGTATCGAACAAAAGTTGTTTTAAGCATTTGCCGCTGAAGGCAGTATCTGTGAAACAATCGGCGTGTGACTGAAGGAGTTGACTACTCTCCTCTTTCAGTCAACAAGCCGATTGTTTCACAGATGCTGCCTTCAGCGACAAATGCTTGAAACAACTTTTGCCCGATACTACTCGATCTTCTCCTATGTATCTGATATATTTGTGTCTTGTTGTGTAAATAGATAATATTATGAGATATAATGATGATCTTATAGTGATATTTAAATCCTTTGACTGAAATCTAATGTGATTCGTTCCTTATGAATACAATAAAATTTAGTTTATGTAAAACATAAATACGTTAACATAATTATGTTAAAAATAATTATATAAAAATAATTATATAATATATAAATAATTATATAAAAATCTAGTTTATGTAAATACGTTACATAAATACGTTTATATAAATACGTTACATAAATACGTTTATATAAATACGTTACATAATTATGTTAATACATAAAACTAGTCTACTAGTTTTCTTGGGCGTGGACATTGAGATGTTACGTTATTGGATGAGTAATCTACTAAATGACTAACAGAAAACGATAACCAAGTAACGATGTGCGTTCGGAAAACCGGTTGAGTAATTTTATAAGCGCTATCGTGATGTCAATAATAAAAGTATGCTACGTTATAACTTCGAACATTATCGCTTTTGACAATACAGTTTGTACCCTGATAGCCAAACGTGCCAAAAGCAAATTTCGGCAAAGCGTGCTGCAAGTTTTATCAACAGAATAACAACAAAACTGCAGCACGATTTGCTATATCAAGTAATGTCGGCAAAATGTGTGCAATATTGCGACACGACCTGTTAGCAAGCGTGATAGCAAACTGCTGACAAAAACCGGACAAGCTATCATTAGTAGTATGACGGCATATTGATAGCAGAAACTGAGCAAATCGTGCCGAGCAATGTGTGATAACAAATTTGCAGCAAATAGCGAATAAGATGTGCCGAGCAACGCGTGACGGCAAATTTGCGGCAAAAATCGAACAAGACGTGCCGAGCAACATATGACGGCAAACTGACGGCAAAAGCCGAGCAAGTCGTGCCAAATCTCATGCAACAT
>NW_022639461.1:1406631-1411669 GCF_010583005.1 Odontomachus brunneus | reverse complement strand
TAACTATGTGTATGTGTCTATTGGATACAACTTTATTATATAATGACTAGATTCTCATAAGGTGCAAATTCTACTCGGGTAGTTTTGGCCTGTTCATAGCCGGCACATCTTGCTCGATTTTTGCCGTAAGTTTGCTATCACGCCTTGCTCGGCACGTCTTGCTCGCTGTTTGCTGCAAATTTGTCGTCACACGTTGCTCGACACGTCTTGTTCGGTTTTTGCAGCACTCTGCCCTCAAGTGATTTTGGCATGCTTTGCCGACATAATGCCAGCATAATGGTAGTATATATACTGCAAATTTGCTGCAATCCTATGATTGATTTTGCCAGCAATTTGTCGGCATATTGCTGACATTTTGCTATCAGGGTGTCACGTCTGTCATGTATTTATATGAATTTATGTGAATTTATCAAAATATATCAGTTCATATATCAAGTAAGACGAGTGTTTGACGAAGACTAAGTTCGTCTCGCACGCTTTCGTGCTGAAAGTGTCATTCTATCTTCCTTCAGCAAGTAATGAGCGATAAAGATAGAATAATGCTGTTAATATGAGAACGTATAAGATAAACGTGGACGAAGTGATTACGTGAAGCACACCTTCACGCACAATATGTTTCAGATAAAATTTTTTATCATTAAACAATCTCATTTTGCAATATAAAAATATAATGTCTAACACAATATAAAAATATAATATCCAACACGATACAGCTGATTATCGTGTATGATAAACGTTATTGCATATCATGTACTCGATCACGTGGATTTGTGCGCCGGAAAATATATGGTAAAGCCGCGCAAACTAAGATCTAAGGCCGAATCACTTGTTTCTTAAGCGGACACAGTATCTATTTAATGCTTATAAAATTTTACAAGTCCCATGTATTGAAGATGTTGTTTATTGACACCGCATTACACACACAAGTAATAAACCGACAGTCCAAAGTCTTTTCAGTGTTACACGAAAAGGACACCGTTAGTTCACAACCGTGAGACTGAATATTTTTGTTATCTGGGGACCAGATGATAAGCAGTTCCGGTTTGCGGTTGTAAGAACAGAAAAATTCCTGTAAAAAACTTCTACTTAGCCAATCGCTCTCAGTTATCTCAAACAGTTATCTCAAACGAGTTTTCACACAATGGAATGTTCAGGACGAATGTTTTCGTGGGTCGCGGATGGTCGAAGTCAAGTGTCACACTGCTGGAATAGCCTCCTCAATTGTTGTAGACATTGTGTTTAAAAAAGGGCGTAACCAATTCGAGATAAGCTCCATTATCCAAGAATATTCGAGTGCACATAGCAGAACTCTGCTTGCAAATAAATTAAACTGGCTATCGAGTAGCAAATAAGCCGTAGTCGTAAAGTGATATTAATTAGATAATTTATATTCATCATAGCTTTTATCGTGTATCATACCGATTGCATATTGCACTATTATTTACATAATTATGACGGCATCGGGATCACTTGAACGCCGTTGGCACGTTTCCGGGTTAAACACAGCGTGCCTGAGCATTCGCGCATTGTCATAACTCAAGTTTGTGTTTATTTAACAGTCCATGGCAAATTGACGTGAAACATAGTGTGAGAAGTTAAATTTCAGGTTGAAAATAGTTAAGAGGATGTCAAACGGATAATCAAATTAATTAATGAAAAGGAAGCGATCGCGGAAACCGTGTTGAATCGATTCATCCGCGATGACTTAATGTGATTTGCTTTGTTCTGAGAGTATCTAAATCGCAAGTGACAGGCATTAATGACGCTGTCGCGTATATGTCGCGGTGTTTCTCAAATCGTATGACATACCACAACTCTTTCCCACCCTTATTGATCGTCCCGTTGACAGCTGACGTGGTTCGACGGATCTGATGAAGGAGCACGTTAGTTATTACCGTCGACCACGTAGCGTACACACCTTTCCCGGCATTTTCTCGTGACTGAGCCAAATGATTTTTGCTGGGCAATAGTAGCTGAGTATCACCCCTCCGCACCAGTTGTGCAATGCAATCAGATATACGCCGACGCATGCGTAATAACGAAGATACAATGTCGACGCCGACGCCGACGTCGATGCAACCTCGAGACGCGACCAGATTGGGGTGTATTTTGCGCTCTCTTCCTTCGACTCTTCGTACAAATATTCCGACTCGCGGCACGATGCAAATGCACAGAAAAAAAGATCTGTTACATATGGACATATATATTACAATTAAACATAATTTGTTGTATTAGCCATTTTTTCTTTGCTGCAGGAGCCAATTTCCTTGTTATGATAACAAGAAAATCTGCTCCTGTAACAAAAAAAGTAGCTAAAGCAGTAAATTATGTTTAATTATCTATCTATAGTAAATTTGCTACGTTAACCATTTTTCTTACTGTTGGAGCAGATTTTTTTTTATCATAGCAAGAAAATAGGTTCCTGCAGCAAAAAAAAATAGCTAACACAGAGAATTATATTTAATTGTCCATATGTAGCAAATTAGTTTGCTGCTGCAGCAAATTATTTTTTTCCATGTGCACTCAATGAAGGGTGACAATCCTCTCACACCATGTGTTCAACCTTACATCTCGGTAACGATTGTTTAAAATTTACCCTTGTTCGGATCTAATTCTTTTACTTCGTTTAAAATACGAACTCGTAAATTTTGCTTCATAGTCTATCTTCTGTAAGGAAAAAAGCAACTTCTTAGTGAGCAGTTTTTATTGTCGGTTACAATTGCTAATATGCATAATGTTAATTCTCGCCTTTATCTACGTGCTTATTGTATTACAACTACGTCTTTGAAAGCTAGGCAGAGATAAGCCATCACTGCTTCTGTAAATCTTTGAAAATAAAACGTGTAACAGCGAAATGCGTTATTAGTGGCTCGCTTGGCAACATTAAACGGGACTAATATTCAATTTTTTCGCGTCGTCCATCATCTTTTGCACCAAAGCGTTCCATTCGTCGGGACGGTTCTCAGTATACCATACGATTATCTTTTCGAGATTCTGCTTTTGTACTTCCGTGCACTTGAGGCATTTCGTTACAAACGCTTCAGCGGCAAGCCCTGCGAAACGTAAAGCCTTTAATTATCAGAATCCTCCGAATCAGAATCTTTCTCTTTTTTTAGTAATCGTTGGAAATGTAACATAGTCTTCATCTTAATAAATATTACATATCAATTACTATATCAATAAATTACTATATCAATAAATTACATTATAATCAATAAATTACGCGTAAAAAAAGTATTTTGATGTATTATTTGGATATTTTTCATAAAAGTAGAAAAAATATATATTATATATATTAATTGAAGACTTTTAGTAAAAATGCAAAACTATTGTTGACAAAATTGTTGCATATATCGCACAGTAATATTAAAAATGTTAAATATTTTGAATACTTTTAACTGTAACGATTTTTAACTATAAATATTTTCAAAAAATTTTTCATTTGAGTATCGTCATTATCGAAAATTTAAAACAGAACTTGAACACCCCTTATAGAAATATCATACTAAGAATCATTGATAATTACTTATTTTCAGTATTAAAAATACTGGATAATAAGTAATTATCAATGATTCTTAGTATGATATTTCTATAAGGGACAAATAATGAATCACTTAGGAATAACGAATTGCGGAAACGGAAAAGATAACACGCGATTTGAGATCATCTCGGATGCACTCAAAACGTCGTGAAATACTTCCCAGAACATTTTGGATATATCTAGGATGCTTCCTGGACGTCTCCCTGTTTTATCTAAGATGTTACTAAATAATATTGAGATGATTCTAGATACCACAAAATGTCCTGAGGACATTCTGGATATATTCAGGAAGTGCCGTAGTACTCTTCAAGCATTCAGAATGACTGTAGGATAGGATAACTTGTGTTTTTTGAAGATACCTTTGAAGAATTTCTGGTCCTCAGTTACACAGGGACCGGTCTCCATGATGCAATTGTAATATTGATTTCGAAGTTCGTCGTTTGGCAAGATCTCCTCGGCTTTGATGTGATCGAACATATCTGAATATGACTCCTGTGCGACGACGGCCGCCAAAACGACCAAGAAGGCCACAGACAAATACAGTGTTGATCTACCCATGTTTCTGATCGTTATCGGGAATTCGTGCAACGGAACTGTATATTTCAGCGAACTCACCGTTTCTTTTATAGTTTGCGCTCGCCCTTGGTGCGGATCTCCCCTTACGTAAATATTGTGTAAATAGTCGTTACGCGTCAAGCCGAATGGTAATTGCATATTCTGTCGGAAAACTTGATTCTGCAAGCGAATTAATTAACGAAATTGCTATAAGACATTGTCGGGGAGACACCAGCGCACGATTATCTCGCTCGTGTAAAGTAATGATTAGTGCGGTTTATATAGGCTTGATGATGGTTCTGGAACCGATCGTCCCTCCGAAAGCTAGAGTGTCATGAGGTTTGACGACGACGACGTTGGAATTAAAGTTGTTTCGTGGACTCGCTTGGCCGAACGCTGTAATACGTTTTCGCATTTTGTACAAGTATCGACTCATGTACATATAACGTCATTTTGCGCGATCTTTATGCCCTGCTATGATGGATACGCGGAATTGGCACCTGACAATTAAATTTTATTTCCTTTTTTACGTTCGTAAGATTGTTCAAATCCTGAACAATTACCTACTGGCTCATAAAGCGTAACGATGTAATTACAGACAACGCTGAAGAATTCATTATCGTTCTGAATCACTGGCTGCGAAATACGCGTGCCAAAAATAGCGCAAATGTTTAGAACACGTCTTAATTGCCTGTATTAATAGTTGTCAACCCTTATAGAAATATTATACTAAGAATCATTGATAATTACTTATTTTCAGTATTAAAAATACTGGATAATAAGTAATTATCAATGATTCTTAGTATGATATTTCTATAAGGGAACTGAAACTTGTCTTATGTGAAATACTCCAATTTTTATTCAGAGTTGGATCTAAAATTTTCAGTGAAATTATATACATACTCATATATATATATATATATATATATATATATATATATA
>NW_022639461.1:1377390-1406621 GCF_010583005.1 Odontomachus brunneus | reverse complement strand
TATATATATATATATATATATATATATATATATATATATATATATTTGGCCTAAAGGTCAAATCACACTAGCGATTGGCGATTGACGATTGACAATTAAAGATTATATTTTAACGAATTAACAAGCTTCAGCCTTGGCTTGCTTTGTTCCAATTGGTTAAATTCCAATCTTCAATCGTCAATCATCTATCGTCAATCATTAGTATGATTTGGCCTTTATACTGTATAATCATCCACCACGTCCCATTTTTTATACCTGCTGATATTAATATTCTTGCAGCCCCAGATAGCACAAAATCTTCAGAGAATGTTCTGGGACGTCCTTAGGATGTATGAATGTCCTTAGGACGTCTTTAGAAAGTCCTTTGAAGATTTGTGCTGTATAGGACTAAATGCGCAATCCGACCCGCGGCGGACGAGGATTGTGCTCGAATTGTGAGGCAACCATTATCAGGCCATTTTGGTTCGACTACGTCTTTCTCAATCGCGTTCAAATTATACATCTATTTCATCCTGAATGCAGAAAGTGTCGAAGGATGTGCAACTAAAAATTGCACAGGTGATTGGTCGCCGATTCAAATCGATTTAATAGCGGCGATCGATAACATTGATTCGAGAGCAGCGCTGACATTTTGACATTTGCGCGAAATAAGAGTCAATCATGATTTTTTTTCGCCTAATGCTTTTTCACCCCCAAAAAATGAAAAACCTAACTTGAAATGTTGAAATGAATATAAAAAAGTTCATCTTTCGCGAATTTACATTTTTGCAAAAAGATTCATGATTGATACTCAGGTTATCCGATTGGAAGTTGATGTGTACATCATCAGCGCTTGGCATCAATCGTGAATCTTTTCACGTGATCACGATCTTGTCAATCGTGTAATTTCTCCCTAGTGTAAGATTATAAAAAGTAAATAATTCGGAGGCGAACATGAATATTTTCCTCCAATGTAAACTCGTGAAAAATACGTATTTTTGTATACCTTCAAGGTTAGATTTTTCACTTTTCACGAGTTTATACTAGGGGAAAAGATTCATGATTAACCCCCTACATTTTCGCCATGTGCTTTGCCTCAAATACGATTGTCGAGCCACCAATTTTATCGATCTGTATATCGTAAAACGATAGCGGAATATTATCGCATCGATCGTCGTCGTTAGGATTACGCGCGTCATCCGGGAGAAGCTCTTTCACGTGCGCGAGCGAGCGAGATTATTCGACCTTAGTAATCTCGTGATCGCGAGGTTGGCACGCCTTCGCGACTGCTACTTGAAAGCAGTCAACGATCGCGCTGCATTGTGGCGATCGAATGGCCGCCTCGTCCGATGTCTGTCCATTCTGTTCTTCTGTAATTAGTTTTACTTTATCCGGTGGTCCCCGCGAACGGTATCCTCCGTCGAGCCGGTAAGTCAATCGGTCGAGTTCCGAACGGAAGCGACGCGTCTCGAGGTACAACGCTAATTAATTACCACGCGTGGATTTATTGCGCGAACGTGCTGCTGCTACACTGCTACCGCGAGACGTGCACACACATACACGGCCGGTGATTTGTTTTTCATTAAATAACGCACGGCTCGTCGAGCACCGCGGAAAATCGCGAGCCCGATCCCGCGCGCGCCCTTGGCCAAGACGCGTACGGGGTGTATCGAGCGGACGGCCGAGCTAGCTAACGACAAGTGTAACGTACAGTAGTTTTGTCAAGATGTCCATTTGCATGCAAAATCAGAAACATCCTTACTCCCCCGTCTTCCCGCTAGTCACTAGGTTAGCGTGCGTTTAACGGGAAAACAAGTAGCAATAAATATGTCTCGGGGCTGGCATCTGATATCGGGTGGTTCGTAGCGCAGAAATCAATTGCAGTATAGGCTTGTGTACATTTTATTAATCGTGTGCAGATTTAAATTTCCTTTTCTGTCGCATTGAAATACAAGGAATGTGCAAAATATAGTTCAGGAAAAAATATACTGAATATATTATTTAGATATTGTATATTCAAGACATGTACTTAGCTATATATATTAAATTAATTGTCGTGTTTAATTGTCTTGTTTTAATTGTTTTGTTTTAATAGTTTAAGTCGGCTTTGCTATTTTATGTACTTATATATTATCATCATTGTGTCCTCGATACAAAAATCTTAAGTGAAAACAGTATTGAGCAAGTTTACTTGCGTAATTCCTGAAGACTATCACTATGATTAAGTTTGAAAAAAAACTTCCTATCTCTTGACGTAACTATAACATCATTACATGTGACTTGCAATTGAGAGAGGACTAATATCTTATTGAGAAATAAGTAAAAAGAACTTATTATTTCTTTTTATTTTTATGATACCAATAAATTACGAATTGTAATTTTATAGCTATTATATTCAGCCTGTTTTCTTTTTTTTAATAGTAGTTTTTATACATACATCTTTTCTTTCTGTCAAATTATTATAGGTCTAGTGACATAGCAACAATATTAACATTAACAAACGTAATATTGAGATGGAAAAAAGTGCTGATGGCTTACTGTTTCGCACTGAAAAAAATAATGGTGCAGAGGAAGCAGCCATGGACATTGTACGTGTTGATGAGAGGGTGGCTATTTTAGACGCAGGTGCACAATATGGGAAAGTGATAGACCGGAAAATTCGTGAATTAAATGTTCATAGTGAAATTCTGCCACTTGATACGCCCGCATTTACTTTACAAGAGAAAGGATATAAGTAAGATTTGCATATTCCCTATTAATATTACATTTCTCATGACCTCGTACGGAATAAGTTGCGTGTCGCTTAATTATTTGTATTATGTGCGCACGTGTCGATGATTTCAGGGCTATTATAATTTCTGGAGGTCCTAGTTCAGTGTACGCTGAAGACGCACCTAGGTATGATGCTGACATCTTTCGAATAGGAATTCCTGTACTAGGCATTTGTTATGGGATGCAAATGTTAAACAAAGAATTCGGGGGTACCGTAACCAAAAGAGAAACTCGAGAGGATGGCCAATACCCCATTGAAGTTGATACCAAGTGCCTATTATTTAAGTATGTAAATTATGACCCTTCGTTAAAGGATATCTGATAATGAAATTAGTCCGTCGTGGTTTCCTACTTTTATCCAAATTGTAAAAATCACAAGTATGGTTCTTTTGAAAATCTCAAAGGAATAACACGATCAATTGTTCATTTCAGGGGCTTGGATAAGGATCAAATGGTGTTGCTAACACATGGAGACTGCATAGACAGGGTGGCCGAATGTTTTCGTACTACTGCCAGATCATCAAGCTTTGTAGTGGGTATAGCAAGCGATAAATTGAATCTGTATGGTGTGCAATTTCATCCGGAAGTGGACTTGACATCTAACGGGAAATCGATGCTACAAAACTTCTTATTTGGTATCGCTGGCCTTACGGGTAATTACACGCTCCGCGATCGAGAGACGCAGTGCATTGATTATATCAGGAATACTGTAGGTGATAAAAAAGTTTTGGTAAGCAATATTAACACATCTTAATCTGCGCAAACAAATCTAAAAAATATATTATTGATAAATATGTCGGTATCTTAAATATATACAGAATGAAGCAAGCTAACTGAAATCATTTCGATAATGCCGTTAATATTGATTTCAGCGACAGTTGATTCAGATAAATATCGTATGATTCGAAGGAGGCTGTGATGCATTATTCAAATTTTTTTGTCGCTTGTAGTTTTCAAGATTTCAAAATCACCTTCAGTTTTTGTGAGTGAAAAACAATTGTTTATTTTATAACAGAAGTTATAGGTAATGTTAAACATATATAAACAATATGACTTCAAATGATCACTATTTGATTTATTATATTTTGAATATAAAAGTCCATTGTTACGGTCCTGAAACGAAGTGGTTCCAGTTACATACTTCACTGTGCACAAACTTATAACAATAATCATTAAAGTCCACTTAAAAATTGTTATAGTTACTGGTGAGTGGTGGGGTGGATTCAACAGTATGTGCAGCACTGTTACATAAAGCTTTAAGCAAGGAACAAGTGATAGCTCTACATATTAACAACGGCTTCATGCGCAAGGGAGAGACTCAATCAGTGGAACAAAGTTTAGCGCAACTAGGTGTTAAGCTAAAAGTAGTGAATGCTGGTCGTTGCTTCATGCAAGGCACAACGACCGTTCCTTTAGATAACATCGCGCCCATAATGAACGCTAATGTAACCAACAATAAAGGAATATGCAGCACAGCGAGTAGCCCGAGAACTAGATTAACGAAAATGTTGTGCGAGACTACTAATCCGGAGGAGAAGCGGAAGATTATAGGGGACATTTTTGTAAGAGTTGCGAACGAAACAATGGCGGAAATGGGATTGAAACCGGAGGATGTTTTTCTTGGACAAGGCACTCTCAGGCCTGATCTCATAGAAAGTGCAAGCGCCTTAGTCAGTGGTAAGTTTCTCCTTTCAGGTATTCTTACATATCCACTTTTTGTATTTAATATACTTACACATTATCATCATTATGTCCTCGATATAGAGATATTAAATGAAAACAGTATTGAGTATGTTTTTTTGCGTAATTCTGAAGACTATCACTATAACTAAATTTAAGAAAAAAATTCCTTTTCTTGTTTATCCAGGTAAAGCGGATACCATAAAGACACATCATAACGATAGCGAACTCGTACGAGTGCTACGAGCACAAGGACATGTGGTCGAGCCTCTAAAAGATTTCCACAAAGACGAAGTCAGACAGTTGGGATGTGATCTCGGCTTGCCAACGTCGCTCGTTGCACGTCATCCATTCCCTGGCCCTGGACTTGCAGTGCGAATTCTTTGCGCGGACGAGCCTTACATAGAGAAAGATTTCTCCGAGACGCAGGTATTATGAGCGAAATCCTGCGAGAAAGAACTAAATCCTTTCTTCAGCGGTCCGCTAATCCGCGTGCATTCACGCTTGCAGGTCATAGTCAAAATAATGGCAGAGTACGAGCAGATGCTGCAGAAGAAGCACGCGTTATTGAATCGCGTGGAAGGTGCGACAAGCGAGGGCGAGCGCCAGCACCTTCGCAGAGTCTCGAGTCATCGTCATATCGCGGCGACTCTCTTACCCATTCGTAGCGTGGGAGTTCAGGTAATCCGCGAAAAATCCGCGACAAGAATAGAAATGCTTTTTTTTTTAGTTGATACTTAGCATTATACATTGATTCCTTTTCTCTTCAATGATTATATACTCGTTTCAATCTAAGGCAAAATGTACAATCCAGTTCAGCTGAAAAAAACAAATTTAATATCTCGCGTCTTTTCTCTAGTGATACCGGATACTGAATTGTTTCGATTAACAGGGTGACCGAAGAAGTTACAGCTATGTGGTAGGTCTGTCGTGCGAAGAGACTGTGTCTGAAGGGGTGGAGTGGGAGGACATGTTGTTCCTCGCGAAGCTGATTCCACGCGTGTGTCATAACGTAAATCGCGTGTGCTATATCTTCGGGCCACAGCTTCATCATCCAATCCAGGACATCACACCTACGTATCTCACTTCGAACGTGATAGCGACTTTGCGGCAGGCAGACCACTTAGCTAATCAAGTGTTCGCCGCGAACGGTTGTATGGACGCCATCAGCCAGATGCCTGTTGTTTTAATTCCCATACACTTTGACCGCGACGCGGCGTGTCGAACGCTGTCATGTCAACGTTCCGTTGTGCTTAGGCCGTTTTGTACTAATGATTTTATGACTGGGACACCTGCCATTCCTGGAAAGGATTTACCAATACACGTAAGTCAAGCAACTCGGTATTTCTGATTATATATTAGCAAAGCACATCGAGATATAGATATATTACATTATGTGTACATATTATACTTAGCATAAACTTGTTTAGTATTTCTGTCATATTAAGAATAATTGTTTGTAATTATTTTCATTCTTTATACACATATATAGATAATTTTTCTTTCCTTTCTCTATCTCGCAGGTGGTGAAGAAAGTGGTAACTGAAATATCCACGGTGCCCGGAATCTCACGCGTTTTGTACGACCTAACGTCTAAACCTCCGGGAACAACCGAATGGGAGTAGTAAACGCTCATCTCACCCCTTTCTATTTTTTCACCATCCCTGCGCGCGACTACAAAGCAAAATATATATTTAAAAATATATATATATATATATATATATATATATATATTACGAAACACACGAATTCGAGGTTGGAGGAGACTTCTTACTAATTTATATATGACCTTCGAGCAAACTTTTTCAAAGACATGCATTAACAAGTCGTGTATTAACAGGCTTCTTTAGAAAGAATGGCATTTGATTGAAATTTAAAGGTAAGTATCGTGTTTGCTTGTAAATAGGTTTCTTAATTACACACTCAGACCTACACATTGTAAAGAAAAAAAGTGTGTTAATTTATTAAAATCTAAAGTTTTGTATTCAATCGCCGTTATTACATCTCGAATCGTTGCATCTGATCGACGGTACCATTAGATTACTGTTGTACTCGATCTGCATATAACGTTGAACGTGTTTCACCGTTCTTCTGTATGTCCTATGCCAAATGCAGTTCCCAGTTTTCGTTGTACATCTACAAAACAGGCGGACATATAAGTAAGTTAATGTGTATCATGTGCCGAATATTTTTTATTTATCGTTCATGAGCGAGTAAAGCGATGTTTATTCCTTAAATCTGCAGTATTCTTATTATCCATCTGTTACGATATGACATGAATCCATATAATGCGTGAATGTTTGGCAGATTACCTGTGCATGGTTTTCAACAAGATATGTAAATCAGCAATGCGTTTCTTCTGCGGAAGCATGCTGAGAAACGTTGCAAGTGAGAGAAAGTCCACTTCGTTTACGACATTAGACTTAGTGACCCACGTTTGTATTTGCATCTTTACCTATGAAAATTCACGTTTAGTTTAGCTCGATTGCAGGTAAAGGAATATCACACATTACATATTTTAATGTGGACTTTTGTCAGTAATTTTTATTCGTGTATATATAAGTATACACGTATTAATCAATGGTAAAGTTTATATAAACAAGAAAACTAGGCGAGACTCGAATTTTACATTGAACATTCTAAGTGATGTTTATATGAAAAAAGGGACTTTCATTTAATCTTATACCGACTCTTATACTAAAAACGGAATTTCAATTATGCACGAATATATAATGACAAAAGATCTTGAAATTTTTTGATAATATACTCTTTAATCTTGTTTTGTTTTCTCCGGTTAATCGTTCAATATAGTATATAGAAAATATCCAAGTTTTACTAATATTTCTTATTAATATCTCTCGATGACCTAGATCTATGAAAACAGTGTGCGTTTTGATAATGCACGTCACGTTTGTTTATAAGCCATAGTTTTAGATTTTAAAAGCGATCCATTTCCAAGTGTACAGCAAGTGTACAGCAAGAATGAGTGAAATTGAAAAATAACATTGAGATAAAATCGCACTGTGTAACTGTGATAGCCAATAATTCTCTTGGGATATTACCGACACGCTTTATTATCACTACATACGTATCTTCCGCGACTTCATTATTCATTACTGTGCCAATACCACAGTCTATTACATTTTATCTTCGATACGACGCGCCCACCGCCCACCGATCACCATCTACTTCAGTTTGCTTTACATCAAGTATCGAAAGGTCTGAACATCGATCACACTGAATCTGAGCATTTGCAGATAAGAAACGTCGCTTTTTGAAATATAAAATTCGCCATTTTACAACAATGTCAATGTAATGACACAGGAGAAAAACGGGAATTCTAATATTTATAAATATTACGGCAATTGTAACAGGTAAACAGTTTACATCACTCGCCATAAAAGAGATAGTTTTGTACAACGTTACTGTTTAGCATTGAATGGGATTATAAAATTTGTATGTGTGAGTGTGTATGGGTGGGTGTGTGTATGTGTGTGTGCGCGCACCAGATCTCAAACATAGAACGCGAAAGCTCAGTTCCTATTCGACACTTTTGTCTTAACGAATAATTGTGCGGTACCTGTTGTAACGGGAGAGTAAAGAGATGATTCACAAGATTGATCAACATTTCCTGATGTTTGTCTACGTTCTCATTGTTATGTAAAATACTTAAATTCTGTAAAATAAAGGTATCGGCTTTATCCACCGCAGCATTATTGCGTGAAATCTTAATCCGACTTGTTTGACGTGTCGTGGACGCTGTTTTATCAGTATCGTCCTTTGCGCACGGTTGGACCCTCGCGTGTGGCATTACATCCCCTCGCGAAATCCCGCACGCAGCTCCTTTTTCATCTGAATTATCTACAATACGTCTCGTACTCCCGCCATCATCACCTCGGGTTCTCGAGGACGAACTTGCTTCTTGCGATTTTTCGATTAATTTATCGAAATTGTCCTCCTTATTCGTTTCCTTCGAATTCACCCCGTTCGTTTCTCTTTTCATATCGCAATATATTTGTACGTCGCGTTGCACGTCTGGATGCAGGTCATTCCCCATTTCCGATAGAACATCCGGATCAACTTGCGAGCACGATTCCTGTGCCTTTGAGCTACCCTTCACCTCATTCGGTAGATCGACTGTGCTCTTGGTAGCCGTTGCTGCATCAATTCGAGATTGCTCCTTGTTTCTTTTGTATTCGTCGAGTATTTCGTTTCGTATATCTTGGGGCAATTCGATCAACACGGACATATCGAGATCTTGTATTCGTGGCGGCATCTCGTATTTGGACGGTTTTCCACTATTTGGCTTCATGTGTTTGAAGAAAGTTTCCTGAGACGTTTGCTTCTGTACAGTTTTCTTGCTTGATTGTCCAGACAGATGCTTCGTTATTTTAGCCGCGTGAGTGATCTTTTCATTCGCTTTACAATCGTGCGATGTTTCATTCTTTGCTTCAATCACGAGTGTCGGTGGTTTTGCTTGAGCGGCAAGTGGAATCACTGTGTGCTCAGACTCGGAAGACTGTACCGATCTTGAAGGTGGATCATCGATCTTCGCATCGAAAATATTTTTTGTTGCTGATGACAACCCTGTAGTCGAAGGTGTTTCAGAAGCATTCACTTTGGATGCCTCGCTGAGAGTCGAGTCGTGTTGAGCCTTGCTATTACCGTCCAGTATACTGTCGCACGTTCGTACCTTCCCCGTTTTTCCGAAGAAACTTTTCAAACTACCCTTATTCTGTTTAGTTTTGCATATCTCCAGTCTGGATACTTGTATTCCGATCCCTCTCATGTCTTCGGGCGTTAGATGCAATTGGTTCCAGATGCTGATCACTTCTCTGCATTATAAAACGCACAGTAAAATAGTTTAGATACAATGAAAGTGGGAGCTCACCAAACTATCAAAATTGTGAGTCATTACTGACGGATTTGCCAGTAATTACAGCAGTAATCTACTCATTTAGTGTTTTTAATTAATTATTAATTATATCATTATTGTACAAATCCGTTCGTAATGATTCGCATTATACGTGGTACGGCGAAGACTCGCGTAAAGATGTCAACGTACAATAAATTAATAACGTAACTCACTTTCTAATAATGCTGACATCATCAACGGCCGCTATGAGATTTTTGGATTTTGTGATATAGTTGCAGAGACCGTGACCCATGAACTTCGCGGCTTCCTTGGGCGCTTCCTCCGCTCTGATCATGAGCTTCAGCGTGATGCATCTGCCCTTCGCGCGAGCCGCCGTTAGCCGGCCGCACACCTCCGTTGATAATTTGCCCAAAAAATCGACGGCGTCCTCGTTGTTACGAAATCTAATGCCGTAATTCACTTCAGCCGATACCGATTTCCTCACATGCTCTAGATTTAATTTCGTATCGTCCAGGCCGCGACACATCTTGTATAACTGCTCGCCCATTTTCTTGCCGAACTCCTTCTGCAGAACTCCTAACGAAACACTCTGCAATTCCTCACATGTGCACACGTTCATCTCGCGTAACTTGTGTGTCGTTGTTCCACCAACGCCTAAAATTACAAAAACTTTAGAATAAGATATACAGATTATCTCAGTAGTAAAAACTCTCTTTTAAATTGTTGAACTTAATAAGAAAATTGGTTGATAATTTTAATATAAAAACAAACTTCCACAGAGGATACAGAGGTTTCTGATCTCATGGATAACTGAGAAAATAAAAATGTACCAGGCAGATCTCTTACGTTGAGAGTCCGGATATATGACTCCGCGTTTTGATTGCTTAAATAGAATTGATTATCGGGTTTAGCTCTCCGTGTCGCTAATCTCGCCTGCAGCTTGTTGCTGCCGAAGCCGGTAGAAACCGGGCAGCCTGTTTTTCGCTTGATTTCTTCTCTGATTACGGTCGCGAACTCTAACGGCGAGAGTCCGGACGTTCCGAGCACCTTCGTGCAATCTGCGTACATCTCGTCGCAGCTCACCGCTTCGATATTCAGCGTGTAGGACGCCACCGTGTCGTACAAAGCGTAAGACACTTCCTTGTATCCTTCAAAATCGTATTGTATGGTCTTCAGGTTCGGGCACATCTTCAGCGCCTCTCCCAGGAACATGCCATTCTTCACACCTGCCTTTCTCGCCGCGTACGAGCATGAGGCTACTTCTGACTTCGATCCAAACTCCTCTTTGCCGTCGTAATTCGCGGAGTGCGCGTTACCCTTCGCGTGCGTCACCGCTACCGGTAGACCTTGCAACTCTGGCCTATTTCTTATACCCACGGACACAAAGAAGCAGTCCATATCGATATGCATAATAACAGATTTCTTTTTGTTGCCAATTTTATTGTCGAAACCGAGTGTGTCATCTTCGGAGTCCGATTCGCGACCAGCTGAAGACAAAGCACTCCTGACTCCTTTCGATTTTATTAAACGTTCAAGCCCAAGGAACGTCCCGTTGCTTTTGTCTCTTAACTCGTTGACGTAATCTTTAAAAGTAGTCCCCATGGTGGCGATGTAATGCAATCTGGAGTTACTGTAAAACGCTGATAGAAATTCCGTGTCTCTTGTAGATTGTGCATTTATTCTTGCACTTGAAGATTGAGGAATATTGATTTTTGCAGGTTTCCGAGTACCATCATTTGTATCTTGATTCAATACATTTGTACCATTTGTATCATTTTCATTGTCAACAGTATTTGTTGAAATTTCTGTTTTATCACACGTAGCTGACTCAATATTATATTTGCCCTTCTTAATATTTAATTTATATGCCAATTGAGGTTGTGCATTAGCGTTAGAGTAAAGCAAGTAATTCTGAAAGCTCAAGATTTTTCCAGCCGCTATACTATCGGTAATCCACTGTGGTTTGCATATAGGAATTGGATTCTGGCTTTTTCTGTATGACATTATTTTCGAATGTGGTAGATTGGATGCTATAATATGAGTTGTGATTTTAGGGCGCATATAGTGATGATATATGCCCCCATGCATCATCATCAGACGTCTGAGCTCATCGGATGTTGGATCTGTATAACCATTTACAAATATTGCAATTCCCTCAAATAATTTTGACGATTCTTTAAAGTCTTTACTGGCTTTATTACAAAATTGTTCCTCCAATTTAGCTTTCTTAGCAGCCATATAACCACCCTAAAAATATAAACAAGTATACTAATTAGACATCTCAAGAGGATTAATTCTTATTAATAATATTTAGTAAATTTAGTATTTAATAAACATTTAATAAATTTAGTAAATATTTAGTTAGCACAGAATATCCTGAAATTATCTTGAGTATATTCGAAACATCTTAAGATATTCCTCAGGATATCCTACACATATTCAAGATGATTCTGAGACATTTTGTACTGTTTGGGCAACTAATAATAGTAATAATAGGAAAAATAATAAGGAAAATTATAAACTTATTGTCAACAATATATATTAACAATATATATTAATGTACTTACCCAATCCTCGAAGCCATTTTCTCCCCAAGCACGATTCCTTTTTTTCCTTGACATAATTATACTATAACTTTATCACAAACACAGTTTTGTATTAATAATAATTATATAATTGGTAATCTAAAAAAGAAGAGAAGTTATTAATTACATAATGTTACAACTGTTTTCTTAAAACTTCTAAAAGTGTTAAAATAAACAACATACATTTCTCATGCAAATTCTCTGCGTAATCTGTTATAATTCGAATCATTATTACTAATCTTAAATATATTTCATAGATTTGTTCATATTTTATTGAGTTAAACATAAAAAACTTGATTCAATTTTTACTAGTATAACCTTAAAACAGTATGTGGAAAACAAGAATTCACTAACTAAACAAAAACATTAACTTTGTACCATCTATTAAATCTTAAAAATATAAAAAATTATCTATAAATTTTTAATATTTTTTTATAAGCACTTGATATTAAATAAATTACTAGTAATTTAGAATATGTTTATACACATAGAAGCCGGTCATACTATTGAAGAATAAACAGAAAGGCCGACTCATTGTTGAATCTACTATTTAAGAATAATCAAGAATAATGCCTGACTTTATCGTTGAGTCGTACTATAATTCTTCATAAGATAGTGGCGACTCGTAGCGGAGATTTTAGAACTAACAAAAGTAATGGGTCTAATCAGATTTGAATTTCTCCGCAAAAGAACTCGATACTTTCATTAGTCGAATTTATTCTTTGTAAATAATATGATCTAATTATATATTAGGAAAACTTTTATTCTTTAATATAGTGATGGACTAAAAGATTTCGCCCCTAATAAAACTAAAAATAAAATAATTATAATAAAATTTACATTCGAAGATTGCTTTTGTTTTGTCATCCCAGAGAGAAATGACGAGAAATTAATTTAAGGATCGCATATTCTAAGGTTACGTATTGCGTCTCAATTAAAAAATTCAATATTCACCATCTGTTGCACACTTCTACGTAAATGGAGTTTAACCAAAATGTCCCTGAATCTTATTATCAATTTCATGATACTAGTTATATAATCGACGAAAATAACAAGTGCATCAGTTACTATTTTACGTTGTCAGAAATTTCTGTAAAATATAGATTGACAGATTTTAAAATAGATTTTTAAACGAAACAAAAATTATAATTTTTATGTTAGAATCATGCAAACATATGTTGTATAATTTCCCGAGACAAATTACATTAATATTAATGCAATATATAATCTTTATAATATATAATATACATATAATTATATTTTATATTAATATTAACGTAAATTATCATACAAATTATATTATTAAAATGAAATTAAGTATTTTCCATTTTTCTAATTTTATTTTACAAAATTTTGTTAATAAGAAACATCATTTTTAATATATTATTTTGATTTTAAAATAAGATGCAACAAGCAATTTGCATTAAAAATACAATTTTTTTATTACTAAATACTATACAATTTATTTATATTAATTTGTATTAATATCATATCATTTTCATACAATTAGGTCTATTAACAATAGTAACACACATCTTATTATGTAAGATGTAATAGATGCGACATGTATATTTATAAAAACAAACTTTAAACAAAATAACATGAAGAATAACAATAGATAAATGATTGAGATACATGACATGCCTAAATACAAAATTAGAGTCGTACCAGACGAGCTCCATTTGTTAATATTCAATACAGAACATCTTCTATATAAAATAATTGTAAAATATCTTAACATATTATACTAAATGGGCGGATATTTAAAATGCTATAAAAACAAGATTTTTATATATATAAATCTATTTTTATGTTGTCCTTTAATTAATAATAATGGACGTTACAAATATTCTGAAAATTAAAAGTGTAATTGATTTGATCAATTGATCAATCACTACGTTAACTACATATATAGAAGTGATCGTATGGCAAATTCTATATATGCAAACAATTATATATTGCAATTGTGCGCGTGATCGTTGTCGGTAAACATTATTTTCTACTATCTACTTTGTAACATATAATGATACAAAGTTAATAAAAGAATCACACGTTCTACAAAAATGAATTCTTTATAAAAATAATGCTTCTTTGATAATGTATATCACATAAATGTGAGGTTTTAGATACCAAATAGCAGTAATAGCAAAACTTAAAATACCACTGGAATCTATGGAGTTAATAGTAATTTTTTGCAAATACATTGTAACTACGCTAAATATAGTTTATAAGAAGAAGTCATCTGTTCCAAGAAAATAAATGTCAGAACAGTATGAGGTCCCAGACGTGCGTAATACGGGAAGAATCCTTTCCACAGTGCAAATAACCCTTCATTTTTTATAACTTTACCGAGTACGTCGAAAGCTCCAGTAAATTCAGGTTTGCCATTTATAGTTTTCATGTTTTGTATCCTGAGAAGAAAGTATTGTATAAAATTTAAAAATTTTTTCTAAATCAAGAATATCGCCCGATTTCTTTGTATTGGCATTTACTATAAAATTTACCTCGTTTTCGCGATATCAACAGGCATAGATGCAGCCGTGGTAACCAAACCAGAAATCATAGAGCTTGCAAAATGCAAAACAATGTTTTCCTCAAAATATCCTGTTAAAGAAAAGAATTTTGATAAACACGACATAATAAATCTAAAGAATTTTTATTTCTTTGTGTGATTCTTTAATATCATAGGTAAAAATTAAATAATACATTTACCCACCTGTGTCTAACAACGCTTGTTTCGCTTGAGAATATGACGCCAGCTGTGCTGCGTTTACAACCATGGCACGTCCCATAGTAGGAATGGCACCGCGCCATAACGTAAATAGACCTTCCTCTTTAATTATACGAAATAATGCATCGAACACATTTTTGTAATTGCGTCTATCAGCTGAAAGTATTTAAATTATGTAATGACACGGTACGGTGACGGTTGCGCGCATTCGATAATATAAATTTACCAATAGGCAGTCTTCCATCTGCAGTCATTCTAATTAAAGCTACTTCGGCGGGTGTACCTACAAATGCCCCAACACATCCAGCTGTCATGCCAAGCAGTGCTTTTACAATAAAACTTGGTTGAGCATCTTTTCTAAATGGAATATATACATGTCGCATTAACGTTTGCTTCAAAATACAATCTTCTAGTATGATATAATATAATATAAAGGTTGCAAGTTATACTTACGAAGTAAGTTCTATAAGCCAAGTATATATACCAAGTCTAGTAGTAGTATATGTGGCTTGTCTCATTAAACCAGCGGACAAGCCCGAATATAGTGCTAAAATACCTTCATTCTTTAAAATGGAGGATGTTACACTTAATGTTGAAGTTTTTGTGCCACTTAACTGCATGCGATTCTTTATCAAGTCCAAAGGTTGTACAAAACATGTTGCTGCCATGCTACAATTAAATATTAAATATTACACCATTATTTAATAACACACACAGCAGTTTTTCCAGACTGGTCTGTGTATGCCCATAATCTTACAATAAACTCTAATATGTGCAACAATACTTCATAATATATAAGAAACTTTATACATATAAAAAAATGAGCCATATTCCATAATTTAGTAATATAATTTAGTAATATAATTTAGTAATATAATCTTTTTCTTTATAATTTATAATTTAAGAAACAAGACTGCACCTACTTTTCACACTTTCTCAAACAATAAACAAAGTTAATTAAAATATTAAATAATTAAAATACAAACAAGAGTCAATACATGCATGTTATGAACATATGTAAGTTATTATAATGGTTGGATCAGAAAAAATTTCTCTTCATGGAGCATACAACAAGAAAAGCTACCATTTGTCCAGGGTAGAGTTGTGGCTATTTATAGTGTGTTATTAAGATGTATCTATGAATGTATATACATATATATACATATTGCGTCACTCAGAAAAAGCCACATCCAATTTCATTTTTTTTTGTTATTAGTAATAATATCAGCTATAAATAATCTTCAGCTAAGTAATCCGTGAGAGACAACTCTTGTAAAACCTGAAAGATCTTGACCCTTAGACTGTCAATGATTGCGAAACACGTTCATGATATAACCATGGTTATCAAAGCGTGACATACGTTATCTTCTAAGATTGCACGACTTCATGACTATTTATTCGCAAATATCATAAGTCCAAATGAATATAAAAAAAAGGACACAAACCCAGAGGTGCCACCGATGAGGAACTTGATACCGTTCGGCACTGTCTTTTGGCTGCTCATTTTGATGTAATTCGATAAAATCGGTGACTTGTTGAATAATGTTGTATTAACTATATTAATTGTACTTGTTGCTCGCTTTGGCGTGAGGTAACTAACAAGAATCACCGAAAGATGTGCCAAAACATAAAGAACTGAAAAAGTTATTCGCGCGCAAAAGCGTCTGCTCGACTTATACACTGTCCATGAACAGAAAGGAAGTCGGAATTACATCGGCTGCGCTCCCTCGACGGAGGGTCATATCATGTGTCATCAGCTGATACGAAATTACGGAAAAAATAGCAAAGCGCCACCTTTTCCTTATTGCTCAGTGAAAGTGATATTTAGTAGTTCTTAAAGCGATTTAAAAAGCCGCTTCAACTGGAGATATCAATTAATATGAATATTCAAAAGGGATATAATTATTAATACAAAATAACAAGTTCTGCAAGAATTATATTACCTAATTCTAACCTATCAGCTAATCTTTAGAGCCGATGCAACATTGTACTGGCTTCCATATTGTTTTTCAATATTTGGAATCGTGCCCTGATTGGTCCAAGAGTGCGCAATCGCAGAATCGATAGTCATTCACGTTACACGTGTATCTCGTATGAGATCAGTTCGGCACAGTCTTCTTGTGCGTCACAGAACGCACGCGTTAAATAATTACATTTATATTTCAACATGAAGCCAACACTTGTAGCCGACGAAATGTTCCCCGAGGGAGCCGGGCCCTACGTTGAATTGGAAGAGGTAATGAACCACTATGCAATCGCTTAAAAGAGGTTAGAAATTATTAACAACAAATTACCTAAACACGAAACTTGCATTTTGCAAGTATCTTAACATGATTTCATCAAATGGCAAGTTTTAAAATGAAATGCTTATATATTATATGTACAATGATGATTTTAGGTCGGAGGCAGCAGATTATTAGTAGATCTTACGGCGAGTGAGAAAGCGGTTCATTCGGAATTTTTTAACGGTATGCCATTAATTCACTTTATTGTATAATTAACTGTTCTCCGCGTAATTCGTAGATGTGGGAGAAGGGCATCATTTGTTTCTATGAAAAACAATGCACATTAACAGAATATACAGTTAGTTTATTGAAATAATTGTTTCATTTCAGAGTTTGATGATCTTTATGACGATGATGATTTGGACTGAAGCATTTCTAGGGATTCAAACTAAGCAGCGCTTTGTTTTTTGCATAGAGTGCAGTTAACTTAGCATTGAAGCAGAGAACTTGTTTTCGTAAATCCACCATGCGGAACAGAGTTACGATGTATAAAGAATCAATAGACGTCGTATATTATTGATTGCATTCAGCAAAAAGCAACTTTGGATTAGCACGTTGATGTTACATTGCCAATTATTTGCAAGTTCTGCTGAATGTTCTCTCATTGTTGAGTTACACTCACTTATGCTTCATATTGTGTTATGCTTATTCAGCAAAAGCTGAAATAAAATCTGAAGGCATTCAGCAAAAAAAGTGGCAAAATACAATCGCTTAGCTGTTTCTTCTGCTGAATGCAATCATTAAATATAAATGTTTACGTGTATAATAGATATGAAAAATGTACCGTTTCTTCAGTTTGCTGTATAAAACTACTGCAAACTCTCACATAGTGTGTTGTTATTAATACATCTTTTTTCCTCTTGAAAGACTAACCACAAACTACAAACTTCATTATAACATTATTACAATTTATTTATACTTTTTAATTCGAATCAGATGTGTGCCTGCATCTATCATACGTCATTTTACTGCGTACCACAGACAGTTGTTATTATTATAAACGTGCCATAAGAAAATGAGTACTGGTCAATATGTCTTGTACACATAATAATATTGATATTGTAAGATTATAATTTATATAATACATAGACGCTAGTCATATAAACTTGTATGACGATGCACAGTTAAAATATAGCACCCCATTATCTCAGTCATGCTGCATTTGTTTACCCGATTGTTTATCGATCACTCCGCGCTAGTGCATCGAACTCTAGTTTACTTGATACGAAAAAAGAGCCACTTAGACTTGCCAATTCACTTAGCCCAATTAATCGCTACGTGTTCTCCTTGGCCCCAATCAACGTGTCTCTGCCTTTGACCATTCTCATTTACTTCAACAGATTTACTTTCCACTCGCTACGTTTATCAACTCTCGTATCCTTGCTCTTGCGTGTGTTAAAAACTGGCGACCGAGGTGTAGACGACGTTGGCAATAGCGGCGATATTATTAACGTTGACATCGCTGATGATAGTGGCGAATATCCTGAAATTCAGATGTAAATTTGTAGCTTCAAGTATTATCTAATATCTTATCATGCTCTGAAGTTTTTTTTTCTAATATATTTGCCACTCATGCGCATACCGCGAGTCATCTCTGTAAAGTGATATCGTTCAATGTAATCATTAGAATTAGATACAGACCTAACCTAGATATAGCAGATAGTATGTGAGAAACACGATATCTATATCGATAGAACGAACGTACTATAACTAAATGTACAAACCCTGAGTCTAGCCTTTGAAGAATTATTCGGGGTGCTAGTTAACTTCCAGATCACTATCAGCCTGGTCGTCCTGATCGCTTTCTTCCTCCTCATCCTCATCTTCCGAAAAGTACTGAGAGGGTGGCGATAAAGCATCTTCCGACAATGAAGTGTGTGACGACGAAGGTGGTCGAGAACTTTCCAATTTGATATCTAAGTCCTCTACCGATGTGCTTGGACCGGGAATCATTGGAATAAACTTTTCTAAGTCTCCTGATGCCAATTCTGTAACGATAGCCGCGTTTAACATACTGAAGAAACTAAAACTTAAATATTTATAAGTTATGTGGCATAAGGAGCACGTACGTTCCACATATTTCTCAAGTGATTTCGGAACCATTGATTTTGCCTTTCGCAAATTTTCTTCAGTGCATTCCCCTTTTTCTAATCCTAAAAGTGATATGCATTTGCAAGAAATAAATTAGTGTTATAAATATTTCTTTAATATGAAGAGAGAAAGAGAGCTAATACGAAAGAATCAGTAATATTACCAAGAGCTAGACCCATCTGCTTCAGAACCTCGATATCGTCATGAATCTCAAACTTATCATTAAAATTAAACAGGTACTCAGTTCTGCGAAAAGAAATATACGAATTAAATCATTAAATTATTTGCTCGATCATTCCGTGATATTTGCTTTCAAGAGTCTTACAACATACTTGTCATTTGAAATGCTGCAATCTATGACAGTCTTTTTACTGGTATTCACAATGAGGAATGGCAGCTGAATGGCAGAATTGGGTTTCGGTGGCCCGCGAAGGCTCTCGTTCAAACGATTACGTTGCACCAAATTCTTGAAAGAAATGTGAGAAAGGATAAGTTGATGTAGTTGTTGTGTCTTTGCCTTAATTCTGTCCATTTTTTTCTTCTTATCCTTTTCTAATGCCGCACATTCTTGCAAAGAATTAGTAGGCAACCCGAGCCACCTAATTTCCTTTTTCTCTTTGGAAATGATATTCATTGCCATTAGCACATTCAGAGCATCGTACACGCGTCTTCTGATATTTTTCTGATCATATTGCTGCAAAAGAAGACAGCGGTGTAAAGTATCGAATTTCAATCAAATGATGAGCGTATGTAAAACAAAAAACTTATCAATATACAAATATTTAAGTTAAATAAACAGACGAATCTACAAATATCTTTTTTATACTCAAAACTAATGTGTGGATATTGCACGGAATAAATACCTGATCTGTCAAAGAATTTAAATGAGCAGGATTAGTAAATTCGCCGACCAATTCATCCGCTACCTCGTTGTACGAAGTAGTACCTTTCTTTTTCACTTTCTCACATACCTTCATTGAGAAGTGTCTCAACCCTTTACCGACCTTCTCCGCTTTTCTTCGTTTACTAAAATATATAAAAACGTGTTGTAAGTTGACAACTGTAGTCTAATGTGATCAAATGTAAAACGTAAACATCGTGCGAGCCTGCACCTGCTTGGTGCACCTGCACCAAGCAGACTCTTCTTAAATGATT
Organism: Odontomachus brunneus; assembly: GCF_010583005.1. Taxonomy (NCBI): domain Eukaryota; kingdom Metazoa; phylum Arthropoda; class Insecta; order Hymenoptera; family Formicidae; genus Odontomachus; species Odontomachus brunneus. Next base: position 1,386,467 of record NW_022639461.1, on the reverse strand, counting down.
AATACTACACAAAATTAAAATGTATGCAATAAAAACTTTGTATTACTCAGGCACATATTCGCCACCGTCGATATCCTGTCTCTTTCTAGATCCACTGTGATCTAGTATCGGACTGATAAAGGTCTTTCCTGTGGCATCTTTAACAACTTGCTGAGTATTGGATTGCTGTTGCTGCTGTTGTTGCTGCTGAGAGACGATAGCTTGTTTTATATCGCTCTAAAAATGAAGTATGCATATTGCTGTGTTGTTCACTGTGAAATTCAATGAACTCAGTTCTTTTCATTGAACTCCCTTATGAAACTATATTTACCATTTGCGCTGAAGTGAGTTGTATGGTCTTGGTCATCATAGCTTCCCCTGGTTTTGATGTTGCCACTTTAGTATTTTGCAAAGGTATTGTTACTAGCCCTACAATTACACATTTACATTAAGACTATCTCTATAAAATGATCAAGTTTATAATTTTGTGAAAAGTGTATTTTTATGTAACACTTACTCTGCCCAGGTGTAGATGGACTTTGTAAACTGATAGTCCTAAGAATGTGTGCATTCGATGACAAAACCTAGTTCCAACAATACATATGTAATATTTATAAAATTGTAATTATAAATATTATTGTATATAATAATAAAAATGTTATTTATATATCCTAACTTGTTCACTTTTAAATATAACACATATTGCTTATAAACAAGATTTATTAATTTAATGAGCATACTTTAATGTAGGATAAAGATAGCATATAACCTCTGCATTGAGCCAATGTACTACAATTGTATGAGTTGTAAAGTTGGGGCAAGTACCTGGGATTCTTGATTAGGAGCTTTAAACACCTTAAGGCCACCTGCATTTGTTGTGCTAACAATACCACTTAATGCTTTATTAGGTGTACTTTGCACTACTTTTATCACTTGTGGTTGCCCTGTAATAAATTTGACTTGTCTATAATTGCTTGTAGATATATATTTTACAAGGGCACAAAATATTTCAGAAACTTTTATTTTCTTTGATTAAGATAGGTCCAAAATCTAATATCAAGGCAATCTGATCTTCAGGTTATAATTTACATAGCTAATGATAAGATATAAATAATATATATGTACTACATATTAACAGTCAAATAAACAATGATATTCAGAGTGTGCATGGTATATAAGAGTAATTTTACTTTAACACCATATGCAACAAAGAATTTATCACCAAAACTATATAATGATAGTAATCATTTTTTTTATCATAGTCCATATATTAAAAAATATATACATATGTATAAACATTTTTATTACTAAATATAAACTGCATTTCATTTATATCAGATTTATTTCACAAGCTGTCACCCTTTCATTGCATTTAGAAAGCCACATGATAATCTAAAAGTCCTTCATGTTACAATTTGAATAAAATTACACCAAGATTTTAAGTATGTACCTTAACAATATAAAAAAAGAAGAAATTGTCAATGATCAAGTTGACAAATTGTCTACTGATTTTACAAATGTTATACTTTAAAACCATCAAATGAAGTAAATAATCATCCAAGGACAAAACACTTAGTAGAGAGAGTTTCCAAGGACTCAAAAACTATCCAGTAAACATGAACATTGTATATTTTTTTCATTTGCTTAAACAATATATTACAGAAGATACAACTTGAGTTTCTATTGCTGTAATCAGTATGACAATAAGAATGTTTACCTTCGTGGTATTACACAACGAAATATGATTATGACTATCAAGCAATGAACATACCAAATTGCAACATTGTTGAAACAGCAATCAACTTCTTGTGCTTGACAGTGTCCTATTTGATCAAATAGAATCACGATAACCAGAGACTGACAATAGAAAAGCACAGTTATGACAAAAGTGTAAAGCAAGTGTAAAGTGTAACGCCTAACTCTTGCACCGGTCAAGAATTTGCTCATGTCACTGAGTGCCAGTCTGGCATACAATATCAAGTAGACAAGGTAAGCGATATCGTAACGAGATTGCAACGTCAAAACTGAGAGACTGTCTTGCTAAGTCGCAAAAACCTTTGGAGAAACTGGAAACTGTGCTCTTGCTTCCAACAAACCTGGTCGAAGTCGAGGTGTGGAGTACGTATAAATTCGCGGCAGACGCGCTCTCGGCGACAACAACGCGGCAAGAGCGAGGCCGGGTGTACGGATCGGCGTGTACGCGATGATGGTCGAATTTTACTCGACGTTAAAGGGCGAAACCGAAACGAGGGAAATACGCGCGATGCCGTCACGCGTGCCGACGGTTGGCGCGCGCTCCTGATTCCACTTACCGTTAGCGTCGTGTATTAGGAAGTTCATCGTTTTGTTTTGCTGTGTCATCTCCGGCGTTATTGGGCCGTCGACACGCTGAGGACAATTCCGACGTCGGGTCGTGCACAAAACGAAAATAAAAAGATCATAGGGCTACACTTTGCTTTGGATCTCGACTCGCCGTATCACCAAAATGGCGACCCCGCTATATAAAAGCACTTGCAGCGGTGATTTGCGGGGTGTCACACGTAGTGCGACCGGCTCGACCTGTCGATTGTGGAAAATCGGCGCCTCCTCTATCGCGATCGGCCGGGCATATTTCCCACGGGCGACGAATATTCGCGTGATACTTGCCAGCAACCAAGCTCGCAGCTTCCGCGTGCACACGGACTGGAAATGAGCTTGGCGGCACGACAAAGCCAAACAGCTGATTGGCCCGCCGCCGGTCACATGGTCGCCCCTCGTTCCACGTTTATGTGGCGCTGCTTTAGTTACGCGTGCCGCGCCACAGGGAGACGCGTATCGCGGATTTTATATTGTCCGTCGTGTTTCCGTTCGCGAGAAAATGCTGCACGCTGCATTCTACGCCCGTAGCAAGCGGGCGTATTACGCGCGCGCGAAAGAGACGGATAATAAGAGCGTTCCTACTAAGATATGAGCAGCCGCCGTGCGATTCGAGCAGCGCTCCTTTAACGCGCGAGCGCGACCCGAATTAAAACGCGAGCGTAATGCGATCTCACCGGCGAAAACGCGCGTCCCTTGCCACTTTCGGAGCGCGAAAGCGCTCGCAACGCGGCGGGAATAATCGGCAAGGGTAATGTCCGTGGACATACACAAAAACGTAAGTAGTAAAATATAAGTCACGGCAAATTGACCAACCGCAGTTGATTATTCTTAAGCCGTGAGGTGAATAATCGACTATGGTTGGTCAATTTGTTTACTGTTTACGCGTTTTCGGGTGTGCTGTGGGTCGAATGGGCGGGAATCCTCTCGCGTCTAAGCGGAGCTTTTGAAACACTTGGAATGCGTTTACTAATTTGCGATGGAAACAGGCACTGCGTGTCCGATTGAAATTCGAAAGAATTTAACTATGCGCGACGTGCCTCTATTGGTCAATGTAGTCTTAATGCTTCTTCGATTTGGACATGTAAGATGAGATTCATTAGATAGCTGAAAACGTTCTTTCTGTACAATGAAGTCATTAATTCCGTGTATAAAAAGGATGATTCGAATCTCATCAATGAAATCGAATGTATCCGCGTGTAAATTATAGAAAAAGTACTATCGTTGTGCTTCAAGAAGTTGGTAATGAATGCGATTTCGCGCTAAAAGTATTTTTTCCTTCAACCACGATTTCATTGGTCTAGGGTATAAGTATAAATATACTTTATAGATGGCGATGCAAACGTCGGAGAAAGATAATTCATTCGTTTCCATTTCTCTTCGTGGATTTGTAATATTCGACGTTAGAAATCTCGTTATCTTGGTCTTGAAACGAGTTTTTAATTGCATGAAGCTTAAGAATTTTATAATAACCGCACTTACACGTGCAGCAGATAAATATCGCTTCAAAGACCAACGTAAGTAACAAACAGACTTTGAAGTTGATATTGAAGATTTTTGTGCGGCGAACCATGAATCTCAATAATCCTCCGCATATTTTTCACATAAAATGAAAAATGCTGTACCGTATGTTATGCTCCTTACGAGAGGTCTCCACTATCTTCTTCGCCGGTTTTTATGAATCATCATTTAGCATAAACATATATACATGGATTCTGAATGTCTCATGTTTTGTCGTTTAATAGAGTGAAGCCACCATCTAGAAAGTGAGCTAGAATAGAGAGGCTATAGTTTTTCTTCCTATTTTGTTACTTTTTTTGTTTTGCGTGTGCATCCATTTCTCGTTTCCATAATATTATAGAGCGCAATAGCACCCCGACTAGACTGGCAAGTAAAAGTCTTACTTAAATTTTATTGCACACTTTGTCTATGCAGAAAGAGACAGAGAACACAGAGGGGCTGTGCATGCTGGCTTTACTTTTCTGGCCGTATGCGAGGTCCATGTATACTATGTCCATGTTATTTAGTATTTAAATGAGCCGCGAATTCGATAAATCAGCGCGCGGCTGCGCGCGATGTACCGTTTGATATCGCTTCGACATCCTTGTCACTGCGCAAGTATGACATATTTCGATTGACGTATGTATATACGTGAGCCCATACACGTCAGAGGACAAGTAATCGCAGTATAGTGTGTTTATCCTGTGTGTAAACTTATCTTCCCAAGCGTTGTCTACTTATAAATTAAGCGAGGTAAGTTATGCAAACATTTGATAATTTTGTTTTATGTTATCGACATTCTCCTGCGGCGCGAAACATATCTCTAATTTTACGCTTAAAATTCTCATGAATATTCAGAAGAATATTATTTTATTCAATTCTCTGTCATGATATATTTAGAAATTTAAATCGTAAATTCAAAATCTATATTATCTATTTTGATATTTCATTTCATAACATATTATATTTCGTTATTATAGTGGAGAGGCAGTTATTAATATTCTCTCATAGATAATGATGTTATTTTGAAGTGATTATCGACGTTGTTTATAATGCGTACAGATATGTTTTATATATACCATATTTATAGAAAATCAATACCTTTAATTTTTATCCAATAGAGTTTGTAAGGATTCTCATGACAGTATAATGTATCACCTTAATTCTCTACCAATATATGTATGTGCAATATATGTGTGTGCAATAAAAGAATTGATAAAAGTAATTCTAAATTTCTAACATGTTTATTTTAATTGTATATAATAAATTTTTGTTACAGAAAAATGAAAAACGGCAGTAGATTATTGAAAGTTCTTCTACAAGCTTCAGAGAAGGCAGCAAATATTGCCAGAACTTGCCGACAGAAAGAAGCTTTATTTCAATTATTAGTACAAGAAAAGTCCTTAGAAGAAAAAAATCCTCGTTTCTTCCAAGACTTTAAAACATTAGCTGATGTTCTTATACAAGAAACTATTAGACATGATATAGAAATAGAGGTAAAAATATGAACCTGTTTTCATAAAATAGTGATATATAATATTAACTATTTATTGATTTTATTGATTAATATTAATTTAAATTTCTAATGTTAAAATTTAAACTTCAACTTTATTATTGTGAACAGTTTCCAGAGTTGGCTAAACTGGTGCAAGGTGAAGAAACCAATGTATTCAGCAATACCTTGGGAGAATCGATTGTGGTTGAAGTTTGTTCATCCAGTGAAGAAACAACACGATTACTAACTAAAGTTATGGGCAATGATGTTGTGGCAGCAGAGTTGCTCGCTGCTGAAGTTCATAAGGATATTCAGCTGTCAGACGTGCCAATCACACTAGAGATTCCTACTGAATTTGACATCAATGAGGATGATCTTGGTATTTGGATAGATCCTATTGGTAAGTAGGCAAATATATGATGCACATTATAGTCCCAGACAGTTGCATATATATATTTTATTGATATTTAGTAGATTTACATTAATTCAGGGCAAGAATGAAAATACGCGAAAGTATTTTGGACAGTATTATGGTAAAGCTATGTCTCTTGTCTCTCTATCCTAATTGGCCCTAATTGGTCTGTAAACTGAGACACAACGCTTGTAAGAATCTCTGTTTGTTTTGTAGTCTGATAATACATACCTGTGGAGCAATACATGGAACTTTTGTAGATTCAACAGCAGATTACATTAATGCAACAGAGACAGTGGATGAAGAGACCAGCTTGTATTTAAGCGGTTTACGTTGCGTTACTGTACTAATTGGAGCATATAAGAAAAGTACAGGAGTACCAGTTTTGGGTGTAGTCAATCAACCTTTCTGCACCAATGTAGACTCGCAGTAAGTGAAATAAAACAATATATATACATACATATATATATTTTCATGTGTAATTAATAGCTATTTATTTTTAATATTTTAAAAACGTGTAGCACAATATGTAGCTCTGATTTCCCACTTTATCAAAATATATTATAATGCCTATTTGATCACAACATTGTATTAATTGTACAGATGGTCAGGAAAATGTTACTGGGGTTTCTTGGAGTGTGGCGTTGGTAAGACTTCCATAAGTGAAACGTGTAATGCCGATAAGATCATCCTACTTAGCCGTTTCGAAGATGTGGATGTAAAATCAAAGCTGCTAGACAGTGGATTTAGATTGATAGAAGCAACTGGAGCAGGCTACAAAATATTGAGCGTTGCTCTTGGACAAGCTGCTGCTTACATTTTATCAAAGAATTCCACTTACAAGTGGGATACTTGTGGACCACAAGCTCTGTTGTCATCAACAGGTGGAGGCATTATCGAGTTCAAAGAATTTATCATACGTCCAAACTCTGAAAATCTAAGTCTGAACTACCTACCTGTCGGCACGAACTTCTCCAACAGTAGAGGCCTGATTGCATATAGAGATCCTCAAATCTTAGAAACTTTCAAGTGTATTTTGTGTAAAATAGCTAATTAAAATAAACGTTTATGCGCCCAAGTTGCATAACGATAAAGCCTGACATTCTAAAGATCTTTTTGGTGGCTATATGATCAAATCTTTTTGAATTTCAGAGATAATTTCTGAGAGATATCTAATCTCATAGATTTTACGTGGAACATTTCCAAATGTTTTTTCCGAAATTTCCCCTACTTTGAGGAAATTTCTGCCGTATTCAATTCGGTTTTACAAGATGATTATAACACGATACATACATTCGGCAAATGAATTAACATGGTAATATTTGTTGATCAGGCAGATGGACCATTATATATTACTTGCTAATTGATGTAGCTAATGACTAATTGTGATATATTTAATGTGACTCCAAATATACATCATTCAATGTACATATTCAGTTGTAGACATTATCATTTTCTATTACAGCTTATGTATGAATCTTTCTTTTTCGCGTTACGTTCTTCAAGCACTATTTTTTCCGAATCTTATATCGATTAATCCTTCTCCACCGTGATATTGCGGTGTGGTTTGCGGTTGATCATCGTTGCTATGTGTTCCCGATGTTGTAGTCGGTTGATTATTGTTGTTATCGTTATATGTTCCAATAGTTGTAGTTGGAAATGGCGTTTGGTTACTTCCTTCATTGTTACTATCTTTGGTTCCTTGTTGAATGACAATAATTGGTTGAGTCCAATGATGTCCATCTTGTTGGTGTCTATGGCCATATAGTGGAAGGTTCTGCCATTGCCACGGCCCCCTATTAGAAGTTTGTTGCGTGTTGTCGACAGCAATGATCATCTACAAAAATAAAACGTACATTAAAATCACGTTTATTTCCTTTTGTTTATTTCCATGACGCCTTTTGGATTCTGTTAATTTTTAATATCTAGATATTATTATTTCAAAACTCGATTTTAGATACGAGAGAAAAAAATGTGTTTCTTTGTATGAGATATTTACCACATCGTTCGTCTGCGAATTTCGGCATACCCATTCAACGTTAGAGCCCAATGCAATATTTTGCAGGTAGTTCTGTCGTACCGGATACGCCCAAGCTGGGCCATAACCATAGTTATTTCCTCTTCCATTGCCAAATCCAGGATTATTGAAACCATTCCCCCAATCCTGAGCTCTAGCTTCGACGCTTATGAGCATCGCAAGCGCGACCAACAATATTCTCATTTTCTATCGGTTAAGAGAAAAATATTATATTAGTAAAAACTATTATAAATCAACATGTAAATATTTTACAAGATTCGTAGATAAAATATGCAATTATTCACAATTATACGCAATTATTACGAACAGTGTATACCTGATTCATGAGAATGTCAAGAAAAGCAGAAACGTGCAGAAAATCCGGCACTTAGCTAATGACTGGAGTAAAAACAATGCGAATCCTTATATAAGGTAATTGTCACGCACACGATGTTTTGTTCGTAGAATGCTGACTGAATGCAATTAACACGATTAACCGTGAGGTGAGGGTTTCGACTTAAAAAACAGTAAATATGATAATGCATTCGACTCGTGTACGCACAATTATTTTTTATTCAACTAACAGACAACTATCGTTGATCGAAGATGGTTCACATCACTGGTTAACGTGCGGTTTTCCGTCGAATACTCGACTTTATCGAGTCGTCGTCGTCATCGTCGTCGTCATTGCCATAATACCGGTTTTGAATTTTCAGCCGAATAGATCGCAAAGTTACGCGGGAATCCCGTCGCCGAAGCCGCCGCTATCATTAAGCATCGAATTACAGGACGCGCGAGACCGGCTGCCGCGAAATTATTGTAATTTATGTCACGGTTCATCGCCGCCGCACGTTCAATGTACGAAAGGTCAATGAATGTCGTCACCATAGTTCTCTTCCGGAATGTTTTCGAGAAACTTATTTTCGATAGCTTATCGTCGACTCATTTTGCAAGACATAGATACATAAAAATATATCCTAATTAAAATCTCATCTTGCAATATTGGATTGTACATAATAATAATTGCGTGTAATATTTTTCAGGTAAAATAAAATGTTTGTATTTTTATATCGTTACAGTTTTGTGAAATAATATATATGAAGATCTTCGTTATTATTTAAATAATGTTCGTAAAAAAATAGATTAAATAATTGTGTGAAAGATATAAAAAAAATATAAAAGTAAAGTAAAAGTAAAAAAGTTAAATATATTAGTTATTATTATATATATATAAATATTAGTTATTATATATAATAAGTTATTATATATAAATATTAGTATATTTTAATATTTATATATTATTAAGAGAAAAATATAAG
>NW_022639461.1:1331351-1377380 GCF_010583005.1 Odontomachus brunneus | reverse complement strand
ATATATATATATATATATATATATATATATATATATATATAAACAAGAAAATTAAATATAAAAAAAGATATATAAATTCGAAGCAAGCAGAGTAAATTCTTAGCTGCTTCGCAAACACACATAGTAACATAGTTTTATTCATTATTATCTAATCGATAATTATTAATTACAATTAATTATTATATAATTATTTTATAATTATTTATTATAATAGATATAATTTCGTTGTTTTTTTTTAGTGGTCGTCTTCGATCGTCTACGCGGTCATTTATTATTGCGTGCCGGTATGCGCAGGTAAACCAAGTTATAATGCCACTAGTTAGATGGAACCACCAGAACGAATTACCGTAACATCAGAACCGGTCACGTATCACAGACGGCACTCTTTGACAGAGAATTGACACAGAGAATTTCTAGTCGTATTAGTATTCAGTATAACCTTTCCTAGAAGAGATTTTACGAGAATATGGATGGACAATTTCTGTTGCATTCGGCAGAATTTCGCGTGTGAGAGAAAGAAAAGATTCTAAATACAACGTCAGTATGCATCAGTTCTTGGAAATTGAATTCGCACAATACCGAAACTGAACGTAAAACGAGCTGTATGTTTGCTACAAAAAATATTAATTTTTTCAAATTTTGTAGATTCATCTGGATTTATTCACCCGTCACGTCAATGCACGTTACGTATAACACGCTATGTGTGTACTGTGTATCTATCCTAGAAAATGCGTGGGGAAAATCACCCATCTATATTAGAACGTTTTATGAATTTTATCATTATATTAACGCTGTCGTTTCCGCCGATTTTCAGACCATATTTATTAATTTTTCCTGCTTCACGCGCGGCGCCGTTCTATTTTTCTTATTTAACTTTAGGCAGCGGCCCAATCAGCCATGGTCGTGTTGCGCGCTTCAAGTAAAACGAACACAAGGTCTTCAATGAACGAAAACACTTTTGTCCAGAAGCGCGATCGCTTAAGTACTGTGTCTCTCTATCGTCTCCTCGAATTTTTCGTCGCTCTATCGTAAACCTCTATCGCCGGTTCTGATTACTTCGGGCGTTCGAGGAAGCCGTCGAGAGACGTCCGCATTCATTCGATATTTTTTCCCACTTTTGCATTATTTACTTTTTTCTTATTTTCCCCTCTCTCTGCCTTTGTTGTCTTCCTTTTTGTTTTATTTCGATACACACACGCGCCGCAATACACGGGCTTTTAGACTTTAATGCCTCTTATTACCGCGTGCGCGACTATTGCCTTCCTAATGAACGGCGTAATTTATAATGCGCGGCGGCTGCTTTTGTGAGTTTATTGGGCGGGAAAGCGGGGACACTTCAAAGGCCCTCTTATCATTTATGTGTCACACACGTTATTGGAACGGCTATCATCGGGTCAACCGGCGATCGTGGGCCGGGGGGATCTTTATAATTCAGTTATTCGCGCGCGCAAATATACAATGAAATTCCAATCCCCTCGGGCAGTATAAAACGAGACGATTAACTACGAAATTTACGCATCCGTATCGATGCGATCGACGCGAAGAGAACAAATGATTTAAGTATTCGAGCATTAGCGTAATTAATACACAATAACTTTGATTTGATCTATCGGTCGTTAAGTATAACCAAATGTGTGTGTGGTCAAAGAATTTCATTATAATTATATTATAAACGCAAGTAATATTGTGAGATAATTCGCATCAAATAGCAGATTATTGCTTCTTATGCGCGCACACACACACACACACACACACAGTCTCTCTTCAACTTTTTCTCGATAGAGAATAATTAACGCGTTTCTCTTTCGATCAGCAATCCCACAAAATGCACATTACATACGCGTTACATATGAAGAGACCAGGGACATTAAAGCCTGATCTACAATATGCTCTTTGCGTTCCGTTTCTTGTCTTCTATCTTTTTCTGGCTTAAAGCTTAAGGTTGAGTCAAAAAGAGATAGAGAAAGAAGCAGGAAGCAAAGAGCATATTGTAGATCAGGCTTAAAGCGTCCCTACGCGTTGTGACGGACCGCATGTCCGTCACAAGACCAGGGACAGGCAGCAAACAGACAGACGCACATAGAAGTGCGCGTGCGCGAGAGAGAAAGAGAGCGAGAGAGAAAGAGGCGGAGTTCACGAGCGGTCGTGTTCGAAATCGAGAATACGTCCGCGGCGAGGACGGAGGTGGTAGGTAGGTAGGTAGATAGGTAGGTAGGTAGGTGGGTAGGAATTTTAGTTGTAATGCGGACCACAGAGCATTATTTATTAATAGCAAACCCGATAGTGTGTGTATGTACCGCCGGCACGAGGGAGTGGCGGAGCGCCATGCTAGAGCGAGCGCAACAGCACGATGAATCGTGGAACGGATCTCTTCGTGTCTCCCCGCTCACCCCGCTGCGCCTTCTGCCGCTCTGCCGGCGGGATAACAGCTCGCTGTCTCTCTTCTTTCCGTCTCCTCTCTCTCTCTCTCTCTCTCTCTCTCTCTCTCTCTCTCTCTCTCTACCTCTATTTCTCTCTTTTCCACTCGAGCCTGCACTTCTCCCATCTTCCTCGATCCCTTCGCCCTTCTCATTCTCCACGCGGCCCTTCTACCGCGCCGTTCGCTCGTCGTCGCGCTTTCTCTCTTCTTTCCGCTCCGTGTCCTCGTCGCTCCCACGCGCGCTCGGCCGCTCTCTCGTTCTCCCTCTCTCCCTCTCATTATCGGGCGAACGCGCGGTCGCCGCTCTCGCTCGCGCGCCCGCGGGACCGCTCGCTGTTGTAGTGGAGAGTGGACGAACGCTTTGTCGGCGCCCGCGGCCGAGATCAAACGCACCGACCGCTTCTTCCTTTCCCCCGCGCCGTAACCCGACCGTGGCTCTACCGTTCGTTCCTCCGCCCCGGTCTCTCCGACGTCGTTTCGCTCATTCTCTTTCTCTTTCTCGCTCTCCGTCTTCCTTCTCGTCGGTATCGTCCGGCAAGCCGCGTCGAGAGCAGTCCAGCAAAACCGATCGACGCCAGCCGGTCGACGGGCTCGTAGTCGCTCTTGCTGCGCTCGCGGCAAAACCGTATTATAGCCTTCTCCGTATCCTGTCCTGCGCCTCGTCGGAGGCCTCCATGCACCTCGCGGCGGCTGTACGAGACCGCGCGACACGGTCCTCTATTCCCTGCGCCGTCTCTTCGCGGCCGTCGCGTCTTTCTCTTCCTCTTCTCTCTCACGATAAATATTTGCTTCGCGCTTTTAATGCTGTTACTGTCTAATCAATCGACGCTCGAGAGCCGATCGGCCGCATGTTCGGCGCATTCACGCGCGCAGGTGAACGCCGGTTTGTTCTCGGGAGCATTCAATCAGCCACGCGTTGACCTCGCGATATGCTGCTGCGCCGCCTTCTCATTCTGGAGTTGGATTTTTTTTTTCTTGTCAACGCTTGTACGTTTGCTCGCAACGACGGAAACGCATCGATCACCTTGGAGGTGCAGAGAAAGAGAGAGCGCCGGCATTACAATCAATCTCAATACCTGTTTACGAGACTGCCGACGAGTCGAGATCTAGGCGATGCGCAGGTGACTATCGGCGCGATCGCGCCTAACGCTCACGGCGGAGAACCAGGCGAGAGAGAAAGAGAGCAGCGATTGAGTTCTCGCCAGTGGCAAGATGCGCATCTGGAAATAGTTTATTATTAATAGATGACTCGATTTCACGAACAGAGATAGCGAGAGGATGGGAGGAAGGAAGGGCGGAGGGAGAGGGAGACAGAGCTGCCGACGTTATTTCGAGGCTAGTCTGTACCGCGCGTTTTTGAGCCGCACGTTTTATTCCCCTTATACTGCCGAACGCGCGGGGCTCTCCTCCGTCGCCCCCCTCGCCCTTCCCTCCTTGGTATACCACCGAGCCGGCACCCCCTTTCCTCTGAAGCCCCTTGCAACCCCTGCCGGCCGGCCGGCCGCCGTTTCCCTTTTGCCTCTGTCCTCTCCCCGTCGTCGTCGTCGTCGCTCCTCTCTCCCTGCCCCTTCGTCCCCTTCGCCGCCTCTTAAAAACGAGATTTGCCGCCGACTTTCCGACAAAGGAATAAAGAAAAGAAACAACTAGAGCCACGCTACGCGGCTGAGGATGGCACGGCAAACCGTACCGCGACGCGGCACCGCACCGCACGGCGCGGCGCGGCGCGGCGCGGCGCAGCGCAGCGCAGCGCAGCGCAGCAGAGCACAGCGCAGCGCAACAGAGCGCAGCGCAGCGCAACACGACACACAGCGCAGCACAGCGCGGCATGATGGGTAGAGCCTTTCTGTTCAGGGAGTGCGAGGGGGATGCTTCGGGCCGGTCGGTCGCTCAATGGCGTCGTCGTCCAGGGCCCATAGTCCGAAATAGAAAATTCCAAACGGCGAGTTACGCGCCACATCCCCTCATCTTCGTCATCTTCGACCTCGTTGTTGCCTGCGAGTCCACTGGTCGATCGGTCTTCGAATCGAAAATGCGACAACCTCGCAAACCTTATTTTGCCGACGTTTGCGAATTTCAGGGGACGAATTTTTTGTCTGGAAATTTAAATATTCATCAGAGAAGAGTAGATTCGGCCCGAGAGGCACGTTGGCTCAACGCGCGAAATAGCGAGAGAGAACTCTCGAGAGATGTATTTCAGTTTTGAATTATTTAGCGATCGCACGTATCAGAAAACAGAGGAAAGAGATTGACTGGGGAGAAAGGCCAGCGTGGAAACAATAGAAGTGTATCGCAATGCATAATATTGAATTTCGCGCTACGCGCTATTCACATAGCGCGCGCGCGGGACATTACGCACAAAGGCTCGTCGTTTTTGTCGGAGCTAATTGTTTCTCTTTTCTTTTTATTTTCGATCGAGCGTGACGCTAACAGTAGCACACCACGGTGGTAGGGTGGTGCGGGTCCCAGGGCTGTAACGCATCGCGCTCTACCTCTTGGAGCTGGAGCTGTGGGCTCGATGCGCGCGGCGACGGTGACGCCTATGTTTCTTCTGAAACACCGCTAGGAGATAATAGCGCGCGGGTACAGTCCCCAAAAAGAGTATTTCCGACTTGACACGCGACCTTCCGAGTACTGCGCAGCGCTTCGTCGGGCCGAATCAACGTAAAGTGAAAAATATCTCGTCGGAGGAACGCGAAATCGGAGCACTTTTCAGCAATTTGCTTCTCCTCTCGCCGCCCTTCACCTTCCCTCCCTCCCCCCTCTCCATTCACCCCCTGCCCCGCCCCTCTAACGTCCCCCTCCCGCTGTCTGACTCGTGATTCATTGAGGCGTCGAAACAACAGAACCACGTGTTTGCGAACGATGACACGCGTGCCGTCGACGTAAACACCCATACGAAGCGATTCAATGGCAAGGGTATCGATTCCGGAAAGAAGTAAGGCGAAAATCAAGATTTCTTCTAAATAACGATCGCCCACCCGCGTGAATTAAATTTCCACCGTAATTTTGTGCGTGTCTACCAGTGCAACGGCCGGGCGTTTTATTTATCGCACGAATACTCGGGGAATCGGAACTATCGACTATCGAGGTTAGTTGAGTTATCAACCCTTAAGTACCGCGGTTAAATTCAGGTGATTACTATAATCCGGGAGCAATTTCGACCCCGGCAAACAGTATTATATTTTACGTCATTGTCACGGAAGGTGCGTGCATGTGTGCGCATATCTCTCTAATTTCATATAATATTGTTCATCTGTCGTGCGCGCATCACACGAATCGACATTGACACCGAGCAAAGGAATTTACTGTCGAAATCAAAGTTTAGAAACGTGCCGTTGGCGCGGCAGCAGCAACTTTCGAACACTCAGCAACGCGACGTCGTCGTTTTGTCTGTTCAGTGTAAAACGACGATATCAGAGATGACAGGAGATACGCGTTATATCCATATGTGAATTAAAGATTGTAATCAGATCAATCAAGTAAAGCAGAACAAAGATTTAACCCGTCGTCGGGAAGATGGGGTCTCAGAGACCTTACACATTCAATTTCGTCTCTTAGATCTTTGTAATATCTTCAGAATTTTTTTTTAATTGTTATCAAGTCTCAATATTTCACAGAATCGTGGAGAGAGAGAGAGAGAGAGAGAGAGAGAGAAAGAGAGAGAGAAAGAGAGATTATAAGAGCTTTGAGAAATTATAAAAATACAACCAGAAAAAAGAAGAAACTCAAACAACACTCCTTAGGATATTCTAAGACGTTCTGAGAACGTTCTCAGGATATACTCTGGAAATTTCGTGATCTGGGAAAAAATTCATCAAATTTTACTTTTCCAATAACATGTTAAATTATTGGATTAGCTCGATTGCAATCGTTAATCCATAGTCTGATATGAGCATTACGCTCATATCGGACCATGGATTGAGGATTACAATCGGACCAATCGGGTGATTCATATTTTGCCTTTGCTTCACTTGATCGGTCCGATCGCAATCCTCAATCCACAGTCTGATACGGGCATTAAACAAGAACGATTATCGAGCGTTCAGCGCGCAAACACGCGATGATCAAACCAAACCGCTATAGAACGAACCATTGCAGCACAATGCATTGGGTCAACATTGAATCTATAGCGGCCAACCGTTGGCCAACTAATATGTGCTGTTTGAAAATTTAATTCGACAAATTTGGTAATATAATAATAGTATAATTTGGTAAAATCTATTATTTATGTATTAGACTATAGACTGATGGAGATTGTGTTACGGATTGGAACTGGACCAATTAGAATAAAGCAAGCCAAGACCGAAGTTCGTTGGTTCGTCGAAATCTAATCTTCTATCCGTAGCAATGTGATGTGACAGGCAGCTTACACATACGCGGCAATTATGATATCAAGAAAGTATTTAAAACAAGTAAAATAAGGTACCGTTACTGTGTTTCATTATATTACGGGAACATTTTTTTAAGAATTTATATAAAATGGATGTGTATGTGTGTGTGTGTGTGTGTGTGTGTGTGTAACACTTATGCTTTTACATAATATTATATTCCAAATAACATTTTTTTCAAAAAGAATGTGTCGGAATGTAACCTTAGCGTGTACACGCACACGAATGTGCGTGACCCGTTGCTGTGCAACTGTCCGCGCTCACCCGGTAGAGACTCCCTCGTCGGGGTCGAAATTCGCGTTAATGTGTCAGTTCGAGATCGACGGTGCCAGGCATTGTCGGCGTTGTGTGTCTCTTCCCGCATGAAAACTCGGGAGTAACCGCGCGCAGCTAATCCTTCCCTCGGCTTTAAGCCCGTTTTACACGACCCGCATAATTCTCCAAGCTACCGCGCGGTAGCATTGTCTCCCTAGGGACGCCGCTGTGGCCGAAAAAATTGCTTTACAAATTTGACAAACTTGAGCCGCGAGTTAACATTAATCTCGGTTCTGCGCATGCTCGCTTACATTAACCTACTAGCACTTAGCGCACTCGATGTTTTCATTGCCGAAACGGAACGTATCTCGCAAGTCAAATTTTTAATAATGTCTTGCGCATTATATACAGGATCTGCGATCATAACCGGAGACTAGTCAGTTACTCACGATCCTCGCCCGTACAAATCGGGCTTTGCACGTTGTTTTTCGGAGGAAGAGGCTTCGCTCGCTCTTTCTCTCTCTCTCTCTCTCTCTCTCTCTCTCTCTCTCTCTGGGGACGGCTACGTGAAAGAGAAAGAGAAAATGAGAGAACGACGGAGGAGCAGAGAGAACGAGAAAAGGTTGGTGAGTCGCGCCTCCTACCTTCGGGGATCCGCGTACCCTCGGCTCAGTACTGGGTAACGACAAGCCGAGCCGGAGCGGCTGCTCGGCACACCGCGTGTGGTGGTAATGGTAGTGGAGGTAGCGTCGGTGGTGGTGGTGGTGGTGGTGGTGTAGTACGGCGCGCGGTGGGCAGGGAATTACGGGGAACGTGCTTTTAGGCGAGAACGAGCGGCCGTAGTCGTAGTCGAACCACGGGACGAGCGTGTGTGGCGCGCCGGTTCGTATACCTGCGAGAGGGACCGAGGAGAGACCGTGCACATCTCCCCCTTGCTCTTGCCGCGCGAGTGACAAAAACGTGCGTGACCCCACCGCATCGGTGCACATCTACCGTGTGTTCTCCTCCTCGGCCATCGACTTGATGCCTCGCTTCCCAGTGCCACGACGTTTCCATGCGACCTGCCGAGCTGTCTCGCGAAGCGTGCCGCTGACTGTCGTGAAAGGGACAGATCCATCCGTAGGAGCAGAGGAAGAAGGAGGCTGTCGTGCTCGCTCGTCTGCCCGGCCGTTTGTCCGACAGTAGGCGGTTCGGTCGCGCTCCACCGGACTCTCACTCGGCAGGCTCCGCCGCGAGCACGTGTGTACAGTGTGCGTTGGCCGTGGCGGCGGCGGCGGCGGCGACGGCGGCAACGGCGGTGACGGTGGCGGCGGCGGCTTGTGTACGCGCGGCGTACGATCGCTCTCGCTCGGAATCTCAATGGTGCGCGCATAAGGAGGAGCGACTCCGAGTGCGGGATTGTGCCTGGTATTGTTTACGGATCGCCGTGGAGTGACAAATCGTCCGTGGGACGATCGAAGAGGATCGTCGGAGCGTGGGCGTTTACGCGCGGAGGTGCAACCGAGCGACCGATCCCGGAGTCGCCGGTTCCAGAGAGAAGGCTGGGGAATCACAGATCGGAGAGAAAATTCACGGCGAGATCGCACGTACGCACGCATGAAGGTCCCATGGCTACCGGCTTGGTAAAGTGGTGGCGAGCAAGGTTCCTCGCTGGCTACAGGCCCTTTTCCGGTAATGCTTCCTTCCCTCCTGACGCGCGATCGCTCTCTCGTCGTCGCGTGTGCGCGCTGTCGAGACTCGCGAGTACCGAGAATGTCGCGCGGTGTCTATTACAATTAGAGGTAAACATCAACTAACAGTGGACATTACATCAATGTTGTAACTTCCCATTCAACAGTGCTGCATAAAGATGAAGTAGAAATACCAGTTTCCGGGCACGTACTTAATCCTGAATTCTTATTGTTTTGGTATTTAAATGCGAATATTTAAACTTTCGACATGAAACAATATGTGTATTTTCTTGTAATGTGACTGTTGCAAGTAGAAATATCAATTCCCGGACACGTCCTTAATCCTGACCGTTTTCTATTGTTTTGGTATTTAAATACGAATATTTAAACTTTTAACGTGAAAAAATATATTTTTTGATGTCGAAAATTTCGATATTCGTATTTAAAGACTGTAATAATAAAAATGTCCAGCACTGAATACGTGTCTAAGCATTGTAGACACTTTAAGCAATGTCTACAATGAGAACTTAAGCTTTAAGACTTAAGTTTTAAGAAATTGACTAATTATAGTCAATTATTTTCCTCATTTTTTACTGTAATTGGTTGATTTTTTACGGTTTGAAGCTTAAGTCTTACGGCTTAAGTTCTCATTGTAAACGTCGCTTTACAACATATGTTATATCTCATTTGTATATTGTCGAGTAGCAAGTTAGGACAAATTATAACTCTTGCTGTCGGTTGATGTTTATTGGGTTGTTTTCGAGTCAACTTGTTGATGACAAAGTGGAGACGCGATATGTGAACTTGAATTCCCACGTTCATTGAGCAGTAGTAGTCGTATTAGTAAGTCGCGAATGACTCTAATGATTCAGTTAATTACCGCTAATACTAACAAACGTTTCGTTGTTGGTTTTACCATTGATATACCCTAAACGAGCCGGAAAAGTCGTTGGCTCTTCGGAGAAAGAGATATGTCCGACGGTTCCTCGACAAAGAAATGACCGTCGGCGTTGGATACAATGCCAAGATATTATCGAAGTGGATACCACGTGGCGTTGCGTCATACTTACACTTTTCTTGGCTTTCGGCCTGCAACTACAGTCACCTACGCACTTGTCTTGTCACGCGTAACGTTGAAAATAGCGCGGAAATTGCGGTGCGTGCGTTTGCTGAAGACAAAGTTACTGGAAAGTCGCGCTTAATTGCCGCGATATCTAATCTCGCCTCGCGAGAATTAAACTCATCTCGAGATCAAACGGTAAAATTTGAGTTTAAGTTGCCACAAGCTGCCGCTAATTGTCTCACACTTTCGCAGTTGAACGTGACACCATGGATCCATTCGTTTTCGAGGAACTTCTGCACTGGTGCAATAAGTTGGAGTGAATAAAGTGCACTTTCTTTCGCTCCAACTTATTGTACTATCGTGCATTGGTTCAGAGGTTTTTTGAGAACGAACAGACCTCATGTTTCTCTTATAAATCTCGAAACACGCGAATTGATGCGCGAGTCTCGACACAGTTGATTTCTGATGTGCGCACACACGTATATGCATACACGTATAAATAAGTCTGTTCTTTTTCGTCTGTTCTTTTAACTTGTTGAACTGCTGCAGACTGGTGCAATAAGTTAAAGTGAAACAGGTATATTTCACTTATTGCACTAGTCTGCACCAGTTCAGGCGGTTAAAAAGAGCAGACCTAAAGCCTGATCTACAATATGCTCTTTGCGTTCTGTTTCTTGTCTTCTATTTTTTTCTGGCTTAAAGCGTAAGGTTTGAGTCAGAAAGAGATAAAGAGAAAGAAGCAGGAAGCAAAGAGTATATTGTAGATCAGGCTTAAAGCCTGATCTACAATGTGTTCTTTCCTTTCTGTTTCTTGTTTTCTGTCTTTTTTTTAGTTTAAGGTTTAAGGCTTGAGTCAGAAAGAGATAAAGAAAAAGTAACAGAAAGCAAATAACACATTATAGATCAAGCTTAAAGCTTAAGGTTTGAGTCAAAAAGAGATAAAGAGAAAGAAGCAGGAAGCAAAGAACATATTGTAGATCAAGCTTAATTGCACAGCGAAGAATGCGAGTTTTAGAATAATAATATAAGCCACCAACCGCGCGTATATACGCGTGAGAAGTTGTAACTTTCGAGAGCGGCGTTAGCGGATGTTTGTTAGCTTTCGCTGTAGTGGTAATAGCGGTAGTAGTAGTAGTTGTATTCGCGTAAGGCGAATATCAAATGTCGAAGGTAAGTTTGCGCTACACACGCGTTCGCGTATCGTCCGAGTTTAACAGCTATGTCTATCGTACATCCGCGTCGTACCCGTTAGGTGGGACGAGTTTATGACCCATTACACAATGGTTGACGATAAAACCGAAGCTCACAATTCAGAACATAAAATTCGAGATGGCGTTCAGAGCGGCGAGATGCCGCCGGGCGAATCCGAGAAAAAAAAAAGGAGAACGGAACACATACGGACGCGAATTCTTCGAATTTACGATTGTGCCTGATCTATTTGCATCTCTCGGAGGAAGGAAAATCGGAAATTCTGTAATAGCATGCGACGTAAACAAGCGATACGCTCGCTCTTTGAAGTTACCCTTCGTACACTTTTTCTTTGACTCCTCTCTCCCCCCTCTTTTTCTTTAAAGTATAAGCGTATACTTCGAACATTGTAAACACACGGCATAAAAGAGAAAAGAAGCCAAAAGGAACGTATATGCAGATGCGGCTTGGCTTTCATGTGAGGGCTATAAAAGCACAACCCGCATTCCCCACTTTCCAAGATTTACGATAAAGCCGAAAAGAAAGAGAGAGAGATACACGTCTGCGTCGATTTGGAGAAATTGTAACCGGCTCAGACTCTTTTTCCACATTAAAGTCAAAATGTGAATGCTAAACGTTCAGTTTTTACTGCACACTTACATTCGTCGATAACGTTAAGTAAGAATATGTGTCCCGTAACTATCGTTATATTATTATAAAACTGAGATATACTTAAATCATTAGATCAGTATAAATTATCAACATCGGTTCAGCCGCGCTTCACCGGAGGGAATGCGAAGCGGATCGCTAACATTTGGTGCACGTTCACGTGCGTTACACTCGATTGGTCGGAACAGAAAATCACGATTATGTCGAAATGGCAACAGAAAATGAGCGAATCTTGATGAGAACGCGCGTTCCCTTGTACTCTTGTGATCTTAACGTCATTGTGATTTTCCGTTCCGCCTGGGACAGTCTCTGGGAGAGCTTTCTAGGAGGAAGCCTCTGAGAGAGAGCTTTTGTCGCATATTATTTCTAAAGTGGAGAACGGAATCTCTCCGCGTCTTTTGGCGTGTTCGCTTACCAGTCCCTCGGGCAGTTTTTCCCCCTCGGGTGGAGCACAACACACATCGTGCGACTGTCGGCGTGCTGGAGAAGCATAAAAATACCGCCTGCACCAAACATCAGGCAGCAGCAACAGCAGGCGGCGGCGGCGGCGGCGGCGACGGCGGCGCACCGGTGCGGATCGGATGCCGCGCGCTGAGCGTGTTAAATGCCGCCTTTTATTCGCTCCTCTGCCTCTCTCTTCTGCTCGAAGCCAGAAATCGCGATCGCACGCTGGAAGGACGGGAAAGCGAGTCGAGCGAGCGAGCGAAGCAAAAGCGGCTTCCCGATCGCGCTCAACTCGCGCCGCGCCCAATCGTTCGGCGTCACGCGCGCGTTTATGGTCGATATACTCCGAGACCGCTATAAAAGTCTAAATACGCCGACCGATGCGGCGTCGGAGCGACAGGATGGACAAGTTCGCGAGCCGGTGCGAGCGAGAAACGTAAATAACGAACGCTTCCTCCCGATCTCAAATCGCGCCGACACGGCACGAGATCGGCATGACCGTGCACGCATCTCGGCTTTTAGCGTCGATTCGCGGAGGATGCCAGAGGATGGCTTTCAATCTGTCTAATGCGCGCGATATATGCACGATGTGGCATTCTGCCTCCCGCGAAATAATGCGGAACAATGGAAGAGTTAGAAGCAGCATCCGCAGAGAGCACCCGAGCAAGGCTTTCTCAGACAGTTTCCAGTCCGTATTAATAGTTATTGCTTGAAACTTGTCTTAAGGGAGGTACTCAGGTCTAACTTAACTCTCGAGTTTGATTCTAGAATTAAGTGAGAATTCTTCAGTTGAATAGCAAAATTAATTAAGTGAGAATTCTTCAGTTGAATAGCAATATCGTGCGTTTCTCATTTTATTAGTTATATATCATTTTAGAAGATAAGAAAACACATATCAATAGATTTGTTCGCGTTGCTTGCACTTTTGGCAATTTTAAACCTAAAGCTCGTTGCACACTGGACCTCTCTTTAGAAAAAGAGGTCTCATTGGATTTCGCATCCGAATCTAACTTAAAGACTGCGTTCAACAGAGAATGCTGTTTTGCAACTGTTGCGAAATTCCTCTAAATCTAATTGGTGTGTGCTCTTGATCTTGGCTGAATATGAGAGCATACACCAATCATTTGCAATTTTACACAATTGCAAAACAACTTTCTCTGCTGAACGCGGCCAATGTCACTTATGTCATAATTCAATCAGAAAACTTGGATCTAATTCTAAATAAAAATCCAAGTATTTCACATGAGACAAGTTTCAGGTGACGACTATAAGCTTCGTCTACAAAAGGTTTCGTAAGCCGTGAGAATTGACCAATCATAGTCGATTATTACAAGAATAATCGACCCTTTGAGCGACAAATTTTACGATCTTCGAACAAGAACCTTTTCGTATGTGTCAAAAGGTAAATTGATAGAAAACATGAGACCCCTACCGCGTCGCTATAGTGGCTTCCCGGGTCATAAGGGTTAATCCTCAGTTATATTCTAAAAGCAGGACAAAGGAG
The DNA here is from genome assembly GCF_010583005.1 of Odontomachus brunneus. Classification (NCBI taxonomy): domain Eukaryota; kingdom Metazoa; phylum Arthropoda; class Insecta; order Hymenoptera; family Formicidae; genus Odontomachus; species Odontomachus brunneus. The sequence continues at coordinate 1,363,780 of NW_022639461.1, read as the reverse complement.
GACAAAGAAGGATAAAGAGTTAAGTCTCGGCTGACATTCAAACGAATGCTGCTGAAGGAGAAATATATTAATTGAAGTGAAACTATAGTCACACCGAGTATGCGCCGTATAAATTAATTTAGCGATTATTGTTCAGTTGTAGGAACGAATACGGAAGGCAGCGATTCCGAGGAGTTGCTGACGGGTGTCCCGACTACTTGCAACATCTCTTCACCGCCGCCGACAGAGTCGCAACCGATTTTGATCTCTCCGGAGCCGCCGCCGCAGGTCGTGGTTGATGGTCCGACCATATCTGCAGGACCTACCGGTAATGACGAACAGCCTACTTGCGGTACAACGAAACAGCTTAGTTTCGAGGTGAAATATTTTAATTTATATTCCTTGGTGTGGGAAGTAGAGAAACGATTCGTAGCGAGCTCGCGACGTCGCGTAATCGTTTAAGTTTCATCTACATTGTGTTCTTTGCTTCCTGTTTCTTTATCTCTTTCTGCCTCAAACCTTGTGCCTCAAGCCAGAACAAGATAGAGAACAAGAAACAGGTAGCAAAGGGCATGCTAGGGAACATTTTTAACAATATATTCCAGTTTAAAAAAATACATACATTTGAAATGAAAGGATAACAAATTAAGGCAGAACGTTTCTCAGTTACAAAATTATAAATAATTTTATAGTATTATTTCCCATAAAATTCTCGACCATATAACAGCGATGAGATTGATTCACTTATTGACTTGCTCATCCACAGTAATTTTTCGTCCGCGTGCAAGTGTTTAAGCGCGATCATTTCTCGTTGGCAGGAATTCGAGTGCGATGTGTCGGTGGCGGAAGGTGACAGGAGACGGCAGGAGTTCTCCTTCACCCTGTACGACTTCGACGGCCACGGGAAAATAACGAAGGACGACATAGCCGGTCTGGTGACCACCATTTACGATACGCTAGGCGCTTCTATACAAGTGCCGCCGTGCGGCAGTAAGACAATTAAGGTCAAACTGACGGTGTCGCCGGATCAGCGAGCCAGCAGCAGCAGTCAGGCACCGCCGCCTCGCAGCAACACCTGCCTAAATGCCACGCAAACGCCGACCACGTTGCCTGGCAATTCGTCGTCCTGTTGCCATTTGAAGCACGCCGCCCCGTGCGGCCATACCGCAACGCATGCCACTCGCGGCTCGAGCAGAGTTCCTAGAAGGAGAAGAGCCCCGCGGTATCGTTGTCAGGTGAGACCTACATTCCTCTGGTGCCTACGTAGGAACGCCGCTCGTCTGTCCCGACATCCGAGTCATGTGCGATACGCGTCCCGAGATGCCAACGGTGCCGCACAAAGTATTAAGGAAAAAATAAATGGGCGCACTTTCCTCGTGATTCTCTTGAACGATATTCCTCTTTTTTCAAATTGTTATCGTTTGTGATATCATTGGTATAATTATTAACTCTTCAGCGGGCGCGTCACAGCACTGATTGCAGTTTATAGTTTTAATTTTTAAGTTAATTAGACAGCGTTGCAGTTTGGTCCAGCTGTGAATCTAAATAAAGAAATAAGTTGTTTTCATTATGAAAAATGACCTTAACTTATTCGTCCCATTTTTAACACCTTAGCTTATTTGAATTCATTGATACGTCAATTTTAAAAGCGAGTATGCTAAGGCGTGCTTGCCGCAAAGTTAATATAATTAGCAACATCTCAGAGATCAATGGGTTAATTAACATATGTGGAAATCTGTTGAAAAACATTCAATAGAAATGTTGCGTCTTGGATTTAGGGATTACGTGTAAATGCCTGTCTTTATAGTTTCTTACTGATTCTGAAAGTAAATGAATAAATAAATTTTTGTACTAAATCTGCAGATATATGTATATATATGAATTTTTTTTATAAAAATTAATTATCGTATTACGTGAATTCTAATATTATTCATTTATATGTTATTAATAGCGTGTAATTTCTATAAATTACGTTATCATTTTTCTTACAGACCGAACGAAAAGAAGTCGAGACTCACAGTGAGGACGACGATGAGAACGTTCGAGCGAATCGAGTGCAGCAGGAGGAGCTGCGTAGACGAGTCGGTCCGGTGCCCCATTTACCATCCCCCTATTCAAATAGCTCCGAGGGTGATGTGAGCGACGATAGTGACACTTCCCCCGCATTCTCGCCGTTAACGCCGCTTCTTACGACGAATCAGCGAAAGCGCAGCGGCGCGCTACAGAGGCAACAATTACTGGAGATTATTCAGGCCAACATGGAAAAGAATAATCTCAGTTTTCACACATCAAGGTAAATTAGCGCAATCATATTTATGAAATTATAATGGCACGTTAATGAACCATTTCAGTTTTTAGTGCGTCAGCATTCTCTTCTCTTTATATATCTAAACGTTACAGATTAAATTTACAACTATAAAAAAACAAGGCAGTAAGAACTAATGTAGATAATTCGTTGTGAAAAATAATATAATTTAATAATTTCCAAATATATGCATACTTGGTGTCGACCCCGGGGCTTATTTGTATTATTTACACCGGATGAGGAGGGGCAACGGTGGAGACGGGCATACATGAACAGCAGGTCTTAAAGGATAGCAACCTTTGACTTTGAGAGACTGACAGCTGTACCATTTGGTACAGTAACATTGTTTCTCTCTGTAGTCGCCGTGCGCTCGGGATCGCGCCAGAGATGTCGCTTCCGAACGGAATCTCTGAGCGTTATCTAGGAAGAGGAGAGTGTCGTGAGCGTCAGGTAGCTCAGTGGTTTAGAGCAGTCGCCCGGCAAGCGAAAGACCCGGGTTCGAGTCCCGGCCTAGCAAGACCGCGCTCTCGATATTTTTCTCTTTCTGGAACGAAAAAGATACGCAGATCTCGAACGCACGGCGTCCCGCCGCCACCTAGTATGCCCTCCTCCTTCTATGGTAAATATATAACTTACAATAAATAAATTCCCAAAAATATCACAAAAATAATATAACGAAAATATAACGTTCATATAATTACTTCCGCGGCTGTTTTTGTGGTTGTAAATCTGAGAGCCTTATTGAATCTAGGTTAAACTTGGGTGTTTTTCGTTTTGCTCACAGGAAACGGCACCAAAACGAACAATCGCGCATTCCGTCTCACAGCCCTCATCAGGAAAGTACGAATCACAATAACCAGGATTGTCAGCCGCCTGTGGAGTCTCGTCAAGTGCCCATCAACTATCACAAGCCAATACGGGAAAGCACCCATCATTCCGCATCGTTTCCGAAGACACCGTCCAAGCCCCGGACGAATCTGAGAAAAGCGCGGCACAACACATCGCGGAACAACGCGACGCACGCTTCCCAAGCCTACGGATACTCGCAGATGCTGAATCGCAATGTCGTCGTGCCGACGACCGTCTACAACGACATACCGCCGCAACACATTACCAGCAGCAACACCCATCGTAACATCGTGAATCTCTTGCCCAACAACAATCAGCAGACGGCGGCCAACCATCCGACCAACGTGACCAACAATCACAACAACGTGCAGCGTAACAACGCGCAATTCATTCAGTCGCAGCAGTGCTGCAGAGCGAAGAAGCATCAGCTGAAGCACGCGACTCGGGAACAGGATCAGGCTCGAGCGATGGCGCAGGTCGTGCGTTGGCTCGAACGCGAGTTCTCGCAAAATGCGGCGGCTGTTACGTCCGGTCGGAGGCATGTACACGAGCATATACACCATCACTATCATCATTATCACTCCGAAGCTTTGGTCTAAACACCACGACATGCCGTATACTCAGCGTTACCGAAAAGGTTAAAATAGATCGTTAAAGTAATTTGCGTTTATACAATATACTGACTGTAGTCGGTGCTTCCGAAGACGATAAAGTTTGTCTCCATCATGTTTAAAAAGAGAATTAGTTCAGAAAATAAGTTATTAAATAATATATTTGAAATGAAATGCGCTGCGAGAGAATTAGACGCGGCATGCTTTGGGTCTGATCTTCCATATTGATTATCACAGGGAACTCTGTGTATTACGAACAGAGTCATCCCATTGAATCTCCAGTTTGTCTTCACGCATGAGGCAAGCCGATTTGTACGTATTTTGTATCGTTCAATATATCGATAGATACCTAGATATATAGTACGAATATGAATAATGAGTGATACGTTATCACATATTTTTATTCACGTAAGTGAACTGGGTTTATCTTCCTTCTTTCTTCATAAAGCGGTGTCGAAAAATTTGACATCAGATTGCGGTGTGCTCATTAGTATTGTATAAATTATTTTACGAGTATCGACGACTAGCATCGATACTAACATTTTTTGAATTATACTCTTTTTTTCCTTTCCTTTTGTATTGTTTTTTATACACCAGATAGAAAATTATGTGCTATGTCTAGCCCAAAATTCTTGTGAAAAATACCGTAGCGCATTTGAATTATAGCGTCAATGAAACTTACTGCATACTATTCGCGCAAATTTCTCCAAGAAGAATATAGTTACTATAAATCTCAGGCTTATAATGTGTATACCGTGCTACAACAATGACGGGGCGTCACTCGTCTACGATTTATCTGATAATAAAAATGTACGCGTAATGTTGCATCTTCTAGAGAGGAGTTCGTGTGTGGATGCAACAGTATACTCGTTTAACTTGTACTCGTTCCGGAATAGGAATTCAAAGACGATCATCCATAAACATTGCTGCGTGTGCTGTAGGACCAAATTACATTCCTAGACGGAAAAAGGAACATGTAATCGCTCCTTCTCATATGAAACGTGGTAAACTACAGCTACCGACTGTGTACATACAAAGTATCCCAAAGAAAATCTTTTCTTCACTACACAAACGTTACGTTTGCAAATGAGAACGAAGTAGGATCGTAGCGATTATAAAAATAAAGTTCGAAAGGCAGATTCTTCTACGAATGTTCCTGTAATCAGAGGTTGGTATATCTCTCCTTAGCGAGCGTAGTATTCCTAAAGAACTGTGACCGTAAGTTTAATGGTGCTTCTATAGCCGTATATTCGAGCGAACGCGCACGGAATTGTGTTTCGGCGAATAATTGCTTAAAATCTCTTTTCTATACAGGGCATCCCATTTTTACCGCACAATGTATGTATTTTTTAACCATTTCATTGCTGTGCGCATCGTTGCAGTAGTTATCTGCTAAGCAAATTTTTTTTTTCTTTATAGAACTCCACTATAGACAGTAGTTCTCTTTATGTCGACAGTCTTCCGTAGCTTGCATCGAGGGCTGATGGATAGCTCGTCCAAGTGAAATGGTTAAATGATACAGATCCTTTCTGGCTAGTTCGAGATTATTTGTTTCTCAGCAAAGAGTCTCGAGACATCTCGCTAGGAAATTTACCATCGCAAAATAATACTTTCGAAGCGGGACACTCTGTATATTCTGCTAGTCCTATATAACGACAAATAAAGCTCTTCCGTTATTCGCGACGATACAGTGGATACGGATATAGGAAGAGAATGACAATTGAGTTCTTACTAGTGCCTTGTAATCTAACTCATTTAACACTTGAGACAATGGTCCTCCTTTGTAATCATTTTTTTGCCTATCGCGCGAGCGAGAATCGTGTTGGACACGAGACTGTGTCCTTAGAGCTTGTTTCGCTGTACCACAAGCTGTCGTAAGAATTCCGATCGTCTTATCCATGCAGTGTTGCGAATGGCTTACTATTTATTATCACTAATATATTACTTGACGCATGTCAGAGCGAAACTATGGAAATCGACAATATCTCTCAATCGGGTGTCAATGAAGAGTATTACGATTACCTTTAGCGACTAATACGATACGACTAATATTAAGACTAGATGCATTGAGACAAATATTATTCGTAAGGGTTTTCGATAATGTTATTATATGTTGCGGAACATATATATATATATAAATATATATATATATATATAATTTTATATTGATATTTGTAATCCCTGTAGATATTTTCTGTAACTTTTTTTCTATTGATATTTATTAAAACGCATTTTTATACTATATCGTGTATATACTCTCTTGCTGAACGCATTATTCTCAACCTCTCTCTCTCTCTCTCTAATTATATTTGAGCAACTTATTTAAACTTTGCTTTTTGAAAAAGGAATTTGACTTTGAACAATTCATTTTTGGACAAGTTATGGACAAAAGTGGGATCTTCTGCATTCCTGAGAAAAAAGAATTCACACCCACAATATTTCTGGACGTCACTTTATTATACATACATAACCAAAAGACCTTTGTACAAAACACTTTTGTGTATCTCCGTTATTTTTCGATTTACCATCGAGAGCGTGAACAGCGCGAGAAGTAATGTCTCACCCTCTAGTCCGAAATCGGATAGATTGAAAGAAATGCTTATCTCTTATCCTTACGATATTATCCTACAAGATAAAACAACTTTCGTTCGAAATGATAGAGAAACTCCACACGGGGAGGACGTTTCTTTTTTTTTACAAGTATATGAAGTTGTTGCCACTTAGGATAGCAGGAGAACGCACTAAATCGTGCCCGGTTCTCGCCGACTCGGTCAGACCGGGTACAAAACGCATTATGACGCACAAAATAATGATTAATAGCGTATCGATTACTTGTTGTTTCCACAATTTCAACGGCGCCGTCCTTCTCGCGGCACCGTGAAAAGTATTATTATTAACCCTATCATGCATCGTGTTTATTGCGGTAAATATCTACTTTTGGCCTCTCTTATAGCCCTACAATAAATGTCTCAAGCTCACATCTCAGTGAACGTCGTATCCCCTACAACTGTGTAATTATAAAAGATTTAATCATAATTCTATTGTAATCGTAAATGACTTACTAAATAAGATCTCGTTTACGTTTTGGTCGTAACGCGCAACGTAAGAATAGGGTGTTCCTTACCTGTTTTCTTTTTTTTTTGCATCAAATTCGCGCATGAAAGGGTTCATAATACGATTCTGCGCTTTCGTCAATGAATCGCAAACCGAAGTTGATCAAAGTTCGGTGTGAGCCGCGCGTAAGAAAGCTGCGTGTCGTTTCTTTTCTTTCTTGCTTAAACTAAATCGCGGGCGAAATCGCGCGGGTGTGTGTACGTGTGTGTGTATACTTATATACTTATCTAAAAATTCTATTACCGCGATCGAGCGGGGGGGAAAGAAACAGGATCGATTGTTTCACTTTGAAGAATCGTGCAAAGTGCCCGTCCGCCCGTTCTTTCTTTCTTTCTTTCGTGTCTTTCTTGATGTCGGGCACCCGATCGAAAATTATGTACACGTTGTACTCGGAATCGCTGCTGTGAGAAGCCTGAGAGAGGGAGAGAAAAGTCGCGCAACGTAAGAACAGAGTGCGACAGAGAGAAAAAGAGATGATGATCGCTTACAGTGCTACTACATATACCACGGCCGATATATGTCAACGGATATATACATCGTACAGTTAGTTTATTTGATTACTTTTAGTAAACCAGCATCCGAAGCGCTTACACCTAATAAGAGCTAATGTTAAGACACTTAATCGTTACGCGAGTTGAAAACCGCTCCCATTGCTCCATTACAACGCAAACACATCTCGGCATTTCTTCTTTCCTCTTTGTTTTTCTTTTTTTTTCTTACACGTGCCCCGCAACATTGTAAACGCGTGCACGTCTCAGATACGTTTTCTCTCACTGTTTGAATAAATGTATAAAGGCTCTCAAAGATGTACAATCGGAAAGTTGATTAGAGGCAAGTGAGGGCCGCGCGAGCACCGAGAGATCTTAGGTTTGTTTTTCGTTCCTGCACTGCTGAACTGGTGCAATAAGTTAGAGCGAGAAAAAATATACTTGTCTCACTCTAACTTACTGCACCAGTTTAGCAGTGCAGGAACAGAAAACAGATCCCTTGAAATAATATATTACATTAGATGTAAATATATATTTACGGGAGTAAATGAGAGGAACGAAAATGTTTCTCTGTACCATTGCGAAGAAAAGGTTTAAACAGCAGGATGGAAACGTCTACTTTTGTCAATATTTTTGTTCGACGTAGTGTCATTTCATCACGCAAGGTCACTGCTCGGTTCTTGCCTTGTTGTTTATCTATCTGACACTCGCTGTTCGATTTAAAAGATGGAGAGTTGCGCGAGTTCCTGAGAAAAATGAGTCGGATGTGTGCATTGAATCCACGAAGAAAATCTCTCTCGCTCGTTCGTTTGTATGAAAAGTGAATCTTCGATATTGAGCCGCGATCATGAGCGAAAGAATGCGTATCTCGCACAACGTTTCAACAATTCGAACTACGTCCCGTCCGAGCTTGAAAAAGTGATTAGAAAAGAGGGGAAATCAAGATGGGGAACGAATCTGCGGAAGCTGCGTAAGCGAACGATAAGCCCATCATCATCATATAGCCTTACACGCCGACAATTATACGACAATTGCATTTACCGATTGCACGTTGTTAACAACCGCCCATATCTTGTGAACGCAACACCCCGTACAGTAGAAAAAAATGGATCGCGTAATTATTTCTCAAGCGAAATTGAGTAATAACAATCTAGATAAACAACAGTATTCTCTGAGTGGATGTGTGTATGTGTATATGTTGCATGCGTGTATGTGTCGTTATTAGAATTCTCCACTAAATTTACGCAGTATGCCTCGTATGCGTATATTTCAAATACAGTGTGTTTCATCGCGAGAGAATGAAATTCATCTTAGTCATATATAATGTGCGCATGACAATTGCGACGTGTATCCTATCTTCTTTCTCTTTTTCCGAACAGAGGTCGATATACGCTATTCTGTCTTCCTTTCCCTTTCGTGAACGGCGCGCGGCGGTATCACCTGCGTGTCACCTGCGTGTTGCCTCCCCTCTCGTCATTCGATGTATCAACACAACGTTATCGTTGGAGAGATGTAACGCGCGACATAAACACGTACATCGAGAGTCGAGGCTCATTGGCACATATCGTGGCACACAGAAAAACAGATAGGAAGAGAAAGAGAGATGACAAGTAACCGGATTCGCGCAGCAGCAGGCTTTTAGTTAGTAATAACTTTCGGCGGTAAGCTAGTCGCGGTCGAAAATCTTAATAAAATCAACACAAGTCTATGCTGTCAACGATCTTCAAGTACGAGTGACCGCGATTCGCCTTTCCGCCCGAGCATTATTGCTTACGTGTTCCTGTGTGCAGCGATACCCTTATACTTGTTTAAAAACAAAATACGGGTGTCGCATTACGTGCTAAGCAAATCGACGTGATAGTGATCGATTCGGAACGTCATACGGAAATCCTCACACTCGCGTATGCACAATTTTGATTATCTAATTTGTCTATATATGTACACATGTCCGATTAAAAACGAAGCGGCATACTGTATGTGTATGTGTTTGTGAGTGAATGTGCCATAAGAATATTCCCTATTGCGTAGCAATAGTGGTCGCGCTGCTTATAACGGCCGATGTATAAAATACGTTTACACATATCCCCACACGAAATCGTCGGAAACTTATTCGGCGTGTTCTTTTTTTTCTTTTCTCTTTCGCAATCAACAACGTTACGAGCACGCTCTCTCGCACGCTCGTGAAGCTGTCGACCTCTTATAAATAATGCCTATCTACCTCGCAAGATTCTCATATTTCTACTATGCGACGTCATAGTGTAGAAAAGAACGAATATATGAGTTCTTGTTACACAATTACAATCAAACGACGCTCACTAATAGTTCATTTTAGATAAAGAACAAAAAAAAAAAAAAAAGAAAAACATCGACATAAGCTTGCGTTCTTCGACAAACATATTACGCTAACGGGATGTATAAAATATGCACTACATTAAAAAATATATATGTATATATGTATATGTGTGTATATATATATATATATATATATGTGTGTGTGTGTGTGTGTATATGTATATATACGAATTTAGATTTGGTAAAATATTAATTATAACGGTCTATCGCTTATTAAATATACATTTCGTCTGTTTAACCTTGGACGAAAAATAAAGTTAACACGTGAACATAAATCAAAATTTATACACTTAAAATTGTATACTATCGACTGCAAACAAGAACTTTATTTATCCTCTCTTAAAATTACGTCTATGTACCTAGATCGTAACGTGGCACCACTCTCTGTTTAGCGCGAACTCCGTAATTTTACAATGACGGGGTCCCCGCGAGTGCAAATTGAAAAAACAAACTATAAGCAACATGCTACTTTCTGCTTGCGAGTTTCTCGCGAATCCATTGGCTCAACAAGGAGACAATTCTGGGCACTTCTTTACTCTGCCTGTCCCTACTAGGCGCTGGACCATTTTACGGGCTATCCTCTCTCTCTTTTTTTTTTATTCTTTTTAACAGCAAGGATTCAGTATAATGTACAGGTATTGTACTTCGAGATCCTTTGCCGGTCGATCGGGTTAAACTCGGCAACAATCGGGATTGTTTCCAATTTTATATATTTTTGTTTAAATTCCTGTCAGTACTATGTTCTTTCCTCTTTTTTATAATCCTACTTACTTCCTCCTTCCCTCCCTCCCTCCCTCCCTTTCCCACTGTTTCTTTTACAGAATACATATAATCCCCAACCCCCTCCCAGACATATATATTTGTACATAGCTATTATATCCAATGGAAAGTGTACATTAAAACCAACTGAATCACGTACGGTTCACTCACAACATCAAAAATAGACTATTGCAAGAGTGCATTAGTATGTGACACCCTGTAGATAGTTATTACTCAACTCAAGGTACCGTTTTTTCTCACACATTTCATAACTTTCTTCTCCCGATGGAGTCTGAGACGTAGACGATATGTACAAATTTTGTATGATATCACAATATCACTCATATATAATCTCTCTCTCTTTCTCTCTCTGAGTCATTTCTATTTTCTTTATTTTTCTTTTATCTTCTTTTTTTTTCTCAAATGCGACTTGACGAATTAGAGATACAAGTCGTTGATCCCGTATCGTTGGACTATAATATATCGCGGCACATGATACATTTAAGAATCTTGAGATCGTACATATGTATATATTACACAATAAATTGATTGTAATTTTTCAAGAGGTGTACCACACGTACATATTGCCTACGATACAGACTCGTCTGTAACTATAGCATAAAAAAGCAATTATGCGTTAGGTATGTTTTACGCTCGGCCGCGCGGTTTCTTTCGCGAAGATGCTTCCTCAGTCGGTAAAACACCGGTGGTGGCGGTCACGCGCTTCGGACGACCTGCCGTTTTACTGGCTTGCTGTGCAGCTTGAGCAGTACCTTGAAATTATAGACGCGATGATATAACAGATTATTAACAAGATAAATCTCTCAACGTGCACACGCGACACGCTGTCGCAAAGATGGCAACTTCAAATTTTTATTAGTGTTTACTACGTTTAAGTTGTTTAGGTGTTATCACGTCGAACACAGATATTATACGTAATAAAAACATTATTGCTTCAATGTGTGAACTCTTCTGGCGGTTTTTCTCTCTTCCCGTTTTGACACGGATTACAAATACCTTACTTACCACGGGGTTTCGTTCTTGGAACTCCGCCAGCAGTATTGTTACTTTGCTGTTTGCCGTTCTTCTTCATTTCGAATTTTTTTACTTCCGTGTTATTCTTGGTATCCGCTGCGACGGAAGCATTAGTGGCGGGACTCGCAGTAGCACCTGCAGCAGCGGTGACAGTAGTGGCGGCGGCACCGGTAGCGACGGAAGTAGTGGTGGTAGTAGTAGCTACAGTAGAAGCAGTAGTGGCAGTAGTAGCTACGTCGTTGCCATCACTTTGTGATTTCGTGCTTCTGTTTAGCGCTCTCTCCGCCCTGCTACTGCTTTTTGCGACGGATTTAGCGGTCGTCGTCCTTTTATTGGCCGGTCGTTTCTTCGCACGGCTCGCCTTGGACGATTTCTTTTCCGACTGCTCCTCGTCTCCGTCGTCCTCCGAAGAACTCGCGGCTCGTTTAGTTTTCTTTCGTTGATTCGTCTTCTCCTTGTGCACGCCTTTTCTTCTTTTCAGCTGTGACTCGTCTTTATACAGCGATAGGTCCACTGCGAGGAGAAAAATACCGTGGTTTACTAAGTGGTAAATTTAAATGCATTAAGTTCATCGGGGAACAATTGAAATAAAAAACAATTAAAATATATGAAATAAAAAAAATATATTATTGAAATATAATAATTAAAATAGTAATATTGAAAGTATTAATTTGTACTAATTTTGTAAGGCATATATATATATATATATATATATATATATATATTGGTTACTCACAACCATCGGGATGTTCCTCCGTAACTCGAGGTGCTTCTGATACCCCAGCTTCCACATCGATGGCCCGTTTCAAAATATTCTCAGTACGCAATAATTCTATTTTGGTTAACTGGAATTTATTCTTGTCGATTTTGTTTAGATTCAGGTTCGTCAGTATGCAATCAAAATCTAAAAACGAAACAATGATGTTAAGATGACAAGTAATACTCTAATGTAAATACAGATATACATAACAAATTGTAACATAATATATATAAATATAATACTCAGTTAAAATTAACAAGCAGTAGTACCTGTAAAATCATAGAAATCTGGTGAATAGATTTCTCCATTATTCTTGTCTTGAGACAGCCAACGTATACGGACACGTCTGCTCGATTTATAGATATTTTGCACCGCTTGACAAACGTAGAAGCTTCCCTCAGCATTTCTCACAGCCAAAAATTCGTTTCTGATACAACAAACATTTAATAATTAATATATCAACGAGTAAAGAATTGTTCAGAGATTTTTATAAATTAATAATATATACTCACTTATAGAACACAATTAGTTTATCGTCGGTAGCTTTAGGACCTGGAGTCTTGTTGAGGTTTTTGACCAACAATGCGATGTCTGGTAGCGGGCTCTGATAGAGACGCGTTTGAACTCGATTCCTTTTAGGTTTACTTGCCCCATCGGCAACCGTAGAGGCTCCTTTCAAGTCCTTCAATTCTCTGGATTTTCGCTTATTTGTCTTTAGAGAAGTAGCAACCTTTATTTCAGGCTTTATTGTGCTGGCTGGTGGCACAGCAGCATTGTCGCTGGGTGCTTTTATACTCTGATTGGTGACAGGTTTTGCCTTTGGGACTTCATTTTTAACTTGTGTGTCTTCAGGCTTGTGTGGAGATGGTTTCATATGTACAGGAGGAGTATTAACAGCTTTACCGTCTGATTCCTTCGATCCATTATTTACAGGAGTCTTCTTTTCCTCAACTTTATTTTGTGCTTGTGTTTGCACTTGTGTGCACAGAGCTATAAAGACAGATGTATAACCACACATAAGTTATGTGCTATATAATCACTATTGCATCAAATCGAATATATTTTGTGTTCAATTCTATATGTACTTTTTTCCATGTCTAATTGTTTCAAGTTTTACTTGATATAAAGCAAATATTGATCTTTAAATATGTGTATGTAAAAAATAATAACATATAAAGTCCTAATCTTCGAATATATGTATATTTGATTATTATTTAATATATTGTCAAACAACAGAATTACGTATTTAATCATTGTTATAAATATAATGCATTACTCACCAGGAAAGTCCAAAGTTAACGATGTGAGCTCCTGTTCAGGATGAATTTCACATGGTTGCTCAGGGGCAGGATTCTCAGGGCTCAAGTTGTTATTTCTATTGGAATCGGTTTGCTTTACAGCAGCAGGCACATCTTCCTCAGTTTCTGTTTTTGCCACTTCAACACCATTCGGTATTAGTTTTTCAGTTTCTGGCTCCTTCTCCATGCTACTGCCTATGTAAGATGGAGCCTGATACACAGAGGGTCTGTGATCTTGTACAAGACTGAGTGGTTGACTTGGTGGTTGCAGAGTGACGTAGCTGAGTCCACTTCCTGACAAGGGCTTCATGGACCCGCTATCCGATCCGGCAACTTTCTGCGCCATGGCGTTCATAGGCAACATCGAATGGCTAGTAGAAGTCGGCGACGTACCTACCCCGGGTATTGTCGATTTTAGGGCAGATGCGCTCATTTTCCACCGAAGTAATTATTCTTTCTATTTACTTATATGAAAGCAATGAAAGTATCTCTCATTATTATTATTGTCATGTAATCAGAACTCACTACTTTATTGCTATTCTAAATGGTAAATACCTAATGACAAGTAGTGGTGATTGGTGAAACAAATACTTAGAAATTTATATTTCTAACAGGTCAGATTGTGTGTTTCGAAATGTCTCTATAGTGTAAACTGCCACTGGCTAATACAGCTAACAAAAGTATACTTGTCACTTGAACAGTGATCGACTCAAACATAAAGCCAATTTAGGTATGATGCACATCTATGTGATTACTATCCTGCATAATTATTACTCTGCAATTACTGCAAATTATATAAACAGATGAAACAGTACATTTCCTAGATATTTTTTTTCGTGAACATAACAGTGCAATATTAAAAAACAAAAAAAGAACGCTACGTGATAATACAAAATTTATATAACGCAATTATCATTGCTAGAGCACGGAACTTCTGTACATCGGGACTGATTGCCCGGGCGACATGGTAATATATGATTCGGCGACAAAGGAAAGCCGTGTTTACCCGCACTGATAGCAAAGAAGGCGCGAAAGTGCGTGTGAAATGGAAAGTCGATATGAAAACGTGACTCCTGGTGAAAAACGGCGAGAAAATTGAGAAAGGCGGGACGGGACAAGTGGCGAGACGGGGGAGGGGGTAATTAAAGGAGTAAACATAAACACGGGCGAATTTTCGCGGCGAAGACGCAGCTGGGACGTACTGGCGGGACGGATCGCGCCGCTACAGCCGTGTGCTCGTATGGTTTCTTACCTGCGAGCCGCGGGAGCAGCCAGATAAGCGAGTGGAATCCACCAGCAGCGGCACAGCCAAGAGTCTTATGCGGGAGGAGGTTGACCGCTCTACGTGCCAACGCACACGGTTAGCACGTACGTTGAAATGCCTGGCCGGTGAGCAGCGTACGCAATCCTTCGTCTATCATTTCACATAGCATGCTCGCGCCATAATAAGGGATGCTAGCGAGATCACGGAATTCACACGGGACGCGCACTTCCGCACTTCTACCAAACAAAACCGAGAACTTTCCGCGCTTACACGATAGCTCTGGTTTCGTACCAGCAGGAACAAGCAGGAATGCCAGTCGTTAGATGGCGTCCTTTCCCGGACGCCATGCGTAATTCAACGCGGTCTTGTCGCCGCGCGCTGATTCGCTGCTGGCTACGAGGCTTCGTTCGCACTGCGATTTCATTGGGTCTCGGGGGACTGGAGCGCGTTCGTAGATCGAATAGTAGTGATATGGCAAAAAATAACGAATTCACTTGCTAGGCTCGATAAAAATGTCTAACGACCTGTTATTTATAAATCCATCACTGCAACAAAAGCCAGTATTTATATTCCAATTTTAAGTCTGTTTCCCATTTAGTTAGGGGTTTATTCTAACATAAACTTATAAAAATTTTCTAATGACCGTAGCACACAAAGTTGACCAATCACAATTGATTTTTCTTGAACCGTAAGAAGAATCATCGATTGTGGTTGGTCAACTTGTTAACGGCTTATAGCTTAAACAAGGTTGTGGGTTAGGAAGTTGATTGTGTATTAACACATCTATTAAAAATTACCACAGTAAGCAAATTCACTAGGTGTTGACCAATGAAATTGGAAATCTCTCTCACTTCTAGTAAATTTTTTCACTTTTCGGCTTTGCCTTGATCTACAACCTTGCTTTAAGCCGTAAACTGTAAGCAAATTGGCCAACCACAATCGATTATTCAAAGAATTTTCAATTCCGGGCGTGCCATTCGCTTAATCTGGATTAAAATTAAAATGTTTGCATAAGGGGATCAATTATATGCTAACAAAGCTTGGTAAAAATTAAAAAATGAACGAATTTACTAGAATATTTGTAATTTTATTGATCACAATATCTAATAAATTTGCTCACTTTTGGAATTTTCACCACGTTGTATTTATATACAATCAACCTTAAAAATATATCAATTCTGCATAAGAAACAATAGCCGGTATTCATAACCAAGTTTTAGTCCCGATCTACAATAGGTATATTAAGCTTTAAGCCTTAAGAAATTGACCAATCATAGTCGATTATTCTCCTCAAATTTGATTGTGATTGGTCAATTTCTTAAAGCTTAGAGCTTAAATTACCTATTGTAGATCGGGGCCCCTATTCTTGAAATTTTTGCGTATACGTAATTTTCATTGCGCAGTTATTTTATTATATGATTAAACCTGCGCAGTAAAACTTATGTATACGCAACTATTTCAAGAATAGGGGCCCTGCTGGTCGAATCTTTTCCTCTAGCGTGAATTCGTGAAAAGTGAAAATTTTCTAATGTAAAAGCATATAGAAATGTTCACTTTTCACGAGTTCACGTTAGAGGAAAAGATTCATGATTGATCCCCTGGACTTCAGCTTTATGTTCACGATGCTAGAAACATAGATGTCTATACTAAACTAGATTGCTAACAGGCTATCTAAAAGCATGTAAAGGCTAGTTTATGATGGCCGTAATCCGTTATGTTGGAACAGTAAAAACTTGATCAATTGTAGTCAAATTATAGAAGAATAATCGACTGTGATTGGTCAATTTTTTACGGATCTAGCATAAGTTAACGAATTACGACCGGCTCTCGATCATAAACCGGCTTTAACTGTTTGTGTTCGATAGAGTTTCAGGTGCATGCAAGAAAATGGCCGCTATCGCCACATATTTTCACTACGTTTAGTCATAAAATTCTTTTATTGAAAATAGCAAATAACGTTCAATACCATCTATTTTTTTGTTACGACATTTTTTTATGCAATAAGATGCTGGCATTTTTGGTTTTACGACAGTAATTTAATTGCCACGCTGACTCACTTGTACGTGTAAGTACTCACACAAGTGACACGTCACACACACAGGACCACCGCCATTTTCTCGCATGCAACCGGAAACTTTACGCGACACACGTTCGAAGCCCTTGTTAGCAATTTAGTTTAGTATAGACATTTGTGGCTAGAAATCTGTCCGATAACTATAGGCGTTTTTTCGTTTCGTGACTACGATACTATTTGGTTGATTGGTTTGGTCCACTTAACGCTCGCAACGCTTCGAGCAAGAGTGAGTCCCAGATGCGCACATTGATAAACGGACACATCCAATCATATGTCGTTGTTTATAGAGTCTTTAGAATATCTCTAGGCATACGGCGTTGTGGTTGGCTGTGTCCGTTTGTCAATATGCGCATCTGGGACGCTCCCTCGAGAGCACAAAGATAGAATGACGCTCGTGGCGTTGCGAGCGTTAAGTGGATCAAACTAACCAACCAAACGCTATCGTGGTTACGTAACGAAAAAACGCCTTATGGCTCCTGCACACAGGACGCGATAATGCTTGCCGCGCAACGGAAGTCCGTGCGACAGCCAATCAATATGTTGTTTTTCCGTAAGAGCTAGAAGGTTATTACGGAAAGCAGCATATTGATTGGCTGTCGCGCGAACTTCTGCCACGCGGCAAGCATTACCGCGTCCTGTGTGCAGGAGTCATTAGAGTTTACGAGCGCTAGTGCAGTCACGACACAACTAGAGAAAGAGAGAGAGAGAGAGCACCGAGCTAGGCCTGTGACCAGAGAGAGAGTCACGACACAACTGAACCAGCAAATTTGTGAAGTAGTTCTACAATCTCAAAATTTTGTTAGTGTTTTCGTGATTTGTGTCACATTATTTATATAAATCGGTAAGGATTATTAATGTTTTATTAAACTGAGACACAATTACATAACATTTTGTAAGTTAGTAAATTCTTAGATATTAAAATATAATATTATGTTTGTATCATTTCTATGTATACATTATATACATATATATATATATATAATATACATAACCTCATCGGAAAATTTTTATTTCATAAGAACTATTTTACTATCAAACTCTTATCAACGAAATTTTTACGTTATTTTTTAGTTCAAAAGTGTCAAATTTTAAAGTAATTTTAATAGCACATGAAATAGAAGATTGTAAAGTTTTGTACATACTAGAAAATATCTGTAACCTCTAAATAGTATTTATAACTTAAATTCATATTATTAATAAATATCTCCTAAATTAACACAAACAATAATGGATATAAAGTTATTTTTAAGACAAAGACAAATTTCTAGGAAATTTTATAAACTCATAAATGATTGAATATTTGTAGTAATTTCTAACTGATAGAATAATATGAAAACATTTGTCAACTTTGTCTTGTTTGTTTTGTTAAATGTTAGCATAATAAATTTTCATTTAATTGTTTTCATAGGTATTTAAAATGAACATTCCAATTCAGCAACCAGGAGCCATAGGAGTAGGTCAAATGGCGCAGCAAGTGAACACTCAGTTACCTCAGGCTCAACAGCAGCCGCCACAAACACAACAGCAGCAAGTACAGCAACAACAGCAGCAGCAGCAACAACAGCAACAGACACAGGAGAAATTAGATAATATTTCCAAAGTAAAATCTCTAGTAGGGCCCTTAAGAGAATCCTTAGCTATAGCTCTCAAAACTGCAGCACAAACGCTGCATCAGAACAGTTTGGTAGATGTTGGATCCATGAAGGGAATAGATCAACCTGATCATCGCTTCAATAAAAATATGGAAGAGTTCTACTCAATTTGTGATCAGATAGAACTACATCTGAAGACCTCTGTGGAGTGCTTGTCTCAGAATTCCAGTTCAGTTAGATATCTACCATTGTCTGTTCTACCAACGCGCACTGACACTGTCAGTGCCCCGGAAGGAACGGCATTAACATATCCTCAGTTTTTGGTAACTGTACGTACACAAGTAGGATATGCTCGTGAACTTCATGATACTCTTGTGTCTCATGCACGTACATTAGCATGTGATACAAATTAAATTTTAATTTTATGATATTGAGAGAAGGAACACTGTTTTTGGCGTTTGATAAGACAACAGGCTAGAAAATTAAGTATAATATATATAATTATCTTCCAATAAGTATTGTAATTTAATACATAAAACCAATAAAATATTCATGTGAGATGAATCATATATGTTATACTGTTGATATCAGTCAAAAAATATATATTTAGTAATAAGAATTTATTAATAATATGCATATAAACAAGGTTATTAATAAGAAATTGGTCTATCTCATATTGCGTGCATCTTAAATTTAATGTGATGTAATGTGTAATATGAAACTTTAAAGCACAACTGAATGTAGTAAAAAGTGTCCAATTAATGCGTATTTGTATTAAAGTTGAAAGATTGATCTTATCTAAGTTATATGTAATTCTTTGAACTTTTTTAGAGAAATCTATATACATCAGAAAGATGTAGTATTAATATAAATCAGATATCGAATCTCATTGTCTCAGTAGTTACAAGTTAGAGATCTGTTACATTGAAGAAAACAAAATATAAAAAACGAGAGACATGAAGCAGTATCGGAACGTTATGAACATTCTTGGCTACTTAAGAAACTCAATTACAGGCGAACTATGTATCGAATGCTCCGCGATACGGTCGTTAGTTGGTGACAGTGTACCGCCGTTAACGTCTCATTAGAGTTCCGTGAACGACATTGCCTAAGGGGCACGCGGTGTGCCGAAAGTTCGCACGTAGCCGGGGCATGGAGAGACTGCGATGACGACGACGGCGGCGGTGGTATCGGCGGTAACTCGGAAGCGTGCTTATCCGTAACAGCTATCCGCTGTCGGCCGCTGTTATTTGCGGTCACGTATAGAAACGTATCGGCCAGAGGGGGCCGGAAAGGCGTGCAGGAAGCGCTACTGTCAGTTGGATTGGTGTTTCATAGCGGCGCGCCGTGCGATCATTCGAAAAGGAAGGACCACCTCTGTTCACCATATTTGGCAAACTTTCCCTAATATGGTAACGTCTACTTCTAAATATGGCAGCCGGGGACGCCCTCTCGCCGCACGCTGTACCACTGCGCGACGGTGCAGACGGGCGAATATCGGCGCAACTGAGAAGCGTACGGACGATTAGGCGGGCGCGAACGGCAATTCGGACGCGTCGCGATTTTTCCACGTCGATTTCGGCGCAAATCCCCGTCCGCTGCTCGCTGTGGCGTTACCGCGGACTACTTTTTTACAGCGTCGGCCGCGGCGCTGGTGGGGGGCGACCGCGGCGCGCAGCGACACGCGGAGGCATAGGCGCTCTAGCACGTAGGTCAAGTTACGATACTCCGCGCGCGCATTCAGTTCGCGGAGAGCGCTCGTGCGGTGCGCCTTGTTGTCCCGTGTTGCTCTAGATGCTCGATCACGTGGGAGACACTGCGCCGAGTTCCGCACGCGATTCCGTGCACGCGAAGACGCGCCGCCGTGGGGAAGGGAGTAAATGTGCGCCGCGCGTTCGTAATGGACAACCCTAGCGGCGGAAGAGACGGTCGGTACGCGAGTCTCGGCTACAGCAGCATGGGGATGATCGGGAGCGATGCTGGCACGGAAATTTACGGCCGACCGTCCACCTCCCAGCTCGCCGTGGCGGCTTCTCAAATAGGCCGCGGTGGCGCCACCATGATGGCCGCCGCGGGCGCCGCGACGCCAGGCGTCGGCGGCGCCGGCGGCCCTGTGCAGCGGGGTATCAAGCGCACCACGTCCGACGTTTGCTACGACGACGGTAACACGGCGCGGCAGGCGCTCTCGCAGGCGCAGGGCATGTCCGGCATGCCCGGCGACTGTGTGCCTGACAATCTCGACGAGTCCTTCACGAGTCTAGGCCAGCCGAAGAAGTCACCCCCCTCGAACGGCAAAAAGACCAAGGGCCGGGTTAAAATTAAAATGGAGTACATCGACAATAAGCTCAGGCGGTACACCACGTTCTCCAAGAGGAAGACTGGCATCATGAAGAAGGTTCGTATCAGTTTGGCAAACCTAATTACCGGCTCGCCGCGCCAAAACACGCTCCTATAATCCTTCTTTGCAAGGTGACTCGTCGTCAACGACGACGACGTCGTCGTGCATCTCTCCGCGGCCGCGTCGCGGCTGTGTATAACTTCGAGTGCCACGGCAGTAGAGGAGAGACAGAGAAAGAGAAAAAGAAAGAAAGAAAGAGAGAGAAGGACGCGCGCGTGCGTGCGTGCGTGTGTACAAGTTGCTGTGAAAATAGTATCGAAACGTCGCGTTTCTCCGGCTGTGCGCCCACGACGATAACGCGCACGGGATGTAGTGGGGCCTTCAAACGAACGCGTGCGTGCGCGATTTACGAGTGACAGCGCGCCTCTAGGGCTGCTCTCGTTGAGGTCGTGCCGAGGTAGCACTTAGCGCTCACCCCGTTTAACTTTGCCGCTCGCTTTAATCGCTATCGGCGATCGAAATAAACAAGGCACATGCTTCTCCGGTTTTCCTTGCCAGGATTACACCCGGGCTTGTTTCTCGCGCCGCGTGGAATGAACCGCGAGAGTAATTAAATGCGCGCATAAGTAAACGTTAAAGTCATTTTCGTACATGTGTCTTCAAAAAGCCACACTGCATTCGGTTCCGGAAGCCGATCCTATCTTTGATAACTGACACTTTGCGATTGAAGGTACGCAAATTCCGCAACCGATATGTTTCTTTGCATATTATGCGCGGGTGAGAAACGTCGTCGAATCACATCGTAGACGTAGGAAGACGCGGAAAAGATCGCGCAACTTTTGAATTACTCTTGAAATTACGAAGAAATTATCGGAACGATTGGGTATTTTTATCGCGATCCACACGCTAAATACAAATTTCGTTCTTTTTCTTTCTTTCTTTCTCTGATAAAAATACCTTAATGTACACTCTTTGTTGTACACGCGTTTCTCTCAGGCTCAGGTTGAGAATAGGTTCAAATAAATCGCCCAAAAGAGAAACAACTATTAATTTCTACTTTCGTTCTGTTCTCTTCTCTTTATCTCCTTTTCTCCCTAGCTTCCAATATATTGCTTTACCTTCACAAACATCTTTTATTCAATAGGGAAACCATATAATGATTTAGTTATAGTAATGTGATATTTTACTATTCTGTACCAGTTTTTTACTATTCTGTTCTGTTTATTAACACAATCGCTGCAAGATAAAATATTTCAACGGTGACATGAATACGGTACACTTAACGCGAATACAGATATTGAGATATAATCTATTCTTTCATGGTATAATTTCATCAACTGCTCGAGAAGAAAATCTCGTAATCGTTTTATTCCGCCCACTTCCTACGATTTAATCGCTCAAACTCCAATCGGTTGCAGTGATTGCAAACGTACCGTCTGTACAGGTAGTTCTATTACGAATTGTGTTGTGCAACTTTTATATGATTTACGTAACAATTCTGATGCGTCAATATTCGCTGATCACTAACACACATCATATTTCATTTTTATAGAAAAACGCACATTAAAAGTTGAGAAATAGGCGTGTAAAGCAGACAATTTGGATACTTTTTCGGGCTTGGGCGATCATAATAAATCGTAAATCAATTCTTATTGCGTTCTTGGATCTAATTCCAATCGAAGTATTATGTATTAATTACGGTAGCGCGATAATTGCGAGATTCTTCTCGCGTGGGACGATATCGTGTCTACAGATGACATCGATTTGTAGTTGGATCACAGGGGGCTATTATATGCGCAACGCTGTTTTATAAATCAACCGGCTACTTGGTTTATACATATATTCGATCCAAAGGAATTCTATAATTAGCTAATAGTTTATCAGCGGATCGGGTGTTTTTTTGCCGCTTCTATTAGCATTACTGGAGGCAGCAAAATGAGATGTGAAAATAATATGTCATTAAGCGGCATATAAATGTGTGATATAATCAGTTCTCAACATTATTTACGGTGTGTCAATATATTAACGTTATATTAACGTCTCGGGAACCGGTCACTTTGTCTTTATGAATATTTACAAGCATTGAAATGTTACAAGTAGCATTCCATGTGTCATGTCTCATATGTGATACACATCGCACAGTAGTTACCGTTGAAACGTTATCTGATTGTCGCGTGATTCTATCTAAGTAACGTCTACAACATGCTCTCATATTCGCATGCAAATCATTTTTTCCATCCTTCATCGAACTGACGTCGAACGTTTCTGCAACTGACGTTGAGTACCAGATTTAATGGCTCCCTGTCGTTTTAACGAGGAATACAGAAAAATCGCGTCTGTTTCTCAAATTCTGTGCCGGTGGAGGTGTCGACGACACAAAGTGTCCGAGACAGTCGTGATTCATCCGTAGAGTACGAGATAAAAGCGACGCGAGTCGAAAGACAGGCAGGGTGGTCTGTGTTTGCCAGCAGCTGCGAATTATCTAATAGTTTAACGAACACAACGCCTTGTCGCTTGCAGGCGTACGAACTGTCGACGCTGACCGGTACTCAAGTTATGCTGCTGGTGGCCAGCGAAACCGGACATGTGTACACGTTCGCGACGCGAAAGCTGCAGCCGATGATCACGAGCGAGGCCGGCAAGGCGTTGATCCAGACATGCCTCAACAGCCCGGACCCACCGCCGTCGGGCTCGTCCGGCGACCAGAGAATGTCGGCGACCGGCTTCGAGGAGACCGAGCTGACGTACAACATCGCCGACGACGAGCAGAAAGTAAGGCAACTGGTGTACGGCTCGCCGCACGGTGGCACGCTGCACGGCGGCTATCCGACCGGGCCTGGTAGCGGACCAGCGGGGGGCCCGACAGGGCCCCATCCGCCGCCGCCACCTCCGCCGCCACCGCCGCCGCCGGGCTCGCAGCACGCGCCACCCTCGCACGCGCAGCACGCGCACCTGATAGCGCACGCCCACGCGGCCTCACCGAGCTCGCACCTCGTCCCGTGCTCGAGCCCGGGACCCATGCTCGCCGCGGGCCCTTATCAGCAGTCCTGCCCTTCACCCCTGCCTCCCCATCACGCCGCCTATCATCCCCATATGTCGCACTCGCACCCCCAACGGTAGTACGCGCTCGCCTCTCGTTGCACGTCGCCGTCCGTTCCGTTTTACGCTCTAGACTAGACTAGACTCGCCTCTTCAGCTCGTCCTCGCCGTCGTCGTCGTCGTCGCGATCGAATCGTCCGCAAGAATCTTACGCGAGACATATCTTTTGCTTCTTAGATCCGAATACTCGTCGATTCTCGCGTCGATTCTGCTCGATCGGTTCATAGAGACTTGTATGTACATTTAAAAAGACTTTGCTCTTGTAATTAGCCAACTTTATTCGATAATGATCGCTTTCTTTTTTCGATGAGGAACAGTAATAATATAACATCGAAAGAAGACGAGAAAAGTAAAATTGTGCCTACTAAAATATTATAGATACCATGAAGTATCGACTTTGAGTTTTTCGTAAAAGTTCCTATGAACTTGGCAAATAACCCAATAGTTTCGGTAAGCAGTTTCGATAGTGGAAGAGAGTATCTGCTCTCTAAAGTACAATCATATACTCTTCACTGAAATGCTACGCTTATAACTGGTGGTTCAGTGTTGTAAGTGTAGCATTGCGATCAGTAAAATCTCGCTGAGAAAATGAGTTATTAGCAGTTACCGTTCCCAATTATTGCTGTAGTTTGTGAATGCAACAATTTAGATGTGATGCAGCGTACAAGGGGCCGGTGTGTTACAGATTTCACAGCGAGATCTTACTTCGACCGCGGGTCGAAATAAAAAAACGCAGAAATAAAGTGAGAATGTTGTTACTGAAAATCGATGAAATACTCCTTTTAATGATTTAATCAGAAGCATCTTTTGCTAACTTACTCGAAGAGAGTTGTAGCTACTCGAGCCAACGGCGCGAGGAAAATTGTGCAATTATCTGATTGTTATTATTCTTATTATTGTTATTATTATTGATATTATTCGATTACATACAAAAGAGGAGAATAAAAAGAAGCAGATTGTCATACCGATCGTCACGATGTCGTCCGGTGTCAGTGCTCGAATTTCGCTTTGACTCGAGAGCGACTCAAATTCGGGTAGTGATCGTCCAGCGGTGAGGAAGGGTAGTCTCGTGGCAAAATCTCGTCCTTTTGTCAATTCGTCATGTTTATGGAATTCGTACGTACGTTAATTTTTAGTAGTTTAATGTGGTCTTCTCTCCGAGAGAGACGCGGTGCGCAACTATTTTAGCGCTCGCTGACGCGAGGCCGCGTACGGCTTTCAGATACTTAAATAGTTTCTCTTTGGATGCCGTACACCCACTGACGTAATTTCCCTCCAGACCGCTGTGTGTATCACTCGCGGGCGTATAAGTGACGATAGAAAGAGAGAAAGAGAGAGAGAGAGAGAGAGAGAAAGAGAGAATCACGTATGGTATTTATTAAATTTATATATGATGGACGCGAAAGGAATCAGCAAGTGAGCAACAGTCGAGTTATTCTTCAGCGTCGGTCGTACGTGACTATGGCCAATTCCGCGTGCAAATCTAGTCCATTCGAACACGTACTTAATTATTTTACGTACGCACACATCGCGTCCGTGTAATACCGGATGCGTCGCGCGTTTCGAACGGCTCAGCGTTCTCGCGACGCAACGCGATAAAAAAGAATCGCAGAAAGCTTTCTGCAGACGTGTTTTCGTGGCGTCGTTGAAGCGAGAGGACGAATAGTTTTGGGGTATTTTCGACGTGAAGGGACGAAGCGCGGCGGCGAGGCGCGAGCCCGTCCATTAGCGCTTTGAGGGACGAATCGCCAATGATCGATGGTCCCGGGGATGCCCGGGGCTGATCGAGAGAAGCGGATTGTGAGACTCGACGGAACGGTTATCGGCCGTGTTTTGCGCGTCGTCTCTACGGTGAACCCGTGTGCTACGCAAAGTCCAAAGCTCTCGGTGTACTTCGACAATCGAGTCGCGCAGCAGCAGCGGGAGTCGTCGTGCGACAAAACGCTCGGTCGCCAGAGAGAGGGAGAGAGAAAGGTGTCCTTATTAAATAATTATGTCGTAAGTTAAGGACATAGTCTCGTGTGATGAACCACTCGACGAGTCGAGCACGCTATTTCGTACACGGAAGAAAAGATTTGTTTGGATTAACCAAATGTCGGCTAAACGAATTCCGGTCAAAGTCATCAGAATTCTGTTCGAGCTTGCAAGATTCTGATTAATAAAACACGATTGGCATCTAGAACTTGCAACTGCTCAAATCAAACGGTTATAAGTACTAGATTTGGTTTCCGGGTTTGAGCCGCGTGGATTCTTCTTTGTCTGATTCCGACGTTTCGTAAACATTTTAGTCATCAGGGAGGAACAACGCGATATCTCAAATATCAAATAGTTATAAGTGCTACTTAACCAGAAATCTCGTCAACTTGAACGGAATTCTGATAACTTCAATCGGACTCGTTCCTACGGCACCAGACATTTGGTAGTTGCAACTAAATTTGTTTTCCGTGTACGTTTGTTCAACACTTCTCTCCCTCCCTTTACTTTCTTTCTCTACGAACTTTTATATTTTCTAATTTTTTGTTTTATTTAACTTAAATCATATTTATTGAGTCGCGTTCACGAGGTCGTTGATATTTTTTGACGTCGAATTTTCTTATTTATTATGAGAAAACGTACGAAACGTGTACATATCGTTTATGAGCCGATGTTGATCACAACGCGGACGTTGATACTCCTTTCGTCTCGTATATCGCGTTTGCGAATACATCGCGAGAGGGAGGATATTCTCGGGAATGATCCTCCGTTCGTCCTGCCGGGAGGCGCTTTGAGGATTCTCAGAAGTCAGACGGTACTCGGTGTTCTGCTCCCTTACTACGTAAAGCAGGGCACATTGCCGTATTGCGAATAAGCCGAGGTAATCGGTGGCGTGGGTGCGAGGCCGGGCGAATCCGGCGGTGCACGCTTGAAAGTATTGTTGCGCATTTTTCTCTGAGCATCGTTGTGTCCAGTTCGTTGTTTCATTGTCTTGTTTTTTTCCTCCCCTCTTTTTCCCTCCTCTCTTTTTGTGCAAAGTGTTGTACCGCAAGTGGCATGTGTAGTATCTTGGATTGTCTTTTTTTTCTCTCGTAGAATAAGTAGTTAGTATATTTAGACTATTTTTTAATTTAATCTTCCCCCCTCTTCCCACACGCCCGCATTCCCCGAGATTCCCTTTACGTAGCGAGACACACTATCCATCGACATTGTGCATGCGTATGTGTGTATGTATTGTTTGTTGATATTTTTGTATTATACCGTGTTTGAGGAAGTGAGCCGACAAGAGCAAGTAAGAGTAAGTGGCGGGAATGGAATAGAGCCGAGAGGAGGAGGAGGAAAGCGATATATCTTTTCTACAGACTCGATCAAATAGAATGTAAAGAAACTGTAATCTATTCCCTCCGCGTCGACATTGCAGAGTACAAATAATAATATTAATAATACGATCTTAACGTTAATCTGCGAAGTAATGCGGCTTTCATGATTAGTTTGTATCGTAATTTGTGTACATACAGCGTAACTGTAAAATACTGTGATAATATTTATATATTTTTACGCTATACACACGCACACACAATCTTACACACACACGCACACACACACACACACACACATAACCTCCTTCGATAATATAGTCCCTATTGTAGTCGGTCGAACCTTATCACTTGCGCTGATAGATTCTCATTATGCTCAACATTATCGATGTCACATTACGCAATCGCGGTAACCAGGTACCAGGTAGGTATCTTCAAAAATTGCTGGAACTTTGCAACTTGTACTAATTCAAATAATAGAACTTTCGCAGCTGAGAAAGGGTATATTTGTCAATTTCAAGCGGCAACACACGTTTCCAAATTTCGAATATTAATAGACGATGATTTCCGTGGCGGAATTTCTGACAACTTGATTCGAGATATATTTAGATTAGCGATCTGGAAACATTTCGTATCGTGTGTTATATATATATATATACACACACACACACCCAACACTCGATTTCTGAAACGATCTAAACGTGGTTCCCCGAATTCGAAAAACAGATGCGTGAGGAAAGAGCGCAAGGTAGGTTGGCGTTTCGATGAAACGAGGGCTTCCCCCCTAATCTCGGCATCTAATATGATCAATTCGACGACATCGTATCGGTAAAAGTAAGCTATTGAGAGAATTAAAATCGTTGGGAAGAATAGCGTCGCTATTTCCTTCTGTTATGCTTGTGGTGAACGCGGGTAATCCTTGTATATCGCACACTTTTCATGTCAACATTCCCGATATGTAAAGAACTCTAATAGTAAGTGATTAATGCACACGTAAATTATAAATATTGTACTACGAAATACAGAATAAGATGGTCATGCGTTCGCCACGTCTTCATGATTTCACTTCCGTGTCGGCCGACACGGCGCTCACGCGTGGAGCTTCTCGCGGGTAAACTAAAGTAAAGCAAAGTAACGAGAGAGAAAGAGAGAGAGAGAGAGAGACAAAGCGAACACGGATTGTGAAAGAGCGCGGTCGGAGGGTAAGAATCGCGGACTAACGTGTGAGCTGTGTGCATCCTATGAGGAAAACGGTTCTCCTCCTCGCACCTTCGGCACGCGGTACCGACACACGCACGTCTACCGCGATGAGATCGTTCTACATTCCGTGTCGCAAAAAAAGATGTTCCGCTAACAAGCGGTTTATCAGGTCGGTGAACGATCCACGCTCCAGACGAATCGGCACCCAGAACACCAGAGAATATTTATTAAATGTCTGCGCGCCGGTCCATCATCTCACCAATCACGAAGGTAGACATATTCAAGGGATGCCAAATCGCGCTCTCTTTCCGGTGCACCGTCCATGATTCGATAATCGGTAGATGGCGCTTCTAATGGGGGCGCGTAATCGCGCCTCGGTACCGGAAGCGCGGAGCTTCGGTGCCACGGGAGTCTGGGGGATGCCGCGCGAGGTCGAAGTACGATTTATGATTGAACGGCGCAAGGACATGGACAGCGTCGCTCGGAGCGAATCACCGTTCGTTCATCGGGGTTGCGGACGAAGAAGGCGCGCATCCAGGTGTATCGCACGAGGAGAGGACGAGAGAGAGAGAGAGAAAGGGTGAGAGCAAGAGAGAAAGAGCGCGAACAGGCCCGAGATGTCCCATGAAGAGGAGAGAGAGGCCGCGTATACGCACGCACGCACGCACGCACGTACGTACGCGAGCACGGAAGGTGGAAGCGGAGTTCCATATACGGTCACCTTTGTCAAAGCCCGGTTGTCGCCATATACAGGCAATGTTCACGATGGCAGACACTTATATAGAGTCCGACTTAAGAGTCAGGAATGTTGCTTTTTGTCGCGCCTCCTCTACCGCACACGCTCGCGAACGGTGGACGGTAAATGGCGGGGTAGGAAAGGCGGGCGAGAGTAGTCGGAAGCGACGACGTGCGCCGGCCGCGGGCGAACCAACGTCGTCACGAACGGAACCACATCGCGGGGTTTTCGAGCTTTCCAATTGGTATCCGCGGCCGCCCTCGACCGCGACGCGCTCCTCTCGCTCCCTCGTGGGTGATTCGACGGCCCGGACGCGCGTCTCCGCCGCGTTTCAAACGGTAATTAGCATAAGCCCGGCGAGCGGCGGCGAACACGCAGCATTCTCTCATTTGCAAGGTCGGAGGAGTTTGTCGAGGTGCTATTCGGTAATTTCGAACATGTCACGCTTTTCACTACAGTACAGTCGTATGTACACGGTGTTTTTTTTCTTTAGGATGTACACAGTGTGTCAAGCTCGCGTCAAAACTGCGCCAGTCGACAGATATACGTGTGATCGCTCCGCGATTAACGAGCAAACGCGCTTAATGCTGTCGCGCAAACGAGTCCCGCCGCGAACCCTACGCAAATAGTAGCCGCACTCGACTAGGGAAGAAGCGCTAAGGGGAGAAAGTCCTTCCAGAGGCGAAAGAACACCGAGGACCGTGCGAGTAAATTCGCGAGAATCTCCTCTGCGAGTATACCGCGAGAGGAGTCTGCGAGATGGCCATATAAGGAGCGCGAACAAGCTCGCGCATCTCTCTCTCTCTCTCTCTCTCTCTCTCTCTCTCTCTCTTGCTCTCGCTCTCTCTACTAGGTAGGCAGGCAGGTAGGTAGGTTGGTTAGTTAGTTGGATGGTAGATGGATAGATAGATAGGTAGGCTGATAGGTAGCTAGGTAGATAGATAGGTATGCGCACATACGTACATATGTTCGGCAGGTACGCTTTCATCTCTCATTACGTTTGCTCGTTGTTCGGACCGTCATCCGGGACCGATCCCTCGCTACGCGAGAAAAAGTGGACGCGCGCGTTCACCGTCCCCGGGTTGTCTCTGTGCTCGTCGTCCCCCCAATAACCACGCGCACTCGTCGCAATTTTCGATAATCCGAGCTACCGCTTCTTCGTTTCAGGAGGACGGCGCGTCACCCAGATCCGACGTTTGTGCCAATGAAAGCGACGGTGACACCAGCGACGGCGACTCTAAGGATCTCGCCAAGAGCCACTCGGGTGAGTCTCACGCGCAACTATTGCAAGATGCGAACATTTTTTTCTATTTTTTTTTTTTTATTTATGCTTGCATTAGAATAGCCGACAAAATTTGTTCTTTTGTCTCAATGAAGGGCCAAGATTATTACGAAATTAAATAATCACGAATGTATATGTCTCCTAGACAGGTAGTCAGATTTGCTCTAGTTGAGTGCAAAGTTCAAATTGAAATTAAGTCCGATGATCACGTTGACGAAGGTAAAACATTGGTCCGTAATGTTGCGGTTCGTTCTACAGTCGTGAAACGATTCAGTTCCCACTCGTTCCTTAATTGGACAAATGAAACGATCGAGTGCACGCATTTAAATGCAAATCCTACCGACGTGAGAATCAACGATCGAGCTTATTGTTTGGAGGATTTGAAGACATATCTCTCTCTCTCTCTCTCTCTCTCTCTCTATATATATATATATATATATATATGTGTGTATATATATACACACAGTATTGTACCGAGATTGATCGACATTAATAAAAAGAAGAAAAAGATCGGAAATTGTGAAATTAAACCTCAGCAGTTGCTCTGATCTGCATCATCCTCCCCGCCGCGTTCAATTATCATCGATACCATTCGTGTCACGCTTGATCGCGCGCTGATAACAAACAGCTGTTCGGGCCGACAGTTCGCGTAGCTCAGGTAAGCGAATAGAGACAGGTGAACACACACACCGGCGGTGAATAGATGCGAGAGGAAGAGAGAGAGATGAACACAGTGCGGAGGAGGCGGCGAGACGAGGAGGAAACTGAGGAAGAGGGAGCAGAGCGTGAGAAAAGGGAGGGAGGAGTAGAAGGAGGTGACGAAGGAGGGATAGGAGGGAGGGGGAGAGAGAGGACGTTTAAAATGCGAAAGGCGTGCGAGCGATGACGGGGTTATCCGTGTAGGGAGTCCGTAAGGAGTCGGTACGGCCGACGATGACCAAACTTAGACGACAACGCGCTGCCTAACTGGGAAGTAGGATCCGGTCGAAAGCCGCTCTCCGTCGGGCTACCGATGCAGGTGTACACATAAATATCGATGCTAATGTGTCGCGTAGATGCCATTCGTGCTACCGATCGTCGCGGCGCGATCGGACGCGCTTTTTTCTCGCGATTCGCCCCGTCCCTCCGCGCGCTCATCATCATCGTGGTCGTCGTTATTGTCCTCGCCGGTCGTGAATTCGATCATATCGAGTGATTATGATTCGTCGCATTCAAACAGCTACGAATGTGTGCGCATGACATATACACACACACACACATACACACATATATATCCCTGTGGTATAACGAAGGCGCGTGCGAGATCCCATTAGCATTGGATCTCGAATGGATGATGGACATGCTTGCGCGAGTCACATTAATTAGGGGCGAACATTTCTCCGGAGAAGGGAAGAAGTGAGGGAGGGGGACGGGGGTAGCGTACTGCATACAGAGCGCACACGAGAATTTACGATCTGTTTGCCCCCTCTCCCCCATGTGTACAGTAGGTTGCAAAACGCATTGAACGCATTAAACATAATGAGGTTTGGAGCTCAACAAACTGTCGAAATTGAAAGTCATTACTTTGATATGTAATATTAATAATAATGATAATATAATTAAGAATACTAAATATAATAATAATACTAACAATAATTAATAATTATTATTATAATAATATAATTACTGGACAGGTTCATCACACACACACACACACACACACACACAATAATGACTCTCAATTCTGACAGTCTGACGAGTTCATTGTGTTTAAACTGTTTTGTAACGGTTTTGCAACTCATTGTACACGATCGTTTCCTGAATTAGCTTTCGGATGCTTCGATCTTTCGGAGACTTCACATAGACTTGGATAGTAAATTAAAAATACCAATTCCCGGATATTTTCGGGAATTTCTGGACATTCTTATTGTTTTGATCTTTAAATACGAATATCTAAATTTTTAATATAGAATATATATATATATATATATATATATATATATATATATATATATATATATATAT
>NW_022639461.1:1317776-1330372 GCF_010583005.1 Odontomachus brunneus | reverse complement strand
ATATATATATATATATATATATATATATATATATATATATATATATATATATTCTAAAAGTTAATAAGTATAAAGGTTTAAAAGTTAAAAAGTATATAAGTATTTATGTTCAAAACTTAAATATTTATATTTAAATATCAAAACAATAAGATTATTCAGGATTAGATATATGTATACATAATTCTAGGCGTTCTTATTGTTTTGGTCTTTAAAGCTTCTGGTCTCTTGCCGCGGCTATCTTGATTTATGACGTTAGAAGAAATGAAATACAATTAATACAGTTTAACAATAGTTAGTATAATTAATATAATACTACTACAATTACTACAGTTAAATACAGTACTACAGTTAATATAGTTATTATAAGGAAAAATATAGTTAAAAGTTCTTGCGTTGAAATAAAATATGTTTACAAAATGATACTTGCAATCGGTTGAGGAGATCCGTAGAATAGTCTAAACGATTTCTTTTTAGTGTAACAATAAATAATGAATAGCCGTAAAATTAATATGATGGAATCATGAGAAAAGGTAAGTTAAAGAGGAGTGTTTTGCGTGTATTTGAAAGTTTAAATATTTAAGACCAAAACAACAAGAAAATCCAGGATTAGATACATACTCAGGAATTGGTATTTTTACCTTACTAACGCGCGAGGTAGTCAGGGGAAACGTGTATATTAACAATGTAATCTGTAAATACTAACAAATTCATAATTACGCATATAAGCATTCAAGTGCAGTAAATATAAATTTCTCTTTGAAACTTAAAAACGGATATGCTATGCTAACACGTGTACTCGTGCAAATTACACTTTGTCTTGACGAAATTTGGATGGTGCTTTAATTAGTAGACTATTGAATGCCGAATAATTGTTATGGACAAATACATTTCTAAGTCTTTTTCTTAGCTAAAGTGTAATATCGAAACTATCAGTTCCGTTCTCGATAAATAATTCAACAATCGAACGAGGAGATTGTTTCTTTTCTCGAGGCTTTCACTCCGTGAAAAGTTACTGTGTTTTTCAGAGAAACATGCATATGCAACACAGTGATTTATGTTAAATAGGAAATACGGTGAATCAGAGCGCAGATTCGCATCTGGGTGCGACTTGGGTGGTCTGGTTTCAAGTTGCTTCGGCCGTTATTTCAAAGTTTTTGTCAGAGATGCACCTAAATCTGTACCAAGAGAGGAAGAGTTTAACGTTATAATAAACGACGTTAATCGTTGTATCACACCTAAAAAAGTATAATCTTATTTTTAATGGAATCCTCCTACATATAACCACAAGAAAATTCTTTTGAAGCCAAGGGGAAAATATTCCAAACACAATATTCTTAAAACAATATTCTTAAAGTTAGAGAATTTCGTGTCTTATCTGCATGAAAAAAAAAAAACAGTATGGTTGGCCCACATATTGATCTAGTTGTATTAACCCGATTCAATAGTAAAATACGAAATAACAACGAATCATATGATTGCTGTAACTACTAGAACAATTGTCGAGTTACTGACGTTGCAGTGATGGCGATATCTGGTCGCTCCAACCAAAGTGTATCTATGTTGCCCTAACCGATTTCCAATTGTCACAATCAGATCACGCGCAGCTATACTAACGCAGTTGAGAGATGTACAGAAAAGTAACTATATCATATCAACCATACACACATAATCATCATACAAAGATAACTAGAGTGACGCCACGTTGCTCATATTTAAATACTTCTGCTTTATATATTGCATTATATATTATTTTCCCAGTGTACAATCAAGTCTTACTCTTGATAGAAATTTCTTCCAGTAGGAGAGCATATTCTGCTTCAAATATTCCTCTTAACTCAAAAAAGGAAAAAAGTTAGAATAACATCTAATAGATTTTCGATTAAAATAATTTACTTCATTAAAGAGAAGAACACTCTTTCGATAAGAGTTTTCGCTTAGAATATGAAATTACAGGAAACAACACCTTGCAACTAGAATTTCCTTTCTTGGATGTTGGAATATTTTCTTATTGATTTTAGGAGAATCCCTTTGAGGCCATTAGGGTTCCGTTAAGAATGAGAATTTTTTTTGGGCGCATACTGCGACACGTTCGAGCCACAAATTCTACGTAGGATATACGTTCGCAAAAAAACGCGGCAAATTTACACGCGATAGATTTTCCCCGGCGCGCCACAGATACTCACATGCTCAATTGCTCTTTGGTTTCCTAGGAAATGTGCCTTCGTTCTCTGCAGGGATTATGTACCAGATGCCTCAGAGTGTCATTTATTCGCCCAGTCCAGGGGTCTTGCTCGGCATAGGACAAAACGGGCAACCGGTGCAAATATCTCAGGACGGAGGTAGGTTTCATTTCGCCGACACGGAGAACGCGGCGGGTCTTACGTAATATGCGCCGCTGTGCGCGCGTTTCGAAACGTCCTTACGCGACTCTCTGAGATTTGAGAGAACAACGAAACACGAAAATCGCCAATTTCACGCGGACGCATAGAAACTCTCCACTTGGAAAGAGACTCGCGGAAATCGCTCGCGCGCTTCTCCCGGCGCGTCTGAATCATCGGTGACATCCGGCGAATATATAATTGCGCGCCAGAGAGGCGAGAGATTGTGACTAATAATTTTGCATAATGCTAATAACTAGTTATAGCCGGCGATAATAAATACACAGCGTCCTGCGTTAAACACCGTTGACACGATCGGGAGCGCGTTTGGAAAAACGGGAGGGATTCTTCGCGGCAATTCGCGCCGAGTGGAAACGCGCGAAAGTGAAAAAAGAGACGAGAAAAAATGCACGAAGCAAAACAATTGTCCACGGAAGGATCGGGTGGGAAAAAGCGCGAGGCGATCCCGCGACTACCAGTGTCTCATTTGCTTTTCCCTTTGCGACTTCCTTTTTAGGTACAGTGGCATCGGTGAACTCGTCGCAATCGAGCCAGCCGTTCATCACGATACCATTAAATGTCGCGATGAGCGCGGCGGGTTTGTCCTTACCGGTGAGCTCTAGGATGACCTTATCGTCGCCGACCGCGCGGTCGCCCACAACGACGGCGTTGTCCACCTGCGACTTGCCGTCCGATCTGAGCAAAGATCGGGAATAACCGCGGTCGTCTGCGAGGATGAGCTGACTGAGCTGGCTCCGCTCGCTCTCTCGTTACCACGGCCGGAAGTCGTCGCGCGTACGAGCGAATCGTCACGCGGAAACGACGACCCACGGATATCTCGGCGCTGGCCATACTTCTACGTCCGGATAATGTCCGAATAATGTCGGGACGAGCGATCGGAATTGCTGAAGCGGATAGAGAGCGCGCACTGTGAACCCTGCCTGCCCGTCGGGATTCTTCGCCCCTTGTCGCGCTTTTCGTCCGCGCTGCTCGAGGATGGACGCCTTTGTTATACTTCTCTGCGAGAAACCAGCAATGATGATGATGATAATAATAATAAGGATCTGCGGAACCAATACTCACGCATTTCTCTCTCTATTAGTGCGGAATTGTACGGAGAAATGGTCTCAGCTGTCGTATAACTGAGCGGCGACCGAACGAAAACTTGCTGACGAGAAGTAATATCTTTGTTACCGAACGCACATTCGTCTGGGCATTCAGCTGCGTCAGAACTCGATTGAGATAGCTGAGAGCGATTGACTGAGTAGAAATCTCCTACAAGAATCTGCCCGTTTCTATAGTCGAGTTTTCGTCCGCTTCCCCGGGCAATAGAAAGTTCAGTTACACTAACGTAGTTGTCTCTTCCGTGTATGAGTGTGAAGAATTGTAACGGCAGAGCGATGCTTCTCTGCGAACGAGCGGATAGACTGAAGATATCGAATGAAGAATCGATTTTTCCCGTTTTCTCTCGCTGCACACACATGTCATGTACAGAATGCGTTGCTCGTGAATAACGGTCGTCGCGTACACGATTTCCACGGAAAGAAGATCTCGGTTGGTTTAGCTGAATGAGGAGGGAAACTCCGAAAAGGAGTTGCAAGCTTTGAAATGTCTGATTATCCTTCAACCGAGTTTTCGCCTGCGATGAGAGAAAAATGGTTAGTCTCGCTAAAATTGTAAGCTACTCGCGGCACCAATCATGTCTTTTCGTTCGAACAAGAAAGTAGTAGTAGTAATACGCATACAAGATTGTTATCATTAACAATACAGTAACTGTATTACAATACATTACTGTAAGAACGGTTTTTCCGACAGCATTTCTTTCATTGTGCGATTATAGTTACCGATACCGGAAACTTTTTTCTCAATGTCGTCGCCAGTAGGCCGATTCTGTAACCTTCAATGATAGTGTCGTTATCGTCATGTTGTCGTTCACGTGGGTATAGTATACTGAGAAGAAAAGACTCGAAAATTTATCTGCAAGATACAAGAATATATCTCTCATAAAAATATACTTCACTTCGTAAAAATAAACTTTATAACTCAGGCATTTATTTTCAAGTATTTTTTTTTAGGTGTGCACGCGGTAGAAAAGCTGCGACACACCATGCTAGCGACATCGTTGTTATAAAGTTCGAGAATCGGCCTACACAGCTATTCGTACAGCGGCTATTCCGTACACGTTTACCGACAACTGTCGGTGTGTGTGGTTGCGCAGCTATTTTATGATATGATATCTGCGCAACGACACATACCGAGCCGACAGTTGTCGGTAAGCGGAATGCGCACCCAGCAGGTAACAGAAAATTCGGTAGCACGAACCGAGTTTTTCTTTCCATCTGCGTGAATAAGCGAGCGATCGAATGTTTTACGGCGACACAGAAAAGAAAGTGCTGTTGTACCAATAAAAATTGTCAACATCGCCGTAATTGGAGTGAATCTCGTTGATTCAATATCTATCGAAACCAATACATCATGTATTGTTTCGATGACTCAGTATTAGTTTCAATGGCATTACTGTCGAATCAAGATTTATTCCAATTACGACGATGTTGGCAATTCCTGTTGATACAACATTTTATATTCCGTGTGTACAGTTGTGGACTAAAAGATTGGGGACCGTAATTTTTGGGGTGAGTCTTGTCCAATGGTAGCATTCTCTCATTAGAAAACGAATTCTTCCATTGGACAAAACGGATAAGTTCACAATTCATATCAAAATTTACGGGCAATCTTTTGGTACATTCGACTGTGATACACTCGGTTACTAAATGGTAGCCATACCATTGTCTGAATAAAGTTGCAGCGCTCCTGGTTGTCACAAATTAAGGGCCGATTGTTCCAACTTCTTGGTATGTTAACTGAAAATTAAATCATATGTCTATTTTTGTTTTTTCTTCAACTTAAACAGACATGTGATTTGACTATCAGTTAACTTATCAAGAGGTTGAAACAATCGACTTAAGAGACATTGAGACTTAAGAGACGTTTCACACTGTAAATTACAACAAGAGTCGAAGTGGCAGTATAGGGTGTAAAAATAAATTTGATTAACATGACATTTAAAATATATAAATAAATTTGATTAACATGACATTTAAAATATATAAAATAAATTTGATTAACATGACATTTAAAATATTGTTATCCTCCCGTAGTTTAAATTATGAACTTTTGGACTTTGAAGTTTTAGATACATCCCTTTATGAACTAATTACAGTGCGAACGCAGCAGTGCTTCTCAATTGATGGTCATATTCGGCAAAATGTGTGACCGTTTAGTAACCGAGTGTACAGACTCGTAAACTCATTGTTTCATAGACGCGACAATACGTTTTCACGCGCGCCCGCTGAAGTAACAGCACGCGCATTGTCCGGCATTAGACGGTCAAATCGAGTCCGCTCGCGCATATCTGGCGAAGGTCCAAGTACGCGGTGAGAGTGGGCAGTTTGGTCAATACGTGTATTCGGGCATTCGTCGATCGTTTTGTATCAAGGAATAGAAACTTGAACTTTCCTCAAGCGCGATATATACGCCAGTGACATCCCACCCCCGAGCTCCTCCACACTATCGTAACAGTAGCGTGATCCGAATAGCACCTATAAATACACCCGACGCCCCGGAACGGAATAGCGCGGTTCCGTGCGCTAGACGGACTTCAGTAGCGTGTTCCGAGAACGCTCACTGCCAATTATGAGACTGACACCGCGTGTACAAAATGCAATATCCGCCGCGCGCTTTGTTTTCGACACGCCGAGCGGACTAGACTCGCGCCCGGCACGATTCCGTGTTGTCTCGTTACACCGCGATACATTCGCTGTGTGCAATGTTGTCAACGAGCTATCTCGAAGGAAAGTAAGAAAAAGGGAAAAACCACAAACGGCCGCTGCGCAGGTGTGCGCGGCCGCGGTAAGAAGGACCGCGCTTCGAGGTAGCGCGAACAACGTTTATGAAAATGGATGACTGCTCTCCCCCGGAGAGAGTTTTTGTTCGAGCCTCCGTTCGAACGATATCATCTCGGTCGAAATGTATGTTACGTTCTCGTTAAATTGGAAGCGCGCAGAACCCGATTATATTTCGCGTTAATACGGCCAGCGCTGATACGCGTGAATTTTATCTTGTGCGTAACCTTGTGCGGCCGGGTGCGCGCATCAGATTATGATAATATTTGTTTCTTTGTTTGTTTGTTTTTTTTATCATCCTAAAGCCACCCGCGTATTTCATAGCGCAATGGGTAGAGATTTGACGCGACACAAGTCGCGCGTGCGAGTTTGGAGGAACGATCTTTCAAGCTCGCGCGTATCGATCTTGTACTTCAGTCCTCACTCGAATAGTTGCGAACACATAAATATTAGTTTATACGAGCAACGGGAACAGAAGATACTGTCGATAAGAAAGTCCGTTGAACCAGCTAAAGCGATTTTCCCCACTGAGTAC
The DNA here is from genome assembly GCF_010583005.1 of Odontomachus brunneus. Classification (NCBI taxonomy): domain Eukaryota; kingdom Metazoa; phylum Arthropoda; class Insecta; order Hymenoptera; family Formicidae; genus Odontomachus; species Odontomachus brunneus. The sequence goes on along the minus strand of NW_022639461.1, from coordinate 1,323,557 downwards.
TTTGCCTTGCTATCGATGATACACACGTGGGACGAGTAATTTCACTGTAGACAGTTTCTATCGCGATATAACATCAAAATTGTGAAGAAAAAATTCTGTCATTCGCGTGACGAGTAGAATCAAAATTTCTCTGTTCACACGACTTCGGTCAGCTTCGATTATACTTTTAGATCGGAAGCAGATCTTGGCGAAAAGAATCATATTATGAGTAACTATTACGAGTTACAGTGATAATCAGGCTAGTGGTATACGACAGTGATATCCAATTTGTGAGTAGACAAATACGTATGTTTTATAGCAGAGGTGAAATATTGTAGATCCGTGAATTACAGCGCAAACAGTATCCGAGTTTGCGTCTACGCAATCTTCGCTGTTACCACACATGATCTCGTAATAAATCACACGTGTACTAGACTGCTGTGAACGATCATCTACAATCGCGGCGACGAACACCACGTGTCGGGTCGTGTGTCAAACGTACACACGCGCGACGCGCTCTGTCGCGATGTCGAATATGCCAAAATGTGCAATATTAAATACTATGAAATCAAGCCCTACTGTGTTGTTGTTCGGTAGGCGTTCAGAGCGCAAACTATAATTCGCTAACACGCTAATACAAACAGAGATGCCTATATTGCGGATGAAAAATCAGATGGTTGAAGTAAGATATCATTAAGTGAGACTTTTGTGTTTCTTTTAATGTAAGAATTTCTTTGAATCAGACGATATGTGGTTATGATTGATATTATGTTGCACACTTATATACATATAGAGAAATGTTATTAATAATTATTATTTAAATCATTTGTATTACATATACCGTATTAATTTATTATTGGCGAATTGTGTGTGTAACCTCGCAACGCGCGTCTCTATTCACTCATGTACTTAATCAAACGTCCGTGATGACGACGCAGGATAACGAAGAAGCCCTATTGTTATTTGGTCCGTGCTGCTAGCTTTACTAGTTTTACGCGTACGCTTAAGATGTGTTTGACACTTTTGGTTTATATAATACGTAGACATTAACATATACTTGTTAAATGTTTCGTCGAGCGGGAGAGCTTGCGTTGAGACATGTGATCAAAGTCTTTGTGATTTTGATTGGAAATAAAAGAGATTCGAGTGGGTCGCGACGAAATTCGAAAGTGTGGAAAGTCATAGCGGAGCGTTTTGTTTTAAATGTTGAATATTCGGCGGAACTAGACTAGAGTCGCGAACCGAGTTCGGAACTGCGTCGAAACGGCGCGCGATTGTCAGTCTCGTTCATACCGATTCTTCCGACGGCACTGTGCAATCGGATGCGTTAATGTGGCCCGGGGTGCGTAAGATTCTGCGCTCAAGTCTCTCTGTGACACTTAACAAGTGTATTTTCTCGCGGATATTAGCGCGGCCCGATGTACGCAGGCATTATCGAACGACATCGACTCATTCGATTGTACAGTTTGCGAGTGTGAGCGGGGAATCCCATGGAACGAACAATAACGTGTACATTACGTTATTTTTTGTCTATTTTATATATAAATATTATATATATATATAGTTATATATATATATATATATATATATATATATATATATATATATATATATATGTGCTATAACTTTTTTATTACTTCTGTATGGAAGTACCGCAGTGTGAAGAGTGTTTGTAACGGAATGCCGTGACGAATGAGAAGAAAAACAGAAATACATAAATCCAGGTGTCGCTATTTTCCTTTTTTTTTACACTAACTGTAGACGATATAAGACGATATAAACGTGTCGATTGTGTGCCGATTGTTAAAATTGTTGCGGAATACACGATCGAAGTAGAGAGGGAAGAAGCGAGGGAAAGAAATATACATTACGAAACTTTATGACTGAGATTCTTGAATCAATTATGTCTCTGATATTCCTTATCGTGTGCATATATATGTAAAGTGTGTCGGAACAATGGTATAATCGCTTGTAGATTAGATCAAATTGAACAAAAGATTTCTACTATTTTTCAAAAAACAGCAAACACACTAAGTAACGGTGATAACTGTCAATTATAATTTCTCACTCAACAATATAACTATTATATATATAACACGTGTTAAAATTATATGTTAAATTATACTAATAAATATAATTGTTACATGATTGCTAGGCGCATAAATAATCACACGCCATACGGTAGATGTTATAGCGACATCTGCCGTCGTGTGCTTATATATAGATTAGATAAAATTGAACAAAAAAGTCCTCTACCATTTTTCAAATAATTATATGGATTTTTAGTTATTAATTAAAGAAGATTGGCGCGCGATAATCAATATCGTATGATCATTCGCGTATCTTCTTATATTTGGAATATAATTACAATTATAAATTTACATAGAACGTTAAGAAAAAGATCGCTCGTGAGATTATCATTATTTAATCTTTTTATCTTTTAATCTTTTTATGACTGATAACAATGATAATCGGCGGTGAGCAATCTGCTGTGAGCAATATAAAAGAGAGTATCTCGAAATCGTCTGCGATACAACTCTCAAGAAGTTATAACAGTTGTGATATCGTAAGATCGTTAATTAAGAAATATTCGAAGAGAAATATTGAGAAGTGTCGAGTATTCATTCATATCGTAATCGTAAGTTTTGACGAATTATTTCTTCGTTAGTCGATTCGATCGATCGTTCATCGTTCGTGCAGACGCGGTCCTTTATTTACAGCGTGCGACGTTGCGCGACGATTGGCCGGCCTGGTGGAATAAACGTCAGTAAACGCCAGTAATGTACCGTCATGGCGACGCTGCCGCCACGGAAAAATCCGACTCCCACAAAAATTTCGAAACAGCACTTGACACCTCTGCAAACACTCTTGCAGCTGGGTTTTCCGAAACACCGAGCGTACGTATATGATCCTGTGACGTAAATCACACTCACACGGCGTATCATTGGACAGCGCGTGTGACTTACTAACTGTAAACAAACAGCTGTCAAACGTGACCTTGAACGGCGGTACTTTGTTTCCTTACTTTCATTTGAGCTAAATTTGTTACATTTGTCGCTAAATTACAATATTTGGATAAAGCAAATTAATCCCTATTCTTATAAAGTGCTTTGCTTTGTTATACTGGATTTGAAACTCTATAGTTAGAATACTCGAAGTGTCCGGATTAGAGACACGTGTCTCTTTTGACATAGATATATTTGCATAAATATTAATATATTTAATTCGTTTTTTTTATGCTTTATTAGGGAGAAAGCACTGGCTGCAACAGGACATCGTGGTGTACAGTTAGCATCAGACTGGCTGCTAGCTCATGTGCGTGATCCAACCTTAGATTCTGATACACAACGACAGTATGTGCTATATGCTTGCCCTACTGGACCATTGGCCACACAGCTTGAGCTGTTTTGGTCAGAGAGCAGAGACCTAGGATGGAACGGTGCTCTCAACTTTATACCACACATTACTCTTGTTTCATTCTTTAATGTAAGATACCACGTTGCAACTTGGAATTGAGAAAGTGTTCAGCTTTAAAGTTACATATATATTTTTTTTTCTTGAATACACATGCACATATAAACAGTTTCAATATTTTCACAGGCTCCTGATGAGTTCACTGAGGAATTAGCAAATGCTCTCGAGGATGTGGGATATCAAGATAGATTACAGCATATTGAGTTAGAGACATACGTGTCTCCTAATTTCATGGGTCTCTTTGTGAAGGATGTCAATGCAGAACAGCTGAAGAACATTTCCGTTCGCTACGTTAATAAACTTGCTTCTCTAGGTATCAATGCCGAATACCAAATAACGTCTCTGCACCTCACGCTGGCTTACCAGTTTCCCAGCAACTTATTTCATTCCCTCCGCTTAGCGGTAGAAAAATTAGGACCAAACACACCAGCCAACTGGGAGCTCAGATTATACTCGAGAGACTCGAGACTGCAGAATCTACACGTGCACAAAGTGACGCACGCCCACGTTCCCCAGGAACACGACGAATTAGAATTAAGAGTAGGAGATTACATTTACGTTCCAGAAGGTGCGTGTAATGCGTCCACGGACGGTTGGGTGGAGGGTATCTCCTGGTTGACCGGCACGTCGGGCCATTTGCCGTTGAATCATACGAAGAGAACCGCGGAGTCGGACTCGTGGACGCTGCACACCACCGTAATGATCACCAACAATAAACGATGCGAGAGCGCCGAGGAAGAGGAATTACCGAGGATCAGGAGACCGCCGGTTCTGTCTCCGAGTGAGTCAGTAGATATCACCGACGGCATCCCCGCAGCCGAGCAACCGGTAATCATTTTTGAAAAATACAAAATATGAATAAATCGGCAGACTTATAATCTATTGCTTCCGAACAGATGGTAGCGTCGGAGGTACCTCTGACCTCGTCGAGGGAGATTTTTATATGTCGACACGGCGAGAGAGTGGACTTTACTTTCGGTTCGTGGATCCCATATTGTTTCGAGTCAAACGGCTGCTACGTGCGTCGCGACTTGAACATGCCTAAGGAGATACCATCTAGGAATATTCAGGACTTTCAGAACGACTGTCCCTTGACCACCGTGGGCGAGATGCAAGCGAGTTTGGTAGGCGAGGCTATGAAGTCCTCCAGTATTAAAATAGACGTAGCCTTCGCGTCACCGTCGTTGCGTTGCGTCCAAACACTCGCCCACATTCTAAAGGGTCTGGAGTCCGATGTTCCCATCAAGGTGGAGCCAGGCTTCATAGAATGGCTGGCGTGGTATCCGAACGGCATACCTGTTTGGATGACCTCCGAAGAACTGATCAAAGCGGGTTTCAATGTGGACGCCGATTACGAGCCGATCGTGAAAGCTAAGGAGCTCCCGCTGAAAGAGAATGCTGCGCAGTATTACGAGCGAAGTTACGACTTGATTAAGAAGATTATAGAATGTACGGATGGTAATATTTTAATAGTAGCACACGCCGCTTCTCTGGCGGCCTGCACCAGACAATTGACCGGTGGTAGAATACCCCCGGCGGCTGAAGTCTCTAGATTAGTTCAGAGGGTACCTTATCTTGCGTGCTTAACTGCGCGTCAAAGTCTTGATGGCTGGCAGCTACACCCTCCTCCTTTCCCACCAATCACCCACACCAGTAACAGCCGATTCGATTGGAAAGTCCTCACGTCATGAACGTTATGTGTTACGAGCTTCAAGTCTTTCTTTTTGAGAAAAGAGATTTTACTTTACAAAGTCTATATTTATGAAAAGACTGTTATAACGCGATGAATTTTTACGCAGGGCTTTATTCGATGTCAGTGACATTGAAAACTACAGTATTCAACGAATTAAACAAAGAGAAAGGAAACAAGATTTTCTGGAAGATTATACTTGACATACGAATTATGATAATAGCTAGTCGATCGACTAAGACAACGTTTACTTCCTCAGAGAGTGATCGATACGGGTATTCAGAGGTATAGTTCAGAAATTATCATTTAATTGTACATAGAACAAATACTAGCCAAAATGTTATCATTGGTACATTATATATATATGCATACACATACACACATATATAATGTACTAATCAACTAAATGTTTAATATATAGACAATGTACTAGTCTTAATTGGCGACGTTCTCTTGCCGAATTATCGAGCAGGTACTAAAAAAAGAATTAAAAAGTATTTAATACTTTTTAATGTACTATTTTCTGATTAATATTCATATATTTCTCGTATTTCTCTTTGACACATATATGTATATATATATATATATATATATATATATATATATATATATATATATATATATATATATATATTTTT
>NW_022639461.1:1294589-1317048 GCF_010583005.1 Odontomachus brunneus | reverse complement strand
ATATATATATATATATATATATATATATATATATATATATATATATATATATATATATATATATATTAAATTTGTGGCACTGGAAATTAGCACACACATGCACGTTATTTGTAATTCTCTATCTACAGAGAAACACATTCCATATGAACTTTATATATATATATATATATATATTCTTAAATTATTTATAAATATCACGTCAATTAAATATAACGTTGAATTTAAAACATTTAATACTGTCTGTATGTAACATAGTAAATTATGATATATAGAGTAAGGATATACACACACACATATATATATATATATATATACACACCCTCACTGCATATCTTAATTTATACATATATAGTATTATTATTGATGTTACCTTTTACAAAGAATTGCATTTGTATATTTAAAGATGAAACTGTTTCACATATGGTCTAAAAATGTCTATCCTACTTGAAGTATTCCTTCAAGTGTTGCTAAAAAAAAGAGAAGTAAGAAATATTTTCATACATATGTACACACATATATATATATGTATGTATATATGTATAAAGTATATATATATTTTACTAGATATATATTGCAGTCTGTGTAATATTACTAATAATTACTACTTAATTCTTTCTTCACGAGGTACAAATTTATTAAAATATATATTGCGTACAATTTCTGATGATGTACAAAAATATACTATATACAAAAAAAGTTATGAAATATATAACAAGAGTTAAAAACAACTGTAGCAACTAAATATGGAGTAGCTTCGTTGCTTTGAGTCTGGTTAGAGGAACAAAGGACTTGTGTCCAAATCGCGTCTTACGACATTTATCGTCGCTGAAACATTAATTTATATCTTTTCTGGAGAGAGAGAGATTTGTAATTCTTCCCGTCATCAGCCATGTCGGAGAATTTATGTCGGATGGAATATTACAAAGTAGTCTCAAAGTTTAATTTACTTGAGGATAAAGAAAACGCATGTTCGAGTCAATTTTATACCAAGTGCATCGAAGGTAAGAGTGATGTGGAAAAAAAAAAAGGATTGTTGGCGGGTACAGAAAGACAGAAAAATTATAGGTTTATTAGCAACTAAATATGGCCACTTTCTTTTAGTTTGACCACCAGAGTATCAACATCTGGTAATATAGCACCAGCTTGCCTAACTGGTGGATCTACTACTGAAAGTATTTCAATCCTTGATGTTATATCTACTCCAAGATCTTTTGGAGTAAGTTTCTTGATGGGTTTTTTCTTAGCTTTCATGATATTTGGTAAAGTTGCATAACGTGGTTCATTCAAGCGAAGGTCAGCACTTAACACTGCAGGAGTTTTCATCTTGATAACTTCTAATCCCCCGTCAATTTCACGTGTGACAGTCAATTCACCATTATTGTGTTCAATCTGAATAGAAGTAAAATTAAAATCTGAAAAATTAAATATGCAATATAATAGAGTGAAATTTTTTGTTATATCCTACCTTACTGCAAAATGTTCCAGATGGCCAATCCAAAACACCTGCAGTCATTTGTGCAGTCTGATTGTTATCATCATCTATGGCTTGTTTACCAAGTATCACCAAATCTACTTTTTCTTCTTGAGCCAGCTTTGCCAGAAGCTTAGAGACATGAACAGGCTGTAGTGTCTGGTAATCAGTACCTGATATTTCAATATGAATCCCACGATCTGCACCCATAGCGAGTGCAGTCCTGATTGTATCTTGTGATTGTGTTGGTCCACAACTGACTGCTATCACTTCCTGAGCTATCTTTTTCTCTTTCAATCTAACAGCTTCCTCTATAGCAATCTCATCAAAAGGATTCATTGAATGTTTAATACCATCCACAACGACTCCAGTTTTATCTGGTTTCACTCGAATCTACATAAAAACATGTAAAAGTTAATTTTTTATATAAACATGTGGCATATGCTATTGTTTGGGACTTTGTACTATTATTCAAATGTTGGTTATATTTTTTTTATGTTGGTTATAATATTTTTTACAATATATTATCACAAAAATACTTTGAATGCTTATTCTCTTTTTTATCAATAAAAGTGTCTAAATATGACTAAAAGTCAATCAGAAGATTATAAGCTACCTTTAATAGCTATATTTAACCTTTTTAACGATAAAAGAATTCAAGGACTTTAATATTTTAATATTATTAATTTATCAACACATAAGCAACACATTCTCACCTTTACTGCATAATCGATTACTCTTTTTACACCTACGAGTATCCGTGCCATTTTTGCTCAACTAATAAATTGATATTATCTGCGAGTACAATTGATTAATTATTTTTTTTTACCGATACAGTGACGGCAATCTTGTAACAGTTAAGCATGACCAAAGTCTAAAGTCTAATAGCGAATTCGGTTGCTTGCACTAGTGTGCACTGAGTGCGCACTAAGGCTTGTTCATAGTATGTTATTATATTTAAAGATTGTCTTAAATAATTCTCAAATAAATTCTCAAATATTTTTAACCATAATATGATATGTATAACATCCGTACGAATCATTTTATTAGTTAAAATGTTTTTAAATATGTATTTAAGACACGATCTTAAATATAAGAATGTACTGTAAACAAGCCTTAATGCGCACTCAGTGCGCACTAGTGCAAGCTACCGAATTTGCTATAAGGCTGCGTTTCGTTTGATGCATATGCGTGCATTTATCTATAATTCATGTCACATATACTATAGAAAATCTGTGATATTCGTGAACGGAACACAACCTAAATTATCGTGTAGATACAATATTCCCCTAAAGAAACATTCTTACCAACTTACTCAAAGTGCTAGACGGTGGACATGAGCATTTAGAGGAATGAGTGACAAGTTCGGTATGAAAAAAAAATAAATATGCTCGTAAAAACAGACTACTTAAAAAACAATAGTAATAAAGTGATTTAGTAATAAAGTGATTCGACAAATATTTTTTGTAATGGAAAAGTCACTTTATTTTTGTATATTATGTGTACATCTAATATACATATAGTATATATATTAGCAAATCAATTGAAATTTATTATATTTTTAGATAATATCCGAGACAACATAAAATCTCCTGAGGACGTCCTAAGGACGTCCTGAGGATGAAGAATGTCCTCAGGATTTCCTCAAGATATACTCTGGATGTCCTCTGGATATCTATGCTATTAGAGATAAGACTATAGTCAGAAATCACATTAAATATAAAACTTCCTGTAACTAATGGTATAATCATGATCAGTATTCACGTATTAGATGAAAATATTTAGTTTTATATATATATAATTTTTTTTATTGATACAAGATTTAAAACAAAACCTTGCATCAATAAGATATTTTATATATTTTTTATTTCACGGTTTATAATCATCCCCTTTATAGTTGTACCATTAATTACAGAACAGATCAATTACCAAGTATATTGATAATACCTACATATACGTGATAATACTAACACACACACACATGTATGTATGTATGTATGTATGTATATAACATTATTTACATTTTAATAATATATACAAGTAGATATTTACATCATTTTTTGCAGCAAGGAAAGCAAAGTTTGGCATCTCTCTTTCACCTACATTCACAACATAATTTAGTTACATATGTGCATATTAAATATAAAATGTATAGAAAGATAAAATGAAAAAAAGATTACCTGTTCCACAGTACGATTTTCTAATTTTTCACTAATCAACAGAAATGAGTTTTCAGAATATTCTTTTTTGATACTTTGCAGCAGGACCATATCTTCCTGACGTGTCCATGGTTTAATGTTTGTTGAATCAGACTTTGACTGTGTATCATCTTTGACTGAAGTTGTTAGAATTACTGTTTCTACAGCTGTGTCTTTATTACCTGTGATAAAACAATATGTTAACAGTATTGCCCCTTCTGCTATTAATAATAAAATATGATTGGTAAAACGATTTATGACTTACTTAAACTATATTCAGTACTTTTACTTGTACTTGGAATACCTTGTGTAATTACTTTAGTACTTGACGAATTATTTTGTATGGATAATTGTGTACAAGTATTGGCTTCTGTTCCTATACATTCATTGATTTTCTCCTGTTCAATGGTACCAAACTCATTGCGTTCTAATAAAATATCACTTTCTTCAGTCTTCTTTTCTCCCTTATTTTTGCACTGGAGCATACGCATCTTCTTATCCGTGATTACGTGATCCATAGTGCCCATTCTTTTCAAAACTTTTCTTTGATTTGTAGTTTTGAGTGTGAATTTGGCATCTTTCTTAGGTTTCGTTTCTGTTTTTTCGTTATCCTCGTTATCCTTCAATGGTAAGTATTTCGCAGCGCATTGTTTCTGACAAACATCATCGTGACTAGAATCATTCTTTGGTGTTTTTCGTCGCTTTTTAGATGAAACTGGTGGGATGACTTTATCGGCAGTTTTTAACGACACACGCGCGATATTTTCCAATTTTTCCTGATCTTCTCCAGGGAATGTAATTTTTGCGGGTCGTAATCCCTCAGGTGTTTGAAGATAAATTCTCCCGTTAAGAAACTGCATTTAAGAAAATAAATATATATATAACAGAAACATTGCAAAGTGAAACAATACGAAAAGAAAAATACAGACGAATTACATAGTTAGATTTTGTTAAAGAATACATACCCGTGTGCCGCAGGAAACACAATGTTCCAAATTGTTTTTAAGACTCGGATCATCCGTGTTATGGCAATCGCACTTACAATGTTCTCCACCGTATGGATCTTCTTGACACGCTGCCACAGGCAATTCTATATTCTCATATAGCTCTGGTGCGTTTTCAGTGGAAGTTACATTTTTATCACAAGGTGCTAATGGACACGTCAGGTTTTCAAACATATGGGGTGCAAATAAGCTAATGAAAATATCATATACATGTTTAACAATATTTCATAAATTTCATACATAATACAACAAATAATATACATATATAATGATACAAATAGACCAAATAGAACAATTACTACCTTTCAGGAGGTTTTGCAGTAGGCAAGATTTGCAAGAATAAATCCATAACGAGTGGATGACCTTTGAAAACTGAACTCATAATAGTATGGACTTTTTCTAAAGTTGTATGTGGATCAGACGAAAGCTGTGTAATAGCCTGCATCATCTTTGCTATTCGGGACGGTTGTTTAGTAAAATATATTTGCGCGACGCGAACAAAATCGTTCATTTTTTGTAACATCATATATTCCACGGATTTGTCAATCATCGCAGCTTGATGCGGTTTTAAGAACAATAAAAAATCTGTACACATTTCCGGGTAATCCTGCAATTTTTTACAAATATCTTCATATAATTTCACTGTTAATATGTCTTTCTGAATTGCACTGTTTTGTAATGTTTCCTTATTTGGTGATGAGTGCAATTCTTCCAGAAATGGTGAGTCGATAACTGTTTGGTTGATATTTTCCAATTTGTCACTGTAATCTAAATATAATTTTATCACAGCTCTAAATGTTTCTGGATTATTAGATTCCAATATCAAGAGCAGTTTCTGAAGATACGACGCTGCAAATTCTATAAAATACGAATTAGAAAAAAGATTAATATCTCATTTTATTGCATGGTTATTATAATTACTTGACAAACTTACTAGTTTCACGTTCTTCTTCGGTCAATGGGTTTTCAGCTTTTATTAATCTTTTTATAATTTCTAATTCTCTAGTTTGTTTAGCCTTCTTCCTACTCACGGAATCTTTTATTATTGTAGTACTGGCTAACATTAATTCCGCTATTTCTTCTTCGTTATCCTATAAAAATGTATCACAATTTAAAGATATTGACTAATGACTTCTTCAATAAATAGAACTTATGTAAATAAAACTTACAACTTTGGACACGGTGCTATTGTCACTGGCGGTTTTGTCTACATTGTCTTTTTCTTTAGACTTTAAATTACTACAACTGGACGAACTCTTTGAACCCAAAACTTGTGCCATTAATTTCATATTTTGGGCACTTCTTGTTTTTGCTAATCGAGGTGTAGTTTTGCGTAGTCCTGGTGATATTCGTGGCGAATTGTCAGGTACTTTCGAATTTCTTGTTAATATAGTATTATTTTTATCTTGTAATTTATCTGATTGTGTTGATTTTATTTCTTCAGCATTTATCTTTAAGGTGTTGCAAAAATTTTTAAATGCTTTGTTTGTTTCTGTCTGTTCCCCAGTAGTTTGTACATTATTATCAAATATTTCTTTGTCACTGTTATCGTCGTTAAATGTAGATGTCCTTTTATCCAAAGTATCATTTTTTTTAGTATTTAAAGCTTTTGGATTTGAAGTTGCAGGTAAAATCTTCGGTAACATGTTCACAATTGGATTTCGTAAGGGATGATTATTAGAGACAATAGGATATGATTTCATTGTCTCATTCATATAAATTCCTTGTTTTCCTAGACCTAAATCTTTACATAAGTCAACCACATACTTACTATTCATTGAATCATTTTTAGATTTTCTCTGCTGTAATAATAAATACATAATTAATATTATATTATAATTATATTATAATATTATAATATTAAATTGTCTAGAAAATGTCATAAAGTTGTTACAATTATCACATCTACAATGTAACATGCAAAGAAAGTACCATGTATCAAATGTTTCAGACATTCTTTGGCATTTTTCGACATAAATAAAATTATAAATATTTACCTTATTTAGATATATTCGCCACCTTAAAGGTAAAAATTCTATTGGTTGATCTTTCGGAGCTTTCGGCTTTTGTACAATTGATACACAGTGTATTATTCTGGGAGCACAACCTTTTTCGAAATAATGCTACAATACAATTTATTTAATTACACACGATTATTTAATATAAGCATATCAAATACAGTACATACTTTGATTGGATTTTCATCATGAGAAATGCGACGTTTGGATATATGATACAATATTCCTTGTACATTTCTGCATGGTAACAGATAGTGATGAGTAAGCTGAACTGCATCGAATAATTGCATTTTCTTGTTTTTAAACTTACTCGGCTTAGATGCAACATATGGCAGAAACTGCTCAATACCAAATGCAATTAAACTAGAAATGTCATATAATTAAGTATAAAGTAAAATTCTCATTTTTCTCTCTCTTAACTACTTAACTATGTATACTTACTTTTCTTCCGATTTTAGATATGGTATAATGTTTTTTGTTTGTTTTAATCTACTTCTAAAAGGCATGTGTGGTAGAAGTTGTGGATACATAAGAGCTTTGCTTTCAACAAATAATTTTTCCAACTCAGAGAAAAATTTTTTATGCAATTGTTGAGACTTGTACACCCAATTATTTGTACAATATATTCTTGTCCTAGCATTTTTTTCTATTAAACTCTTCTTGAAGTTTGTGTAAAATTTAGTGCTTGAAAATTTATTTTCCCAAGTTGATACTAACTTAAGAGCTTCTTCCAAATTATCTGCATTAAATGCAGAATTGGGTCCATTACTCAAATATCTAATAAATATTAATAACACTTTCTTATATATATACTTGCATCTTTAGTGGAAATTGTAAGCTAGTAAAATACAAAAAATATTTTTATATCAATAGACAGATTGCCAAAATTTTAAAATAAGAAAAATCACATTGAATTTCTCGAATTTATTCAACATTTAAAATATTATTTAGTGTAAGGTTTAAATTAAATTAAAAAAAATTATATAGAACTAGTTGGCAATTTATTCATTTAGAATTGTTGATGATTATTTCTTAAGATGTGTCTTTAGTATATAATGTATTTTTCATCACCAACATACCTTAAACTATACAAGTTCTGCTTACACATTTTTGCCAGTGAATGATATTCTGGATGCATATATGTCATAACAAAATGCTGTACCATTAATTGTACATGTTGTTGAAATTGTGTAGTCAATAGAAGACGTTGCGCAGGATTGACTAATTTTGGCAATTCAGGTTCCGTAAGAACTGGTAAAAGATTTGTAGAGCAATTCTGGAAGACATAAAAATATTGATATATTCCTGTATCTCTTACTAATCAATTTTCTAATATTTTTAAACGTGGAAATGATTCAATAATTAAGTTTCTTTTATTTAATTCTGTATATTTTATATTTTCTGTATATTTCTCTATATTTTTGTATGTGAAAGCAAGTATATATTTTAATGTCATAATTTATTAAATAATGAAATAATTGTACTACCAGCTGTAAAGTTTCTGATGTTTTTCTCTCTTACCATAGTATTATTTTCAATAGGTGGTGTGGTATTATCTAACATTTCCTTTTTTGTTGATACTTCTTGTTGTGTTGCAAATGTATCGCTTAGTTCTTCAAGCAATTCTGCAATTAAATCATATGACTCCTTACGAGAAACTTCTACTGCTTTATCTGTCCTGAGTTCTTCCTTGTCCACTATAAATATTAAAAATTGATTTAAACAAAACTTATATTAAGACTTTTAGATTTTGATCAACAGGAATTAATTTTGATATGTTGACATATTGTCCTCACACATGAAATTATTATTTAGTTTCTAAATCTTTATGATTTTTACTGGACAAAATTAATTCCTATTTATTTAAAAAACTTGCTTTGCACTAATTTATTTTTTATTGAAAAATATTAAAATCAACCTGGAATAGTGTATATAGAACAGAGAATAAAAAAGATGTAAATCATATGATATTATAAAGTTACAAACATAAATCTGTTTCATCTTCTAAAATATTATATTCTGGATCTGCTTCTGGATCATCTTCTATGGCCAGTTCTTGTGCCAATGGTTGTGTAAATTCTTTCTTAAAATTATCCCAATCTTCATCAGGCTCAAAACCCCAATCATCCATATCAGCAGTTATATCAGGGGGTATAAATGCTTGCTCTATTTGCTCTAAAGAAGTTTCACTTAAGGATAACTTAGAACGTGTCCTTTGACCAATACTTTCCTCTTGTGTTGAAACATGTGGAATACTTAAAAATAATATTTGTCAACTATTATTAAGAGTAACAATATTACAAAAAATTGAAAAATATTTAAAATTTTTTATTGCATCAAATAAACTTGTTGTAATCAAATAACATGATAGATATAAAAAAATCTTTCTCACATACGCTGGTATTTTAAAAATTCCTTCAGGATCATATTGTACATGCAATGATGCATGTTGTTCAGGAGAAGCTATATCTAAAATATCAGTTGGTGTTGATGGTTGTGATTCTATATCACTATTTGTTGTACTTTCTATTTCTCTATCATCATCACTCTGTTTATCATGTTCAGGATTGTATTCTTCATCAGATGAATCTTCAGGTAATTCTTCCTGAATCAAAACCTGTACTTCTGAAGAAGTTTTATTTGCTATAGTAATAGGCCATGGTATAACCTTTGCATCTGCTAATTTCCTACAAAAATAAATTAGTAGTATCACACACATAGATAAAAAATAAAATTTATACATATAAATAAGATTAATATAGTCCAAATAACAGTACATACTTAGCTTTTGCTCTTGTTAATTTAGGACCAAAGTTAACATCGTTTTGAAGCCATTTTTGTACCATTGTCATTAAATGTTCATAGGTGATTACATGTTTCAATATGTTCTTAACGTTAGTAGCAGTCAAATTGGTTTTTGCAGCTTTTGCATCAAGTTGTCTTTCAATCTCTTCTTCCATTTCATTAAGTACTGATATTTCTTCAACAGTTTCTCTTTTATGTTTACTAGATGGTTCATTATTGTCCACTTCAGATATGTCTATTTGTAAGTCAGCATTCTCGGAGTCTGTAGAGTTATCGCTATTAGCGTCGTCAAAGTCAAAATTAATTGAAAAAGACAAATTGCACTTTCTTGGCGATTCGTCATGTGAAATGATGGATGCCAATGTGTCGGTTTTATTTTGAACAGCTTTGCTCGTAGATTTCTCCATTTCAATAAAAATATTTTTTTATCGAATCTATGAAAATTATTATAAGCTCTACTGAATATGATCATTGAGTTTATTTTACGAAAAAACTTTTTACTACATTCTTCAACTAGTGTTATTAGCAGAAATTCTGTTTCTTGTGTATATGCGACGTAACGCCATCTAGTCCAACGACATGTGCTGCGTATGCGCATGCAGGTACAAAAATTTTAGCGGGATGTAAAGGTCCATCTACAATGAGATTGGCAGTGGGAAGTAAGACGTAAGCAGTAAACAAATTGACCAATCATAGGGTGTTTTCCAGCTACGTTACACTGTGTTACACAAAACCAGTTTATTGGTCATATATTATCTAAAATATCTTGTAAGATAATATGTCACCAATAAACTGGTTTTGTGTAACACAGTGTGCATAGCTGGAAAGCACCCATAGTCGATTATTCTTGTAATAATCGACTGTGGTTGGTCAACTCACTTACTATTTACGTCTTACTGCCCACTACCAATCTCATTCCCCTTGTCCACAACCTTGCTTTAATCTTTAAGCCGTAATGAATTGACTAACCACAGTCGATTATTTTAAAAATAATCAATGTGTATGCGGACATCGGACGCGATGTGAATCCTCCATAAGCATTCTATCTTTCTTCTGTATATAGTGAGCAATAAAGATAGAATGACACTTACAACGTGTGTTTAAAAAGAACGCAGTCTAAATGTATATTAATCAGTTCTTCGAAAATAAACAGTGGTTATGTGCTATTTTCTGAGTTAATGCAATATTTTGAAGTTTATCAATGATACATAATTAATAATCATGTAGAGAGATGATTTTATTTATTGTAATTTCCAATATTGAATTAATAATAACGACAGAACATTATTTCGATATGTTTCAACGGAAAGAAATAAATAGCATGTTTCCGGTGAAACAAAGCCTGATTGGACCGTTGAGGTTAGATTGATGCATGTAAATAAAAAGTATGAGAATATGTCGATGTCGCGTGATTGTCATTGTTACGCATATATCTGTACACTTTTTACTTCTGTTATCAATTCTCTAATAGAACTGATGTAATCGTTTAACAATTTACCAATGTTCACATTAAAATTTAATCGTCCGATAATATTCAATGCAGGTCGCATCCACGAGATTGTTTCGCGTTACCAAATTGTTGCGATCGTCTTTACGGAACTCGGACAATTCGCTCTCAAATTTGCAGTATAGCGCACATATCAGACAATTGGATATCACGATGACGTCTAAACAAATCTTCAAAGGTCGAAGTGATCACTATAACGGCATTACGATCGACTCTGCCGAAGAGGCTTGTGATGATAAAATATTTGCACAACGTCTTAAAAGTAATGATATTAGTTTTGTCTTCTTATTCTTGTTTTTCGCATTCACAAATAAAAATATAAATAATTATGTGTTGAGTGATAAGAAGAAGATAAGAAGAACATAACCAATTCGCATGTCTAAGTAGAGTTACACAGATAGTAGATTGTACATAACTTATGAATCTTTTGTAGACTCTTTAGAACAATGGGTAAAGGACAAAAGACGCACAATATGGTTTCGTATACATATATCTCATATGGAATGGGTTCCAATATTAACAAAACAAGGGTTTGTATTCCATCATGCAAAGGAGGGATACGCCATGTTATATCGCTGGTTGCCTATTGACGAAGAATGCAATGTCCCAAAATATGCACATACAATTCTAGGAGTTGGCGCATTTGTGTATAACAAAGAAACTGGTGAAATTCTTGTTATCAAGGAGAAATATTCCCATAATAAAGCAACTTGGAAACTTCCAGGTGGCTATGTGGAACCAGGTATTTTATTTATTGTATATGAGACAATATATATACCATATTTTATACATATATACATATTTATATTTAGGAGAAAACATTGAAGCAGCAGCCAAGAGAGAAGTTTTGGAGGAAACAGGAATTCAAACAGATTTCAGATGTTTAATATCCTTCAGACATGGACATGATTACTCTTTTGGATGCTCAGATATATATATGATTGCATACCTGACTCCACAAAATTTTAAAATCCAGAAATGCAAACGAGAAATTTTAGAGTGCAGATGGATGAAGGTAGAAATAATATTTTATATTATAAGGCTATTCTTATATGCTTAACTCAAAAGTATTATAAGAATATATTTACATAGAGTTTGTACATAATCTTGAATGAACTTGGAAAATCTTATTGAGATCTATGGTACATTTTTATTAAACTAAATTTTATCACAGTTATAATATGTCTGTAGATTTACATTTCAAATGATTACATAACAGTGTTATTTATTATTCTTTCAGTTAAGTGAATTCATGCAACATCCAGAGGTACATGTAAATAATAAAACATTTGCAACAAAAACAGTAGACTTTCTTAGACATCAAATGGGTATGGTTGTGAATTATGGAAGACATCCTATTACTAAAAAGCAGATATGTGTGTACAGCATGGAAAATGTAAACATTGAAGCTGCATCTGTAGAATAAGTTTCCTGTAAAATAATTACATGTACATAAAACAAGATATCAGAAATTTTACATAACAAAATTTTGCATGTTAATAACATGGCATAAGAATATGCATATATTTTTTGTTACTGTCATAAACAAGTAAACATTACATATATATATTTTTTTTTTAACAAATTACACATTAATCTCTTCCGGCATGAATTGATTAAAATTTGAAGAAAATTATTTTACTTTCAAATGACTTCTGCCAATTGTGTAATATCTTTTGTGAAATTTTATGGTAAACATTCATAATAATGTTTGTTTTGTTTTGACACAATGTTTGACAATAAAAAAAATTGAATGTATCTAAACATATACATGTCAGTATTTCTGAAATAGTTATATTACAGTAATTACATTGTTATATAAATACAATTACACTAAATATTATAAATCAATGATTTCTTAACAAATTGATTATCTTAATCTTAAAAAGACTTATACATAAATTTATTTTTTTCTTTATATATATTTTCTTTTTATGTATCACAATAAGTCGGAATTCAAACTTGAATTATCGTACATAGATATTTTCTGGTCATCTTGTAATTATTGTTGAAATTTCGTAAATATATATTTAATGAACTACATCGAGAAAAATCTAACTATCCCACGATCATATATTCCAACTATTTTCGTGTGAATTAGTATTTATTTGCATGTTATAAAAGGAGCGCATTTGTTGCTATAAAATTTAACAAAATTGATCAACGAGTTTGTAGAATACATTTTCCAGTTAATGATATTATAAATTAATAATGGTTCTTTAATAAAGCGATATATAAATGGTGTGAGATATGGTATTATTTTAAATACCATATCACGATTGATAATAAAAATTTCGCGATCTGATTATCCGATAATCGCGAGCCGATTATTATCTTAGTCAGACTTTAAAAAAGAAATCGATACAGTGAGTATCATTACCAGAGCTACAATCGGTGGCATGCAATAATGGTAAAATAATGGTGGTGGAGCTGCAGTCAACGAAAGAATGATCCAACCTAATAAACGTACCATATTACTTAATATAAGTGACCGCATCCCCTTACACCTAGATATGCATTTTGTAATATCAAACGTAACACACGTAGCTAGCACTGTCCAACTTAAAAAAAGTATATGGTCCTCTGTAGTAAGTCTTTTGTCGTAGCTGCAAAAAATACATCCATTTTCACTAACAAATATGAAATTTAAGATTAACTCCGAAACAAGAATTTTTTTTTGTAATATACAATACCTGAAGTTCTTCGCCCATACTAAGACAGATGGAATCGCCGGTATTGCGGTGAAACTGAACAGTAGGAACAGAACAAGATGATTGTATACATTTTCACTAGTACTTCTGTTATTACTCTCTTCGTTTCTTGAACGCTTAAAACGTTTAAACCATTTGAAATGCTGAAGCGAAGCCATTAATAATTGTTCCAAATAATTTTCGTACATCCTCGTTAATTTCATGAAGTAAAGCAACAGCGAAATGATCATGGTTAAAGCCCCACATATCGCGAAATTTAGGGGTAATATAATGATAGTCATAAGAAATGGCACCTCAACTAAGGTTCGCACGAAGTAGTTTGACCACGTGTCCGTGTAAGCTATTACACGTGATAGTAATCTGCAAAAAATATAAGATATTCTTATCAGTGTTAAAGTTTACCACTATTTTCTGTAAATCTCAACGATTCGTATACATTTTTATTTTAATGTAAATAGAAAATCTTACCTAGCGACTATTCCGTGTTCTATAACGGATCCGAGAAATATGATTGCGAAGCATACACCGATGGCGGATAGGCCAATAATACATAAAGCAACATAGGTTTCGTAAATAATGTTGAGGTAGAAGGATAACATAATAGTTACGATTATCACTGTCATAATATCGGAATCTAGATGTATCCTTGCAGATAAAAAAAGCAGGAGTAAACTGATGATCACAATATAAAGCAACGGCCAACGGTCCCGTACTCTACAAGAGATCTTGTCGATAATTCCCCCTGGTTGAACATAAATTTCATAAAGACATTCCGGATCCAAAGTTAGTCTCAGTCTCGCCGTTTGATTGGGATGCTCGTAAGGAGTCTGAATCTTCATTGTTTTCGGACCATCATCCCTGCGCCACAAGTATCATCATATACTTATATGTGTCAAATATATCATACTGAATACACTTACGTGTTCGTGAAAAACCTCGATTGAATAGCTCCCATGTTCCACGGTTCTATCAGCTCGACGATAGCGTGCTGCTTTTTATCAATACAACTCAGCGATTTCACTTCGATCACAACCGCATCCATAATGTTGAGAAGCGTCACGTAGTATCTTATGCTGCCTTTGGCAGTTTTAACGAAATCGTACTCACGAAAACCAAGGAAATACGTAAGATGCATAAATTTGTCATTTGCCGATTCGACTCTACTCTCATAAAAATACGAGTCGAAGCTGACAGTAAGATATTTCTCCAAATCGTGTGGAGTTATTCTCACCACAACATGCGTGACATTCGGATAATCGATTTTTTTCAGGTCTAAATCGACGGTTCTTCTTGTTCGATCCAGAGGATCCGGTAAAATTCTCGTTTTGTTCGTTAGGTTCCAGCCCCATTCACTGTAACGTACATATTGATATAAATTATGATTTTCCTTCTTGTAGCAGTAATACGTAATTTATCATACGTTACCAAATTTTCCTTTGCTCCTGTTTTTCGGGCGCTATACATACAAACAACCAATCTTTGTTCTCTAAGTTTGTCGCATCGATTGTTAAAAAGTCAGATTCGTGGGACAGTTTCATCGTCAGATATATAGTAGATGAAATTTTCTTATTTTTATTGTTCCAAACGTACTGTTCAGGTACAATAGTGATCCATTCACCGTTGGTTTCAAATTGCACTTTCTCTTCGTAGTGGTATAGCTTCTTACCGGAACTACGCTGAAGACGAAATGTCATGACGAAATTATATCATGATAAAAAAAAAGTCAACAAACAAATTATTACTTACTTGTAAAAAGTGATAGGACAAGGCCTGCATTTTCAAGTCGGGATTCGATGTGATTCTAGACCGCTTCTTCGTATCTACAGTATCGAATAGAGAACGTACGATCGCTAACACCAATTGCTTGCACCATAGAATGCTCAAATGATCCGTGGATTTCCAAACGGCGGGCACGCTCGTCGAAAGAACGTTGATATCTGCTGTGCGATCGAAAGTTTGCGCGGCAGTCACAAGTACATCGCGTGGTCCGCCCCCGATGGATACCACTTTTGTTCCTGCATCTTTAATCATACCTGAACGGTTCTCCAATTCGTAATAATAACTGGCAAATCCACTGTCAAGAACCAATACGGGAGTGTGAGGAGTAGCTAAGTTTATTATCATGTTTGCAAAGGAAGCATTCATATCTGGCGCCAATAAAAGGGCTCCCTTTGCTATAATGCCACCCTGGAATAAGAAATTGACTCTGTAACTTTCTAACTCCATAATCACATTGTATGAAATACATCTGTGTTTCATACTTATTATTTATTGTAAATCATCCACCATAGAACTTACCATAGAATGTCCTATTAGTACAACACTGTCCATTTTACCCTTATACAAGGCTAATATCGCCTTTATACAATGCGATACATAAATAGTTTGTTCCATAAGCACACCTTGTGATAAAGATTATATGTATAAAAATATGAATATATCAATGAATGTATTTTAAGATTTAACACACACAACATTATGTTATTTGTACCTCCATACAATGCAGAATAATCCTTGCTAAATGAAACGGTAAAAAAGTCAAAGTGGTATGGTGTCCTGTTTTTTAAACTTTTCCTTAAACTTACTGAAGCAATAGATCTTACTGAAACACAATAAAACGATTAGATAATGTATTTAAACATTTGTAAAACTATGATAGAAAAAAGTATTACGTAATTAAAATTTTAGAGTTTAAATAAAAAACACGATATGAACCTTGTTGGTGAGATCCTGCATTGCCTGGTATAAAAAGAACTGGAATTCCAGAAAAATGCATTCTTCTCAATTTTTCTGTAACTGAGCCTTCCCCATAGGCATATAATGCAAATCGTGGATATTTTTCTTCTATATCATTTTCTAAGGATATTCTCTAAAATAAAACTAATTACTTAGAAAACAGCAGTAAAGTCATGTATATTAGATATCTTAAATTAAGAACTGGATAAAGTATGATAAACTGTTCTTATAACATAATTTATAAACATTTTAATACAATCTCTTTACAAAATATTCATGAAAAAATATCTTTTGACATTCCTAGTAATCAGGATTGATTAAACAGTTTAGTAATCAGATAAATGATAAAGATAGGCATATCGTCCAAAGCATATATTTTCCAATCTTATAGCAGACTGTTGTAGGCAATATATTAAAATTACAATATATAGAGATCTACATACCACATATTGCGGGTATTCAAACATATATGTCATTTCACATGTATTTTCTTCAAAATCAGTCATGTATCTTGCCACTCCAAGAATATATAGTAAACAAACATATATGAAAAACAGTATTGATATACTATAAATTATTATTGATTTTACTGAAATCATGTTGAATATTTCTGCAAGTCTTTCCTGAGTAAATAAGTTAAAATATTAGTAAAAATAATGATAGCACATAATGTATAAACAACATAATATTTTTGTATTCTGAAATATCCAGTGTATATATTATTGATTATAATTCTTGAATTAATGAGATGAGTATAAATTATACATTAATATTGAAAGAAAAAATGTAACATAGAAATAGACATGCAAACAAATTATTTACCGTGAAATAAATCCTTATTTTCTTTGAAGGTTATATTTGTTCCAAGCAATGAAATTAGCATACACAGCAAAAGTCACAATGCAGTCAGTTCATTCAATAAAATCTCAGTATTTTTCTTATTCCATCTTGTGACATATATTCTTCTTTATATAAATGAAAATAGTATCTATCTTGACATAACTTGCAATATCTGACTTGATCACTTTACACATATTTCTGTTATTGTTAATATTATTATGGTATAAAGAAATGTGTAAGGAAATTATTACTTCATCGTTGTTCTCTGTTCAAATGTAATATCTTAATATCAAAAAGATTTTTGATTTTTCGCTAAGTGTCGTGCTATTTGAAAATTAAAAAATCGTCTGCTCCGCTGTTGAGTTGTACTACTTCTCTTTCTGAGCTATCGTATATTTCGTTCCTAAATGCATCTAGAAAAACTGTCTAAACTGTTTTGTCGCTAAATCGTGTTTGTGATAATGGAACGCTTGCAATACTAGCAATGAATATTGGAATATAACTTACGTACCTGGATCGCATTCAAAATTATGAGGATATAACTGAGCAAGAATCTCATAATAATAGTACTAAGAAATTCAATTTTACTATGATTAAATTTGAATAATTTGCTATTTCTTTGTATTTTTTGTTATAGATATTACAAGTCTAGCGTTGGTTTTTACTAGCATTTATTCTTTTTTTCTGTTTTTCTATGTGATAATATAAATACTATATATGAATACTCTCTTAAACACTCAATATCAGAATATATCCAAATGGGATCAAACTGGTCTATATTCAGCATTTACGTCGAGAACATACTTTACCTTTGATGTATTAGCAAGTCACATGTAAACAGTACAAAGAAGTATCTCATAAGGTCATAGTGAAGAAAAAGCATTTCATGAGCATTATTATACATATATATTACATAAGAGATATTACAGAAATCCATAATATAACACTAATAGAAATGACGTTTTTGTTTTGTATTATATTCAAAATAAAATGCCAGCAGAATATTCGTACATAACGTATCATCTCGATTTTTTCCCTTTGTCTTTCTTGCGTGCGGTTCGCTCGACAATAACTTCACCGTCGGGTTTAACAATAACGTCGGTGTCCCTCACAAATGTTGAGAGTTCTCCCTTTACATCGCGGTAAGCGTGTGGCCTCTTTGGATTTACCACTGGTGGTTCCACTGTATTCTTATCCTCTGAAACATGCAAGTTCGTTTAAAGAGATGATCTATATTGCTCAACATATAGTCCAATTTGTGATAGTAACATACTCAGCGTCATATAGAGCGGCAATCCTAAAGTGGTCGCGCCTTTCAGCCGAAGAGAACGTATGTTCGCCCAACCGCCAGGATAATTCTCGGATAAGTATTTGCAGATGACCAGTGTATTCTCCAAGATCTCATCTTGCTTCATTAATGTGTTTCCTACCTGCACTATGTGACAGTCGCCATCAGAATGCAACGTCATGCTAGTTTTCCTTAGAGCATAGTCAATTTCATGCTTCAAGTCTTTGCTGTTCATTCTGACAGCAACCGGTAATTTTCGTTTTGTAGAAAATTCCTTGCCCAATAAGTGAGACAAGTGACCTACTATACGACTGTCCGCGAGAAAATAATCATAGCTGGCAGCGAGTTTTCGTTTTAGTTCAAACTGATCAAATTCTGTTTTTACACGAGTCATAGATATTATTTCATTCACTCGAGAGCATCCATGCTCAGTGAGTAGATTTGTATAATGCTCTACAGTTGGTTCGTAATCTTTCCTCCTTCCTTTCTCTAAGTCGCATACGAACAGGGCAACTTCGTCATCTGATGTTACCATAGAATGTGGTAATAATCTATAACAGAACATAAACTCAAAATAATATCCATTTAAACCGCAGTTGTACTTTAATATATACAAATTATCATCATTCTAAAGTTTGTAATCAGAATATAGGTCTCATAAGGATCCATTGGTATTTATACAATATAATCATGTAAATTTTAGTTAGAACAAAACAAATATGTAGAAAATTAACTAAAAAACAAAGTAATTGGACAATTTGTAATAGCTATTATAAATTAAGATATTAATGGAAATAAACATACGATGTAATCTTTTTCAAGAATTATATATATATACAATAGTAGATTATATATATATATATATAAAATTTTTAGAGAAAAAAAATCATTTCATTTACTTACATTCTCATGTTTCTATGAGGTACTTTGGCTATTTTGACACAAGTCACTTGCAAGAATATTGGCTGAGCCTCGTCAGTAAGAAGATCATTTTTACCCTTCAATTGCTCTTCAATTAAATGGAACATTGCTGAAATGCACTGTTGTATATGATTTTTTGATAATTTTGCTTCAACATTTTCTGCGTTATCCTTCTCATTCAGCTTCATGGTCTTCACCTTCACTACTTCAGTAATTTTCTTCTTTTTGGTAGTCTTATTTATATTTATTTTTTTTTCGCTAATCTTTTGTTTGTTACTTTTTCTTTTTATCGAAAAATTCGTCTTTGGCTGTTTTGCATCTGACACGTGTTCAATCTTATTACTAACTTTCGGTTTCTTTGTTTTCGATACTTTTTCTACGACTTCTTTATCGGTTAAATTTTCTTCTCGTTTTCTTTTGCTTTTATTTTGTGATGATTTCTTCTCAGAAAGGGCCATTTTTGACAAAAATTATTTAAAAATAAATTACCTAATCTCGTGTACGTGTGCTGTTATGCGTCGCAACAAAGAAGAAGCGTGGCGAACAAAGCCAGCTTAGGCTAATATTAAGCGGGATCTACAATGGAAGTCGTAAAATCGTAAGTTGTAGAAATTAACCAATCGCGGTCGATTATTCTTCTCATACTCGATCACGATTGGTCAATTTCTACGACTTACGACTTTATGACTTCATTGTAAACCTCGCTTTACATTTGTCGTACAAGGGGTGTTTACGATAATTCGAGTTGGAGTTAGTACGAGTTAGTTTCACTAGAGCCGAAAAATATGATAGGCACAAGCATCTAGTATTTTCATGATTCATGACAACTCAATGCTGTCCGATAAATCGAGTAGAGTTAGGATAACATAGTGGATAGTATATGTATAAGAATTAACAATATCAGGTAACATAGTTTCGTAAAATATATAACAATAATATTACGAATCAATGAGTTGTTACATTTTAGAAAAATTAGAAGCACTAAATTAAATTATGAAAAGATATCATGTATTTGTAAAATATTCAAAAGTAGAAAACAATTATTCTAACCTATTATTAATCTGTTATTATTGAATATTTCACAAATACATGATATCTTTTCATAATTTAATTTAGTGCTTCTAATTTTTCTAAAATGTAATAAATCATTGTTTCGTAATATTATTGTTATATATTTTACGAAACTATGTTACCTGATACTGTTAATTCATATACTATCCGCTATACTACCCTAACTCTACTCTACTCGATTTATCGGACAGCATTGAGTTGTCATAAATCATGAAAATATTAGATGTTGTATCTATCATATTTCTCGGCTCTGGTGAAACTAACTCGTACTTACTCCAACTCGAATTATCGTAAACAGCCAAGATTTTCGAATGGTTATGGCTCCTGCACACAGGACGCGGTAATGCTTGCCGCGCGGCGGAAGTCCGCGCGACAGCCAATCAATATGTTGTTTTTCCGTAAGAGCTACAAGGTTATTACAGAAAACAGCATATTGATTGATTGTCGCGCGAACTTCCGCCGCGCGGCAAGCATTACCGCGTTTTATGTGCAGGAACCATAAGGGTGCGTTCAGATGGAGAAAGAAATAGCTAAACGGAATAGTTACGGAAAAGAGATATGGTGGGGGTTAACCAATTAGAATAATTCCGTTTTTATTCCGTTCTGTTGTTTGGTAGATAAGTTTCATATGGCACAGAACTGTTACGGAACGGAACAAAAACGGAAAACATTCTAACCTATCAACATTGAAAATTGTAAAGTTTTCGAGATATTTTAGATAATGTGTGGAAAATAAACTAGTTTTGTGTAAAATTAGCGGCACACGGTGTTTTTGTGCACGTTTCGTGCTATGGAAATACTCTGTTTTGATTGGTGCATTTTCATCCTTCTTCAGAAATATATCAATCAGAACAGAGTATTTCCATCCAGCAATCGAACATGAAAACAAGCACCATGTGCCGCTGGCTTAACACGATGGCTGCGTTCTTTTATTCGCAACAGATGCAGCTGATGTCATGTTATCCTTCGATTTTACCGAATGTACAAGGATAGAATGACATTGGCTGCATCTGTTGCGAATGAAAGAACACAGCTAATGGATGCGTTCAGCGAACTCAACAGTTGAGCAATTCATCAATGTAATTGATGTAGATTTAGGGATCTAATAGTAAGAACCAATAATCGCTAAACCAAATTAAAAGTTAGAGATAATATATTTTATTTCATAATACTGAATGTGATGCTAAATATATATTATTGTCACGTCCAACCGACCAGGCTGCCAGCCAGTGATAATTTTTGTCCAAATAATCCTTTACCTGAGACACTCCAGGTACGAAACCTTTCTTTCCCAAAAGAAAGGCATCTCAGATAGCATTACTACCATTCAGACCCCTTCCTAAAAGCGGGATCACAAAAACATAATAGTAGTAGAGTAGTAACCGGCGTAGCAGTCAGTCAGGTCGGATGCCGGGATCGGAAGTCCAAAGATAGTTCTCACTTCCAAATCCCTCTAATGCCCAATTTCTTCACCTCCGGTTAACTTTTTCTGTTGGATAAATGTCAACCGTGATTGGTTAATCTTGCCAACCATAAATATGATTGGTCCATTCCAATAGAATAACTGGCAGATAAAGTTAACTGGCGGTGAAGAAATTGGGCATAATTCACTAATTCTAAACCTTAGTTCCCTCTAATCCTTAAGCAATTTATTTTAGGTTATCTTTAACAGCCTTAAACATTTACGAGCGTTTTATTCTAATGGATAATTTTTTAGTTCGTTAAACAGTTATTTTAGTTATTTCGTCACTTCCGTTACTTTAGCCATACTTAAGATATCTTTGTGAGCATATTACATATTAAGAATTATACAATACACATTATATATATACATATATATACATATATATATATATATATATATATATATATATATATATATATATATA
>NW_022639461.1:1274939-1294246 GCF_010583005.1 Odontomachus brunneus | reverse complement strand
TTCCATTTAAAAAAATTAATGTGACCTTGACCTGACCTTCGCTACGCAACCCAAGGTCAAACTGATGTGATCAGTAAATACATCTTTTTAAACGCCACAACTTTTGTCTGAAACATTTTTTTGTAAAACTTATATTTTTCCTGATATTCGGGCGTCCCGGTACTTTCCGAACACCCTGTATATATATATATATTATCTGTAATAATTCTATTTCTACTCCCTCTCACTCGCATCCTTACACGGCACATTTCCTCCTACGACTAAGCGAAACTGCGACGTGCGGTGTTCCTCCCTAGTGCTCATCGGTCAATTACAAGTGATTTGAATATTCGAACTCGCCGCCGCGCGATCCAGAACAAGGTTCCCCAGAGTCGACAGCATCTAGAGGTCCAGGAGGTGCCGATCCACGTAAGCCACGAGAGCGCCATCCAGAGGTACAGAGAGCAACCGCATAGTGGACGACCACTGGTAAGTCATTATCTACATTATTTCTATACACGCGAAACTACGATTAAAGCCTGCGACTGTCCGACCCACCGTAAGGTTATATTACGGTGGTTATACTACGCGTCTTGCGCGAAATCCATCGCGATTATCCTTGATCGCATGGATCCCCGGATAGAATCACGTGATTCGTTTAACCCGAAAAATTGCGATCTGATCCCGTGCTAGGGTTCGAGCGCTATTCTTCACGGCAGCGTGGCCGCAACTCGCCGGGACGTAACATTATTAAGAATAAATCAATTCTACATAGATTCTTATTAATTTAAAAAAAAAGTTGGTAAAGTTAGAGATGCTGGATGAGAAAATAAACAAAAGATTTTGCGGAAGAGTTAAAATGTAGCAGTATATTTAAGCTATATTTAAGGATTTATTGAAAAAATTCAGCCTATATTCATGCAAGTGACGCGTCAGA
Organism: Odontomachus brunneus; assembly: GCF_010583005.1. Lineage (NCBI taxonomy): Eukaryota > Metazoa > Arthropoda > Insecta > Hymenoptera > Formicidae > Odontomachus > Odontomachus brunneus. The sequence continues at coordinate 1,293,330 of NW_022639461.1, read as the reverse complement.
ATATATAAATAATCTGTCTCGCGGACAAATGAGAATATAAGTAAACCTTTGGAAAGATAACATTTTTTAGAAATCTTTGCAAATTTATATGAAAGAAATCTACAAATGCAATGCTCAAAAAAGAATTATTATGTCATATATTTATTTCCCCAGTCATTTTATAATTAACAATGTTATCATGCAGAAAAAATCTCAAATAGATCCATTAATTTAAGGTGTCTTTTTTATGTGAACAATTTGTTAATATCTTAGTTTGAATCTAATAAAAAACAATTACAAAAATTTGCTATTTCTATAAAATGGTACATTGTATTCTTGTCATATCTTATATATACTATAAGTAATATAGTATTATTCATATGGTAATCTTTTCTACTGCTTGTATGTTAATTTGCGAATATATTGAGGGAAGAATATCTTTTCTTGACGCGACAGTCAATACAGAATAGTCTGATCCTTCTTGGATATACTCTGATATCCATTAGCCGGTGTCAACGTCGGCAGATTGTTGGAGATACCATTGGCGTTCTGAATGCTCTTGTATATATTCGTCGTATCGGTGACGACTTCGATCTCTTGAAAGTTCTGAAGTCTCTGAATATCCTTGTCCTTCCGCAGTCTGGTGTTGGGTAATTTACGTAGTTTCAAGATTTGGTGTGGAGTGAGATTCAGTTCTTTGCAACATACGCATAACAGCGCTTGGTATGTTAACTCACTTCGCGGCAATTCTATCTCTACGAAATCCGGATCCGCTGCGTTGGCAATTCGAATTTTCAATACCAATTCTATAAAGATAAGTTGATGCATTACTGTTCAGCAGATGTATTGTATATTACATTCTATTGCAATAAGATTTACTAGACAGTTGTAATTTATGGTTAACCTTCTGAAAACCGGCTATTTTTTTATCGACTCTTTTTAAGAGCTAGAACTTTTTTGTCAATGTCATTGGATTGAATGGGGAAAAAGCTGACACCGCTGTCGTGCCGATATATCGGCTTCCGGTCCTCCAAAGGTTAAGTTTAATTTAGACTACAACTATTAAATGACTTGAAACAATATTGATTTGCATTATCAAAGTAAAAAGAAAAAGAGTAAAAGCAAGTTAGAGTTAACTTTCATATTGTTGTGATCTATCAAAAACAATTACAAAATTATTAAAATGCAATCCTTTATTTGGAAATGTTGCTCTCAAGCAAAATATTGATTTCTCATAAATTATATATAAGAATGATTAGATACATGACACATTTATTTAGCATTGTTGTTTTGAAACAACATTTGGTTATATGTTCTGTTTGTTAGTATTTCAACAGTTTTGAGATACTTGTCACTAGATTACAAATTTGTTGAAAATATTTTCAAAATAATTTTGAAATAACATAACTGCATATCATGCAAGAATCATCATCTATTCTATTTGAACACTCACAGAATTGTCTCCTTAAATCTTTTTGGGTTTGCCAAATAAAAGTTTAATCATTACAAAACCTAACATTTTGATCCTATTATTCTCCTCAGACTTTCTTTAGCAATACAAGTCAAATTGATAATCTAATGATTACAAATTTATTACTTTTTCTGAATTTATAAATATTTGACTATCAGTTTGATTTCTGCATTATTAAAGAAGAAGCTCCAAATAATAGGACAGAAATGTTTGATTTCACTAAAATTACATTTAAATAATGTTTTTTTTTCATTTCTCTGTACTTCTGAAGAGCTATAGAACATTCTCTTTATTCTTTCTTTACAAAGATTATATATTCTTCAAAGCCTATCTAAATTTACTGAAATTTATATCATACCATCATGGAATGACACAATGACTGCGCTCTCATCATAGGCATTATGTTTGATCTTGGAAGGATTCATGGCAGCGTGCAGAAAGTCTGGTTGTGTGTATGCAGATGTAACAGTGTGTAGAGACAAATCACTTGTGATTCGTGTATCATTGCTAGTGCTCAGAAGATATAAAATTTGTTGGTTGTTGCACAAAGACATTGTGGTCTCTCCTGTCTCTGTTCGTGCATTTTTGTCAGCACCATTTTTTAACAACAAGGCAGCAACATCGAGATATCCCTTTTTACATGCCCAATGTAAAGCAGTCCTTGAAAAATACGAATGTAATGAGTGAAATAATTTTGAAGGTATCTCAGGAAATAAATCCATTTAATATATTCATATTATAAAAATGACTTTTTATATGGAAAAATACTCCAAATACAGCGCAAGTACGAAGATATTGAAGGGAAACTACCATCCGCTGACAGGTTGTCGCGCGTTAACGTCAACGCCTAAGTTTACGAGATCCTGCACGGCATCCGTATCGCCAACGCAGACCGCTTCTCGCAAACGTTCTTCAAATATTCTTTTGTTGTCCATATCGCGGCGAAGTACGCTCACCGCTTCACTATGTGTCACATTTCTTTAGTGTCGAATTCGCGCGTATCTATCGCTCAAAGTAGACGAAGTGACAATCAGTGATAGCACGAGAATCGAATATACACAAACACATATGCACATACAAACGATAAAAAATATTTCACATTCTAGCCGACATGAGAATGCGCCACAATCCTACCTTATAGGCCTTGCATACTAGACGCGATTGGCGATAAGCGATGAGCGATATCCAATAAGGGCTGTATTTTAAATAGAAATGAGAATTCCTATTGGATATCGCTTATTGTTTGTCGTTCAGTGTGAGAGGCTTTTTAAGCTCGTATCAAACTCAGGGTACAGTCCAGCGGGCGCTGCAAATGCTTTGTAGCGTTTTACTTCTTTCTCTTCATTCGAATCCGATGAATAGAACAAGAGGGAGAAACGCTGTGCAGTATTTGTAGCAGTTGCTGCGCCCTCAATGACATATATACATATAGCGTGTTCGACTGGCCCTGGGTTAATCGCTCCGAGAACGATTATTGACGTCATAAGTCTCTACTAGCCAATCATATAGTTTATAAGTACTTGTTCGACCAATAAACGAAGGCTGAATAATCCAGAGTGGGTTAACCCAGAGCCAGTCGAACATGCTAATAGACCAAATATTCCTATACTTCTGCAGCGAGCAGCGAGTGAAGCCGGAAGTTGGCAGTTTAAAATAAAGTGAGAAAGTTGATTTGCCCCTAGTGCTTTCTTATCCGATCGTATAGAAAGAATATGGCCGCATCATGCGTGAAACGGAACGCACCCTGTATTATACTATATAATACAGTGTATAATACAATATATAATATCTCAGTATAATACGTGCCCAATCCTGACCCTGACTGCAAGTACTATCAGTACTACCAACAGCGTTTCTAAATAGGTTACAGTGCACTGCGAAAGCACTTCGACGAGTTTGTGACGCCATGAATTTTGATGTCACTTCTTGCTGCGGCTACTGCAGCTAAAGAGGTAAAGCAGTGGCAGTAAGGTGATGCGTTCCCATTTGTCACTTTACAGTACCTCGACAGTGCTCGAAGTTAAAACGGAACGGATACAATATAATATAATAATAATAGTAAATAATAATAATAATAGTATAATATAATTTCAAGATAATTCTTTTCACAGATTATATTCACGAGGTAATTACAGGTTATGTGTAGCAAGTCCGTTAACGTTCCGATCCTTAAAATCATTGCCATGGGGAACCCGGCGACGAAGCAACGGAACGGAGCAATAGCGGAATCATTCTCATTGGTTGCCTTTCGCTTAGTATCTTTTCCGTTATTGTTCCGTTCCGCTACTTCTTGCTTCATCGGGACTAGAGATGCCCGATTCTTAATCAATTCGATTCTTTTCCTAACAAATTTAAAGAAAAAGGATTGTTCGTGCTGCTTGCATGTTTCATATTTTTCGCTTTTAAAAAGAGACGGATGTCTGATCAGACGCTTGGAAGAAACAATCAAGTTGGTTGTCTCGCTTTTGCTTCTTCCAAACATTCCAGCATACTTTTGTCTGGTTTTAAATACGAAAGTTTTAATACAAAAAGTGCGAAGAATGCAAACAACACGAATAAGCCTATTTTTGGGGAAACAATCGAATCGATTCAGAATCGGGCATCTCTAATCGGGACGTACTCTTATAGCCATACTTTATTCCCATTATAAACAGTGCTTAATGGAGAATTCATATTACGTCCGACATCCGATGTCCAATAAGAGAATTGATTTTCTGGAGACAAAAATGTCGCCAGTTAGAAACTCTAGCAAAGAACCTCTACTATTGGATCTCGTATCGTTTACGTCAAATGTCAGACACAATGTGAATTCTTTATTATTCTCGAAAAATGTCGCATATAATATTTCTATAAAAAGCTATAGTTCATGTTATGCATACTATAATTTTTCATAGAAATATCATATGCGATATCTTTTAAGAATATAGTCCCAGAATACAGTTTTCACTTTAAAAGTAAAAAATGCCACTTAGTTCAGCTAAAAAGAACAGACCTTTGGTAGCCGACAATGGCTACTCCATCATCATATGTTTTGCGCACACTATCGTAAGCCGCACATATATACTTGTAAGCTGTTTAAGGCAGTGCCGACTCATCGCCGAAAAAATCTCTACCAAAACACCGTTTTATTCTTATCGAAAGGTATTCGCGGAGTTAACTTTGCAATTTCTTGACGTACATCGGATTCGTAGCTTCCTCAATATGATTATAACTCTGAAAAACTTACAACAGCAAACGTTTACGATAGAAATCGACTCGTCGCAAACAGTAAGTAAAATCGGATGAGATTAAGTGAGATCTGGCACTTTTATTGACGAACCGGTAAAATATGCACGTATATTATCGCAGGTCAAAGATCTGAAGCAAAAGATCGAAACGCAAAAAGGTCTCCCCGCGGAACAACAAAAATTGATATATGCTGGTAAGTAATGTAATTGAATAACCTAACTCCATCCGTTGCCAATGTGTGAAAAACGGTATTTATAGTACAAACGTACGCTGTATTATAATATATTAAATGCTACGTAGTCCACGTATGCGTTAATGTATATCTTCCTGGAAATAAGAATGATTTCGCAAAAAAATGTTGATAGGTTATGTTTCCCGTTACGAGAGTGATCCGTCGCGCGAGATTTGTACACTATGAAAATTTTCAGTCGCGTAATTGTGACGATGATGATACAAAACACTTACAGGAAAAATATTAGCAGACGAGCAGCCGTTAACAGAATATAATATCGATGAGAAGAAATTTATAGTTGTTATGGTAACAAAGCCTAAAACCAGTGCTACTCCGAAAACAAGCGATGAGCAACGTGCGGAAGGAGATAACAAGGAGGAATCCACTTCAAGGTGACTTCAACATTGTAACACTTTGCATGCAAAATGTGATAAATATGTCTCACTGTAAGATGCTGGAGCTATTAGCTATTGTGACGAGTAATCACAACATATAACAAAAACACTCCTCAAACATTACTATAATTGTGGAATACTTTCTTCAGAAATAAGATAAGTGTATAAATATATACAAGATGCAAAAAACAAGAATTCAAGACTTGCAGGATAGGTAGTACTTATTATATTGAGTAAGTGTCTAGTGGTATATAGGTAAAAAAAATCAATTCTTTTGAAATTATATGTTTTTTAATTTTGGTAATGCTAGTTATTTGTGTGTGCTTCCAATGATTATGCGCGATGAATGGACAAACGAGTACCTTACCATCTTATTACTTTGATGTTCACAGAAGGTGTTTACATGTTCTCTTTCAATAATTTCTATTCTTCAAATTCATTCCATTTCTACACAACAATTACATAGTCTTTTCAATCATCTTGAATCGATTTGAATTCACTCTTTCTTTTTATGGAGATATATTAAGAACTTAGTGTATTCTTTACTGATAAATAATGCAAATCGGTGATTACATAAGAGAATCCAAGATATAGCTGAACTGATTTGAGGAAAATCAGGAATTTTTGAAAGTTTGCAATTCTGTAATACAAAGATATCAAGCATGTGAAATAGACATGTAGAATATTTTTTTATAAATATCAAATTAATATGATAATATGAATATTTTTTATAAATATCAAAGTAATATGATAAAGTAATAATATGGCTATAGTTATACAAGAATGATCCAACCTATAAAATTATGAGTTTTGATACCAGTGGGCAGTCCATACATATATAAAACAAAAAAGATCCAATTCTCATGGATGCCTAAAATTAAGTTTTTATTTTATACTAGTTGCGTCATTTTTTACTAGTTGCAACTGTTTAAAAACATAATTTTAAAAGGGTTGATTTTCCAACCTATGTTAAATATTTTTTATTGAGTATAATTTATGGTATAATTTGTCTACCCTGTAAGTCTTGAACCTTTCTTTTTTTGACACATTGTATATGAGAAATATATTTCAAATTTGTATTTCTGTTATAGCTCAGTAGCGCAACCTAGTCCAAACCTTAATGTTCAAGATACAACGCGAGCAGCTAGTAATGTGCAAGAGCAAATTGCGGCAGCTGCACCAACTGCCGGGTGTGGTCAAGCTGAAAGTGCCTTGTTGATGGGGGAAGATTACAATACTATGGTAAAGAACATCATGGATATGGGGTATGTATAGAGAAATGATGCATACCAAATAATTATTGATATTTACGCGATATCTTTATATCCATATTATTCATTTACGCGTTAGGTACGAACGTGAACAAGTTGTACAAGCATTACGCGCAAGTTTTAACAATCCTGATAGAGCTGTGGAGTATCTTCTAACAGGGATACCAGCGCAGCTGTTCGAGGATCCGCCTGAGGATCCGCCAGAAGCTCAAGAACAACTCCAGGATCAGAGTCAGGATCCGTTAGCCTTCTTGCGTATGCAACCGCAATTTCAACAAATGCGCCAAGTCATTCAACAAAACCCGCAGTTGTTGAACAATCTTCTGCAACAAATTGGTTCAACTAATCCTGCTCTTTTGCAGCTTATTTCTCAGAATCAGGAGGCGTTCGTACGCATGCTGAATGAACCTGGTTAGTCTCATTTAATGCATGTTGTATCACTCCAACGTACACACATCGTATTTGAAAGATAACTCAATCATCTGTTTTCTTCAACAGTGGAGCCTACTGCAGGAGCAGGGGCACGAGTCTTGCCAACAGGTGGCGTAGCATCTGCGGCTGCTCCTGGCGGTCTAACCGGAAGTGTTGGTACAGGTGCAGCGGCGGGCGCAGGAGGTCTAATCCAGATAACACCACAGGACAGGGACGCCATCGAGAGGCTGAAGGCATTAGGTTTTCCGGAACATTTAGTTGTCCAAGCGTATTTTGCATGTGAAAAGAACGAAAATCTCGCAGCTAACTTCCTGCTTTCGCAAAATCTCGATGACTGAAGCGCTCATTGATTTTATTTCGAGCAATGTGAGTAAAAAGGAAAAAAAAGGGAAAAATAAAAGAACTGATATGAGGAGGGTGGATAATTGCACATTATCATTTTTTGACTTTACACTAATCATCTTTACTTTGTATATAGGTATATGCAATATCTATGCTATTTTATTTGTTGTGTAGATAAAACCTGGTGTGTTTGGTAAGCGATTAAATCTAAGATAAACGCGTATCGCAACAGTTACAACCGCCAACTCTTTTGAGTATTGTTTCATATTTAAAAGAATACATTTCATTTAATGTGTGACATGTGTCATTTATGAGCGAGAGAATTGCTTACAGCAGGCAGTGTTATAATCCATCCTTACAGCCTACAAGTGCTATACTATAAGGATCCTACGTTTTTTCTTTAATATGATCATATTTTTATATAAGAAAGCCCACTACGTTACGAGAGATGATACGAGAGAGAAAAATATAAATCCCTCGCAATGTCTATACGTTGATGGTTGAGTAGCATCATACGAGAATGTACTCGACCTCGCGTCACATAGGTATGTTTTATACATATCTAAATGTCTACATGTAAGTATAACACGTGTACACTTTGTACATTTATATCGGGCTTTCTAATATAAAAATTATAGAGTGCATTCATTCATGTATAATCACGTATACACACACACACACACACACACACATATATATATATATATATACATGTATATATATATGCGTGTATGTACTTCTATGTACGTGCCTATGTATGTATGTACGTATGTAAAGAAAAATTTCTTATATTTAGATATATAACAAGAGTGAAAAACGAATTACTGCTTTAAACAGTGTTCAATGCTACTTTGCATGTTAGAAATTACAATAATTGATTATAAACAAGAAAATTAAGCTACTATATATAATTTATTTAATGCCATTATAAATAGATTATTCAATATAAAACTATCAAATTATTACAGTTCAATATATCTATCAAAATATTGAGTGCTTGTCATTAGTAAGCTTGGTCTATAATATGCTCTATCAAACTAATTATAACAAATAATTAAAGTAAAATAGTTAAATGACACATCTATTATATAATGTTAAAGTAACAGGCATTTAAATTATAATTGTTGCGCATATATTATACGGGAATTCTTTAATAGTATTTTTTATGAAATAAAATAATAGATTAATTTAAATCTTTTATGTGATAATTATATACATACGTAAGTACATACTTGTGCATGTTACATAATCAAGAAACTAAATCTTTGAATTTGTACCATACAGTTACTTATTAATATCATTAAAACAATAATAAGAAAACTTTTTATTGCTCTTTTTCAGTACAAAAGAAATATAGAGAATTATTTCTTGGAGAGTTCTAGCATAAAACTCTAATCCATTTGTTGTGCTGACTCAAGTTTTATTCCCTTTTTTTATAATATAGAAAAATTAATAGAAAAAGAACTGCTGTTAAAGAACACACTCTCCATTGTGTGCTCAACACACTTGTAATACATAGCATAAATGAATAAATTACGATTTACAAAAATGCAAGTGAGTTCATTGTATTTCTATTGTTTTAATGATTCTTACAAAAAGAAGAAAGAACAAATACAAATAATTTCCCTTCCACATTTGAATTTCCTTGCAAAAAAGTTGTATTTAACTATTATAGTTTACAGCATAAATTTACAATAGGCATAAGATGTTATAAGTTTAGTATGATATATACTGAAAAACAAAATTGAGCAATTTAAAAGCAAAAATTCAAAAACTTAAAGTATCCTGTTTTATAATAAAAGCTAATTTTATCTATTAAGTATTACTGTCTGAGGTATTTTATTTATTGAAACCTTTCATAATTGTAAATTCATAATAAACTGTGATGTAATTGAATGAATATTACTTTATTCTTAAACAGTTCTAGAAAATGGAAAACAAATAGTAATTATTTAATTGATTCTTTGAATATTACTACAAGATTAATATTGCAATTAGCTAATAGGTATCAACCATGTATTTCTACTTCATGAAATACTGAAAAGCTGTATGCATTTTTAATTATATAAGTGAATAAAATATATCTAATTAAGAAATCATTCTTTGTAAAAATTATATAAAATATCTTGATTTATGTTTATATATATAGAAAAATTATACTCAATAATTTATCTTATATAGAAGATACTTGCATATTATTTTTTACATACAGTACATGTACAATTGCACATACATACAGAACTTACAATAGTAATAAAGATCCATCCAAATTATAAAAGAACCAGTTATTTCTTATTTTTCATGTTATTTACATATATCTTAAGAAGCTGAAGTACTAATATCTTTAAATATTATACCTTTGCTTCCAAGATCTTTTTTTGCTTCTTCTATTTGCTAAAAGTGACAACACATCCATATTAGATATATTATTTAAAGAAAATACTTTTTAAAATAAAAAGTAGCTCCAAACCAACCTGTTGAAGCTCGATAGCTGCGTTTTTACAGGTGTTGAAGGTAAATACTCTGTACATTATGACAGTAGCTGCAAACAAACCAAAGAGGAACAAGAAAGTAATTGGAAGGAAAAGTATAATGTTTCGCCATTCCTTGACAAGAGCAGAGTTGCTTGCGAGTACAGCATACCACACACTGAAAAGTCCTGTTACAACCAACAGCCATTCGTGCAGTTTTTTCATCTGTAATTGTAATATCTTCCAGTTAGTAAAAAATAAATTAGTTAAATAAAAAATAATCCATTAAGTAAAAAATAAATTGTAATAAAATATTAAAATATTCTTTAAGTAATGTACACACGCATTAAGAGTTCACAAATAAATAACGTTTTATTATATATTATATGCAACAAATGTAAATGGAGTAAAATATACGAGAGAAACCTTTTAAATTTATGCCGATATGAATCTTAATGCGAGGAAAGGAAAGAGATGAACAAATCCAACATTAATCTTCACAACATCTTCTAACCTAACCATGTGGGTCTGTACACGCTTTCGCGGAGGCAAATTACGTTAACTTACGTTGTTACGATGTGAGACAATATTGGCTCGATAGGACTGATTAGAGTTGGTAGTTAAGTTGGCCCTCTGTCGGTTAAAATAGATTTGACTTGTCTGATTGGTCGTGCCTGATTGCAGAGTGTGCAACTTCTCACTCATAAAATCATAGGCCCATATTCTGAACTTTCTTTTATCGATAAAAATGCCTTACATGTAGTTTCTCAGCCAATCAGATGGCTTCTAAGCCTCTTTTAGAGGCACTTTTATAGATAAAAGAGGATTCAGAATATGGGTCATAGCTTTCTAATTGTACTTTTAAAACATTATTTTTTTCAAAAATTATAACTCATGAAATTTTGTTCGTTTTACTAAAAATAAAAATGAAACAATCAAGAAAAAATATAAGTAGAATAATGAATATGTATATCGTTACACACACATATCTCTAATTTGTGAATTCTTCATTATCCATATACCATGTCAATCGCAAATTCATTTTTATCGTTTTCCTTTTGAGTAATGGCGACTGTCGTGATATGCGATTGACAATAAATTTGCTGTGAGAGCTGTTTGCACACCCAGCGAACTACCTGTCTTCAATATTTTGAAACATTGGTTTCGAAATTCAGTATTTATACTGTGCTTGACAATGTCGCTTAATGTGGCACTTAATATCGGACAATACTTCAACTTTTCATTACATTTATCGTAACTGTCGCGTGTAATTTTTTTATTCATGCTGATGACACCTGTGGTAGAACTATGTAAAAAATAGACGAAGAAATGGAAAAAAATTTCCTGTCTATACAATCACGTGCAACGGTTTATCGTGCAACGATTCGTCGAGTTGTCACATGTGATTGTATAGACAGGAAATTTCTATCTAGTTCTTTGTTATTATTTTAACGTAGTTCCACCACTGTATTTAATAACGGATATGGCATCTTAAGACAGTACTTAAGATGATCTTAAATATAAGATCGGACATGAATACCAGCCAATGGATGCTTTCCAGTTACAATATCCCTAGACATTTTCATGCATACGGCGATACAAGTTGCATTCCAATTGTCGTAATCGTCGACACAACACTACACATCCGTACTCAGCTCGAGGGTTACTAGTCGGCTGTGTAACTAGTGTTTTCTAGTGACAATTAAAATTAATAAGCATTGCGGCTTGAGAAGAGACCATTTGCGACGTGAAGTGGATAGTATCTTTTTTATTATTTAGATCTTATTATTTATTATTAAAAAATACCAAGGTATGGGCATGTTGAAAAATAATCCTAACCCTACCCGACATACATACACATTAGTACACACTTTGTTTCAATTGAGCCGTGCACAACGTTACACTTTGTGCATTTCTGTGTACATGTGTGTCAAGAAGTGTTAAACAATTGGAAAGCACCCAATAATGAGTGCGTTCAGCGAACTCAACAGTTGGACACAGTTGAGCAATTCGTCAATGTCCCAAGTAGAACAGGTTGTCTATTGGTTAACGTTCTTAAAGTTAACTTTTGCAACTATCTATAAGATAACAAGTCAATGGCTGCGTTCAGCAGAAAAAGCTGCTTTGCAACTGTTGTAAAATTCGTGAATCTAATTGGAGCATGCTCTTAATTTTGGTTGCATCCATGTACCAATCAGATTCACGAATTTTACAACAGTTGTAAAGCAGCTTTCTTTGCTGAACGCAGCCATTAATTCGTCTCTATTAATATGACATCGATTAAATAACAGTTGGTTAATAGTTAGTTCATTTACTCATCTTATGGCTCTTGCACACAGGACGCGGTAATGCTTGTCGCGCGGCGGAAGTTCGCGCGACAGCCAATCAATATGCTGCTTTCCGTAATAACCTTCTAACTCTTACGGAAAAACAACTTTTGATTGGCTGTCGTGCGGACTTTCCCCGCGCGGCAAACATTACCGCGTCCTGTATGCAGGAGCCATTACCGCGCGGCAGAAATCCGCACGACAGCCAATCAATATGTTGTTTTTCCGTAAGAGCTAGAAGGTTATTATGGGAAGCAGCATATTGATTGGCTATCGCGCGAACTTCCGCCGCGCGGTAAACATTTGGTTTGTTCTTTTTAGCTGCACTGCTGAACTGGTGCAATAAGTTAGAATGAGAAAACATATACTTGTCTCACTTTAACTTATTGCACCAGTTCAGCAGTGCAGCTGAAAAGAACAGAGCAATAATCGCGTCCTGTATGCAGGAGCCATTACTGCGCGGCAGAAGTCCGCACTATAGCCAATCAATATGTTATTTTTCCGTAAGAGCTAGAAGGTTATTACGGAAAGCAGCATATTGATTGGCTGTCGCGCGAATTTTTGCCGCGCGGTAAGTATTACTGTGTCCTGTGTGCATGAGCTATTACCGTTCCCGCTATTCCGACCAGCTATCCGATCGCGCGTGAGACGCACTGTTTTAAACGAAAATTTTCATCACGTGATCTGATACTATGTCTTGATTGGCTTTCGCAATAAGCCAATACAAATGATACGAAAAAACATAGTATTCGATCTATCACGGAAACTTAATAAAACAGTCAGCAATATAATCAGCAAACTACATAATTTCTAGCACGGGAGCCAACAAAGATAACCAACAAAATAACTGCAAAAAAGCATTACGTGTTGCTGAGTTAACATGCCGTTCCACGCAATTATTGCAGGAATGCGACCGTGCGCGCATTTTGTCAATTCGCGATTGCAGCGCGATTCTTAATCTGCGACCTCTGACGGCTGACAGTTCATTTTCGCATGCCCGACACTGCGTGCGTTCGATCGATAAGAAAGGGCGCGAAATTCGCGTGAGTACAACGACGAGCGATGCGAGGAAAGAGACACACAGATAGAAGGAGAGAAAAAGATAGAACGTTCGGTGTCGGTACACGAATTTTTACATTTCGCTAACGTAGTGATCAGTCGTGGGATCGTTCGTGTAGAAGGAAAAAAAAAATATATGGTTGCGACGGTAACGGTGACAGGACTGTTCTCAGGACGAACGGAGCGTGATCAATCGACTGGAGTAGAAGCATCGGAGAACGTGTTACGCCGACGCTTAGTGTTGCCGAATTTGACGTTTCGTGTAGTTGCGTGACAGCTCGAGCGACTCGAATGACAGAACAGGAACACAGGGACGATCCTAACCTCAAGGAGGGGCGAGCAACCTTGCCGCGCAAGATTCGTCACCGGTAAGTCGTGCTTCGTACACTTGCTGAAAAGATGCGCTCTTCATTCTCTTCGGGGGGAAAGTAAAAAGAAGATAATATCGCGGTACTCTCACGTACTGCGAGATTCAAGTTAACAAGCATCATGAGAGAGAAAGAGAGAGGGAGAGAGAGAATGAGAGAGAACGGTGTGATTGTAAACGTCACGATAACATCACGCTAGCACGTTGCTACCAGCCCGGTGTCGAGCCGTGATACACGGATTGCCGGCTACGTAGCAGGACCGCATCGTCCGAGACCAATCGTCGTGGCTCCTACGTCGCCTGACATTCCGCTGAACCAATCGTCGCTCTCCTTTCATTTTTTCACGGCCTCGTGAGAAAATCTATAAACTATGCGCACACGCACGGTCTCTCCTCTATTCAAATGCGATCACGAGCGCGGTGTGATGACAGCGTGAAGTATTTTTGCTTTTCATGAAAGAGGGAAATTGTATCGAGGGAGGGAGAACAAAATTAAGAAGGAGTTGTGAATTTCGCTGCTCATACAGTGGATTGCAAAACGATTTAAACATGACGCAATTGGAAGCTGACCAAACTATCTAAATTGGGACTGATTATCGACTGACTTACGTAATAATAATAATTAATGATATAATTAAGAACATTAAACAATAATCAATTATAATAATATTATTCATAATTAATAATATAATTACTAGGCAAGTTGGCCACACATATATATATATATATATATATAGACACACACATATATAGTTATGATTTTCAATTTTGATTGTTTGATGAGTTTCTAATTTTGTTGGACCTAAATTTTTTGCAACCTTACGCGCGCGCGAATTCAAGTCTGACTTTGTCGTTACATTAAGATTATTTTCTTTGCGTCTCGCTACGCTCACAAAGTGTCAATAGATATAAAGATCTCTACGAATTACTGCTAATATCGTCTAGTAGACAACCAAATCTTTATTATCAGTACGTTTGGTGACGAGTTTCTATTTGCAGTTATAAATTTTTCATAGGAACTCGCGCACAGGTGACTCTCGAGAATCTTATCTTGCTTTTGTTACAGTTGTGCTATTAAGATTACGAATACAGGACGCTGTGTGTGTGCGTAGAAAAAAGCGTAAATATTATTTACGCACGCGTATTGCGTTGTTTTACATTCACAATGAATTTTTTTGAATTTTTATATCTATAATAATAATTTGATATAATAAGAACTTGATCGGCGTATCTCGCTTGTGATTTATCAGATATATATATATATATATATATATATATATATATATATGTGTGTGTGTGTACAAAGAATATTATCTTTCTTTTATTGTTCCTTATGGAAAATTAAATTAGAAAATCCTGAATCCCTTTTTTCTATTATTCCTAATCAAGCAGTTATTTTTAAATAAATTTCAGTTAATCGACGCCATCCTTCTTTTTTTTTTAACGCATGCTGTGAGCCGCGCGGCTGTGCATGAACGTTTCGCGGCTGTCCTGCTGCACTTTCAAGTTAAACAGTCTAAGCGACTCATAGACATGCATCCGTTTAAAGAGCGCTGATTAGCTGGGCTTTATTTAAAAGTAACTACTTCATTAAGTATAGTGGAACAAAATGAAATCAGAACTTTCTGATTTAATTTACTATAAGGAATAATGCTATGTACTTAGTAGGCAGGGGGGAAAGATAGCATTCTGTATATTTTATTTATCATAACACACGTGCGCGAATTCTGCGCGCGCGGAACGAAGCCAAGTCGGGTCGCTTGAGCGATCACTGGCAAATAGACGCGCATATCTCTTTACCTGCGTAACAATAGGCGCTTTCGCAGTCTTCGAAAGTGAGGTAAACATAAAATACGTTTTAATGAATATATTTACGTCGCACGTATGTATATATGTAAATGAATGAATAACACTGTGTGGTAGAAGCTCGCCACATTGGTGCGAGAATTGGTTAAACAAAGAATGGCGAGAACGTAATATGAGTCCTTTAGAGGATGATTGAAGTAGAAATTCGACAAGAAGATGAAGAAAAACGCGCAAATTGGAGCGAAAGTTTGAGTCTTTAAAACTCCTGGGTACTCGACGTGGCCATATTGGATTGTGACTTCATAGAAGCGAGGAATAATCGCTGAAAATTCTTGCGTGTCATTTTCAGGTAAAAAGATATTTGTATAAATGAAGAACAATACAGATTGCTTGGGTTTGTACTTGTAAAATGTTCCGAAAATTATTGTCTTTTTTTGAGAATCAATAAATAAATGTGTATATTTGATAGTCGACTATTGTCTTCCCTTTATAATCAGTATTTATAGTCAATAAATAAACTGTAAAATGATATAGCAAAATCATGAAGAAAGATAGGTTAACGAGGAAGCTCGTTAATATTACGTTTGTTATCGACTATCATGGGAAAAGGATGATAGTTCTCGGAGCATTTTACAAATTAAGCGCGATTTGAAGTATTCTTTTACAAAATACAAATTTCTTTCATACAAATTTCCATTCGGAAATGACATGCAATAATTTTCGACATGCTTTTTCTTGTCTTTGACGTTATCCGTGAAGAGTTCGTGGCGAGTATCCAAGAGTGTCAAACTCACTTTATCTGAACTCAAAGGCCAAAGATGCGCATAGATTGGCTCTCGTTCGATACTTACGTATACCGCGAAACGAAGAGTGTACACACGAGGAACGACATGGATAACTGATGTCATCTGAGCTGATGAACGTTGTCATACTATGCCAATAGTATATTCAAAGTCGCGGCTACGCGGCGACGGTGTGTAACGCGGTGACCCTTGAACCCATATACTTAGTCGTGTCCGGTCGAATGACATATGCCCCGTATGAGGGACGGCGCGCGACTTCCTCTGCTTTTGTGAGTATCTTCGCTTGGTTCGGTGCGCGCGTAGTCAGTCGTCTCGGTATCGTCTTCAGTAGTCGTCGCCTTCTCGTCGTGGCCACGAGCGGCGAAAGCACCTGTTAACGCGAGCAACGTCTTGTCTTCGCGGGCATTGTTAGATGCAACTCGACGCGGGAAGAGAAGTGCCGAGGTGAAGAACGTGGTAGCTGGTATGCTACGCTCTCTTCTGGGGTATCTGTTCGGTACTTGCCGTGATTTGTATTGTACTCATGTGCGTGCACACGTGTGCACACTGTGTCTCTGTATCCACGTCTCATTCGGAGTTTTACTCTTCTCCTTCTTCTTCTTTTTTTTTTTTGAATTGAAGGTCCGCGGATCATGGTAATTATGGTGTAACGGCCGGCTGTGCGTTCTTTTTTCTCCTTATTTTTCTTCTCCTTTTGTTTATTTTCCCGTTGAGTTCCTTTCGTGTTGCGAACGTTAGCTCGCATTTCGCACCACTTGCTGAAGACACTGCTTGTCTCTCCCTCAAAAGAGTTTCTCTTTTAAGACTTTCCGTGATAACATTGACTGTCCTGGTAAAACCGATTCTTCTGGGTGAGTAGTTTATTCTCTCCCCATCTGTCTCCTTATCTCTCGAGACACGTTACTTTAAAATTGCTGTTTGTTTCATTTAGCTGTTTCTAAGTTATCTGCTCGAAAGATATAGTCGTATTTGATCTTGAAACTTCATACAAGCGAACGAACGAACGAATGATCGAACGTAGTGCGCGTATACGCGAATGTGTTTTTGAAGGTAACATCGAACACGCGGACGGGCAGCCGAGTGAGCGCGATCCGTCCGAATCTCCCGACACTTCATCAGGATCGAACGAGGAGGTCGTCCCAGAGATTATCCCTGCTTGCTCGTGGTCTATTCGCGAGATGTCGGAAACACCGGTGAGTTTCGTCGTCGGGGAGCCCGATCTCGACCCCGGTCCTGACCCTAGCGAAGTGCTGGAAATCCACGACAGCTTTCCGAGCGAGGGAAGTAAGATTGCCGGCTTGCAGTCGCAGGTGCAGCCGAATATCGTGGCAGGATCGGTAGAACGCCGTAAGCGTCTCAGGTGATACTCTTCTCATCCGTTACAAAACGAGCAAAAGCAGACTCGAATGATTGAGCCCTTCCGAGTGCAAAATTGCCAGTAGTTTCATCCGTTTTGTACCGAGGTCGTACTCGCAATTGTCTTGTACCATCACACAGTTTACCGTCTCCTTGCAATGGTCAATCCATTGTGCAACATCAAAAAGAAAAAAATAACATTCGTAATTTGCACGCAATTATGCAACGTTTCGTGTCGTTGCATGTAAGAAGCAGACAGAAGCAGGGAAGGGAGGAAAAAACTTGAAACACATACACGTTTTCTTTGGCCCTGTAACCTTCCTTCTTCACCTCTGTGACACTGTGACGAAGAACATTTGAGTATTCTTCGAAGCAAATTCGTTACCTTATTCGATAACGATAGACTTTTTTTAATAAATTCGATTCTCTTTGCTACTTAACGCGAAGTTATCTGAGTGCCAAAGCATAACGTGGTTTAGTTTCATCACAACGTTATCATATATTACTTAACAGGATATATTTATCAGATATTTCATTGGTGTTTATATATTGTGTTTAATGTGTTTGAGCTTACATAACTTCGTGTGTGTACTAATTTAAATATGGAGAGTAGTGCAAATGGCATTTTTTATCAAGTCCAGGCGTCTCTGGGAGGAGAGGAGCAAGCGAGAGGGGGAGACTGAGCTTTATTGTGTATTTTGAGACAGTCTCCTTAAGGGATATATACAGGGTGTTCAAAAAGTCCCGGACCGGTGAAATATCTCGAAAACTAAGCATTTTAGAAAAAAATGTTTCAGATAAAAGTTGTGGCGTTTAAAAAGATGTATTTACTGATCACATCAGTTTGACCTT
>NW_022639461.1:1207993-1274567 GCF_010583005.1 Odontomachus brunneus | reverse complement strand
TATATATATATATATATATATATATATATATATATATATATATATATATAGAGAGAGAGAGAGAGAGAGAGAGTACCTATTAAAAAAATGCACCAAAAAGGAAAACAACATATTATTTTTCGCAATGCGTTTTGACTCAACCTCATGCGATTATCAGCTCACTAGATGTCTTTGACGAGTTGATAACGAGCAATGACAAGATTCTTCTTCTTTTTTTTATCTTCAGTATTAACGTGTACAACGTACACGAGCTTATGCGAGTTGCATAAGCTGATAGAAATAAATGTAAAACGCGCAACTCGCGTGATGCGCTTGTTTTGACCTGTGTGAACTTGAAATTCGACTTTTAAGAACTTATTAATTTCTCTATATACAAAAAGTTAGCGTTTTGTTTGTAGTGGTTTATAGTAACAATAATTTTGTTTTTAGTTTCATTAAAAATTAAAATTAAAAAAAATGACTTGCACTCGACTTTAAGATATCACAAATCCACTCGCGCTATCTTGTTCATGATTATTTATAGTTTTTGTAGTGCTTTCCGCTTCATTTGTAGTCGAAAAGTTCTGTCAATTTAAAGAATTGCAAAATATGTAATTTTAAAAATTAACGGAATACATCGAAGTAAAGTTATGTATTTTGCAATTCCTTAAATCCATATAATATTTAAACGGTTTGACTATAAACGAAGCGGAAAGCACTACAAATAACTACAAACGATTCTAAACAAGACCGTGTAAATGAATTTGTTAAAAGTCGGGTGCGTGTCGTTTCTTTAAGTTTTTGTAATTTTTGATGGATGAAACTATAAACGAAATTATTGTTACTATAAATAATTACAAACAAAATTCTAACTTTTTGCGTATAGAAAAATTAAATTCTTATAGTCGGACGCTAGAGATTTTTACATAGGTCTCGTTTTACAAACTTTTATTTGGGGGAACGCGAAAAATTACACGAGCGGAATTGTCTCTTCCTCACTCGATACAATGCTGTCGTGTATAGCGATAATGTAAGATATATAAAACATCTAACATATTACATAATACATTTTACGCTGCATTTTAATACTCGAGTATAACCTTGTCGCGTCATCAGGTTCAATATGATTAATTCACTTGAGCTCGATTGGGAGTCTGTATAACGACTGTCGTATTCATGACAGAGATGAAGGAGCAGTCTTTTAGAGGAGTCAATGGTTATGGAATTCCACTTTCACATGTAGCTGACGATGGCTCCTCGTCCCGTAAACTAAATAAGCAAGTGCTTGGTAAGCAAATTTCGAAATCACATGTTGGCATGGTGGCGTCGTATGACAATATCGATACATAAAATTTGCAAATTTTTTTTAATGTGCTACACTTGATGTTGTCATATTTCAGCGTGCGTCATATTTGTGTATACGATAGCGGAATATCTCACGCTAAGAATATTTGAGAGGAATACTTATCCGTCAAAATTACATGCAAAAAATAACGAAAAGAAATATATTTGCATTCATATATTTGCATTCATATATTTGCATTCATCTGTACTGGTATTGCTACTGTCTGTAATGTTTTCATACGTCACTCTTTTCTACGGAAGAAGAAGATAGAACGGGATTTATACTAACGTTATCTGAAAATATTTGAAATTGAATAACACGCATTGAGAGAAAAATATATGATATTTGGAACTATAATGACATAGTAAAAAGATTATAGTTAGAAATATAATTTTTATAGTAAATGTTACCATATTATTTGTAATATTTACAATATAAGCATAGTATAACTGACCCGTATAAAATGTTTACCAAGAATTATAATTATTTGGAATAAAAAATATAGTAAGATAGCAAATATTGAATGGTAAGAGAAATTAACTATTTTATATAGTTAATACAATTGGAATATTTGGCAAATATAGGTACATGTAACTATATTCCCAAAAGGTGCTTTACCATATATATAGAGTAATAAGATGGTGACTATAAATCTGTGTTCATTCTACTATATCTTCATGTTTAGATGAACTATAAATATATGTTTGAGGCCAAAACGAACTATAAAATATAGTGAGATTATAGTTATTCCAACTATTTTTTTCTCTCAGTGCGTGGTCGAAAATGATTATTACATGATGCATATATGTTTCTCCCTACTCTCAAGTATCGCAAGTCATGAAAGTAGGGGAATTATCGTGCGTCGAGGTGCGAAAAAACCGTCAGTCAAGGAATACCGTATTGAGGACTAGTTAGTGAGCATTGGTCTTTCTAACGTGACGGCTAACGCGACGATAAATGCGTGCGTTTTCTCCTTCGTTCATCGACAAATTGAGTTTTGAAATTCGAAGTTTTACAAACTGTGCATATGTGTAGTGATCAATGAAAAATTTTCTCTCTCTCTGTGAAATATTCTCTTTATTTAAATTTTATATAGATTTTTTATACATATTTTTTTATACTACTGAATAACACATTTGTTTTGCACTTTATTTACTGGATATATGTATTGCAGGCAACTACAATACCTTCATATTTTATTTAAATTATGTATCTTGAGACCAATACAAGGTCACGCCTCAGAATATTGATCGTCAATTTTGACGTCGATCATTGAAACTGAATAACTTAACCGATTTTTTGCTTATATTAACGCTTATGTAATGGATTTTCATTTTATAAGAACGTTGTTTTTTCATTGTTGTTTCTTCAACATTGTTTTCGTTTTGTAGTTTTATGTAATATAACATTTTTTATGAGAATGAATAACATGGGTGGGCAAAGTGGTAATTTTTTGTGGTAATGTGCAAATGCGGAAAATCGAATATATTTCAGGCAGAAGAAAGAATTTCGATGACATCAAAATAACTATAAAAACTCACTTTTCCATCATGATTCAATTATTTTCTCGTTGATTTAACGTCATCGTGATTTTCTGTTCTGCTTGGAATATTCCCATAAGCTGTAAGATTATTTAACATTGAAACCAGGAGTAACAAGTAACACTTTTCATAATTACTCTTTTTCGCATATTTTCTCACATTATTCGTGCAAAAGTAAAGTTTGATGTATAATGGAACACCAATCGATCGTTATTCGACATTCCACGCATTTATTCACATCTGTCAACGGATTTTGACGACCATTTGGATAAATTTATTTGCAAGCTGCGCAATGAGGAGAATGAAAAGGTTTATCTTGGCGGAAAAGACAGAGAAGGATCCAAACTGGAAGTCCTCAGACAATTTACTGGCGCGTATCTCTAAGAACATGTCGAAGAACGATGAAGAAAGTAGCAAGCCTGAACAGGAGAATACAGACGAGTCACGATCGAAATATCTGTCGACGTTAGGACAAACGTAATCACATTTTGTTTTTGGCGTTCGTGGTCGTCCAATGTTTTCTGCCACATGCGCACTAATATCTGTGATCTTTCCGGTTGATTCTTGTTGAGTTATTTTGCGTTTAAAATAAAATAATCGAGTATTGTGATATTACGAATGTGTGTGAAATCACAGCGCTGCGTACTAGCTATTTGAGCGGATAATCTGACTTTACTTTTTGCATTCGGTTGGATTGATGATACGATATGTTTTTGCTCATAATAAACTATATTAATGATTAACGCATACTTGTGTGTGTGCGTTACAATTTACGAAAATTAATAATATAAGAGTGCAAATTAAATGATAAAAGTATGTAGAGCAGAATTGTGACTATGTATGTGATTTTTAACAGGCCCAGCATGTCGCAGGGGACGGTGATGATTCAAGCGCAAAGCCGACTCCAAGAGAAGGACTTCACCGTCGCAACCCCCGAAGAATTTGTCCATCGTTTCGGTGGCACCAGAGTCATCAACAAGGTAAATATAAGCGTAAGGAATGGGCGCCGAGAGAAAATTGAAAACATAAGTGAATCGAGCCTGGTCTTCGCAAATGTTTTCAATCACACACGCAACAAGTAATGGCTGTATTCAGCAGAGAAAGATGCTTTATAACTGTTGTAAAATTCGATAATTCAATTGGTATGTGTTCTTCAATCAATATTACTCAGCGAGAACGTAGACGTCTAACCAACGTCGGAGAAGTCTAAATTACGTCTAGTCTAAATGCACGTTTAGAAAAATGGCAATTTAGACGTCTTCTATTTTGAATAAATTTTAATGTTTTAGAATCCATTCATAATATATTGACCATTAAAAGAGAGTTTTCGATAAAATTTCGGGATTTTATTTTGTCGATTATTTACAATCTCTCTAGACGTCTATTCGATATTGAATCGACGTCTGATATTCCAATGAGAAATGACTTATCGATCGACGTTTATTTGACGATTTCGACGTCAATCAATAAGTCATTTCTTACTGCTATCGCGCGCATTTTGCATAACAAATTTATTCTAAGTGGAAACGTCAGTTTTTTTTAGATTTCTGTTTTAATTATTACAAAATATTCAATCTTTGTAAATATTACAAAGATATTATCTTATCTTGTATATTATTTTTGTAAGTATTACAAAGATAGGAATGTCAGATTACTCGAAAAACATTAAAATGGAAGGAATGGTCAAAGTCATTTTGCAAATAACTATATAAACTTTAGAGATATTAAATAAAATAGATAAGCGAATCAACGCGTGTATTTGCTAGGTACGTTATAATATACTGTGAATACTGTAAGTATACATTTTATAAGCATAAATTGTAAGAATATCGTTGGAGTCATCATTGGAACACCGCATGCCGCTCGATCAGGTTAAGCAAGGCAGTCAGGATGGATGGATGACCGCTTCGGATTCGAAATTATTGAGACAGGATTCGCGAAAGTTTTAGCGTGTGTTTTTGACAATCTTCGGTTTCTAGCAGTTTATAAGACATGAAGAAAATTAGGAATTAGTTATTTTTATGAAACAACCCAGTGAGAAATGACTTATTGATCGACATCGAATCGACGTCGAAATGACGGTCTTAGACATCTAAATGTGGACTGTTTTTAGATCGATATAGATCTTAATCTAGATTAAACGTAGATAGTAGATAGACGTTTCATATAGACGTCTAATAGACGTCGAATCGATGTAACTTTTCTCGCTGGGATAAGAACATAGACCAATAAGATTCATGAATTTTACAACAGTTGCAACGTAGCTTTTTCTGTTGGACGCAATCATTGACTTTATAAATGCAATAACTTTTACTTCGTTTTTCTCGAAACATTCGTATTATGCTTGGTTTACTTATGTCTTCACATCAATTATATCTTCTAAAGAAAGTATGTACTCAATGTTGAAGCTGACTGGTATACATGAGTTTTAACATTATACGTATTTCATCTCAGGTGTTGATTGCCAACAATGGTATCGCAGCAGTTAAATGTATGCGATCGATTCGACGATGGTCTTACGAGATGTTTAAAAACGAGAGGGCCGTGCGTTTTGTGGTGATGGTCACGCCGGAAGATTTGAAGGCGAACGCGGAATACATCAAAATGGCAGACCAGTACGTGCCTGTACCGGGTGGGACCAACAACAACAATTACGCTAACGTGGAACTGATCGTCGATATCGCGATACGTACTCAAGTTCAAGCAGTTTGGGCCGGATGGGGCCACGCTTCGGAAAATCCTAAACTTCCGGAACTACTCCACAAAAATAACATCTGCTTTATTGGTATAAACACAAAAAGTCGGATTAAATTAAAGAAAAAAGAGAGAAAAGAAAAGAAACACGCGCGCAGTTTGCGTTTCCCGGATCTGTTGTTTCATAAGAATTCGATGTTGCATAAGAATCGTTAAGTTTGTTGAAAAGCTTTTGTGGGACTTTAATATTCGCGCGTACATTAACACATTTTCGTGTCGCCCAAGATTTTACATTTCTTACATTTTTACGTTTCCCGGCAGGACCGTCCGAAAAGGCTATGTGGGCCCTAGGTGACAAAATCGCATCCAGTATAGTCGCCCAGACCGCGGACGTGCCGACTCTTCCTTGGTCGGGATCGGAATTGAAAGCGCAGTATAGCGGGAAGAAGATCAAAATATCTTCGGAACTTTTTAGGAAAGGATGTGTCGCCAGCGTAGAAGAGTCTCTAGCAGCGGCTAATAAAATCGGTTTTCCGATTATGATAAAAGCTAGCGAAGGCGGAGGTGGTAAAGGAATCAGAAAGGTTGAAAACGCCGAAGAATTACCAGCTCTGTTTAGGTAAGTTCTGAAATTTTCATACAGTTTTAATATGAGAAATATATATATAATTTTCATTAGGTTACACCGTATAACTTAATATTATTTAATATTATGACGTTTAGACAAGTGCAAACTGAGATACCTGGCTCACCGATATTTATTATGAAGCTGGCCAAGTGCGCTCGTCATTTAGAAGTGCAATTATTAGCTGATAATTATGGTAATGCGATATCATTGTTCGGACGTGATTGCTCTATCCAGAGAAGACATCAAAAAATTATTGAGGAGGCGCCAGCCGTGATAGCCAAGCCAGAGGTTTTCGAAGAGATGGAAAAAGTGAATATTATATGTGCTCTCGATGACTTATAGTTAACTATTGCAGTGTTATTAACTTTTTGCTATTAAATTATAGGCTGCTGTGAGATTAGCAAAAATGGTAGGATACGTTAGCGCGGGTACCGTCGAATATCTTTATGACACGACCGGTAGATATTACTTTCTGGAATTGAATCCTCGCCTCCAAGTAGAACATCCTTGTACCGAGATGGTGTCGGATGTGAATTTGCCAGCGGCTCAGCTGCAGATAGCAATGGGCTTACCTCTGCATCAAATCAAAGATATACGTCTTTTATATGGCGAGAGTCCCTGGGGCGACAATTCGATCGATTTCGATCAGCCACGTCATAAACCTCAACCGTGGGGTCACGTTATCGCGGCTCGAATTACTAGCGAAAATCCGGATGAAGGTAAAATTATTTTTCACAAGAGCACTGCGTTGCGTTTCGTGCAAATGTGAATTATTGATAATTGATTTGCTTTTAGGCTTCAAGCCAAGTTCTGGCACGGTCCAGGAATTAAATTTTCGATCATCCAAGAACGTGTGGGGCTACTTCTCAGTTGGAGCATCGGGTGGGCTGCACGAATTTGCAGACTCGCAATTTGGCCATTGCTTTTCGTGGGGTGAAAATCGCGATCAGGCTAGAGAAAATTTGGTCGTAGCTTTGAAAGAATTGAGTATCAGAGGCGACTTTAGGACAACTGTCGAGTACCTGATCACTTTACTGGAAACTGAATCCTTTCTGCAGAATAATATAGATACTGCCTGGCTCGATTTACTGATTGCGGAACGTGTGCGAAGCGACAAACCGGACGTTCTGTTGGCCGTTACTTGCGGTGCACTTCATATCGCCGATAGAACGATCACAGCCGCTTTTGCTGGATTTCAAACAGCCTTGGAGAAAGGTCAAATTCAAGCTAGCAATGACTTAGACAACGTCGTTGATGTAAGTCTATATTTTCTCTTCTAAACTTGCGTAACGTTTTCGGGCAACCTCGAATTTATACAGCTGTTGCATCATATCTCCATCAGATCTTTTTTTACGTATTTTTATATATGTCGTAGGTAGAGCTCATTAACGATGAATACAAGTACAAAGTGCAAACTGCCAAATCCGGTCCCAACAGTTACTTTCTCGTGATGAATAATTCTTACAGAGAAGTAGAAGTTCATCGTATGTCGGATGGGGGGTTACTGCTTTCGCTAGACGGTGCCAGTTTCACGACTTACATGCGGGAAGAAGTGGATCGTTATAGAATTGTTATTGGAAACCAGACGTGTATCTTCGAGAAGGACAATGATCCATCTTTACTGAGATCACCGTCTGCCGGCAAGTTGATTAACTTCTTAGTCGAGGACGGTGGTCACGTCAGTGCTGGTCAAACATACGCTGAGATTGAAGTGATGAAAATGATAATGACCATCACTGTCAGCGAGGCGGGTAGTGTGTACTACGTGAAGAGACCCGGTGCTGTGTTGGAAGCTGGTACATTGATTGCGCATCTCGAGCTGGATGACCCGTCACTGGTGACGAAGGCGCAGGAATATACGGGACAATTCCTCGCGGCAGCGGCGTCGGCTATACCGGAGAAACTGAATCACCTTCACGCCAAGTATAGAAACGCTCTGGAAAACACTCTGGCTGGTTACTGTCTGCCGGATCCGTATCATCTGCCGCGTCTGCGTGATCTCATTGAGAAGTTTATGTTCTCGCTACGCGATCCCAACCTACCGTTGTTGGAGCTGCAGGAGGTAATCGCGACAATATCCGGTCGAATTCCTGTCTCGGTGGAGAAAAAGATTCGCAAGTTAATGTCCCTGTATGAGCGAAATATCACGTCGGTCTTGGCTCAGTTCCCTAGTCAGCAGATCGCCGCCGTGATCGACGGACATGCGGCGACATTGTCCAAGAGAGCTGAACGTGACGTTTTCTTCTTGACTACCCAAGCTATTGTGCAATTGGTTCAAAGATATCGCAACGGTATACGCGGTCGTATGAAGACCGCCGTGCACGAGCTTCTCCGGCAGTATTATACAGTCGAAAGCCAATTTCAGCAGGGACATTATGACAAGTGTGTTTCCGCGTTAATAGAGAAGCACAAGGACGACGTAACTACGATTACGGGTATGATATTTAGTCATAATCAAGTGACGAAGAAGAACGTTTTGGTTACTATGCTGATCGATCATCTGTGGGCGAACGAGCCTGGTCTCACCGACGAATTGTCCAGCACGTTGACAGAATTGACTAGCTTGAATCGAACAGAACACAGTCGCGTTGCATTGAGAGCCAGGCAGGTGTTGATCGCCGCCCATCAGCCCGCCTATGAGCTAAGACACAATCAGATGGAATCTATTTTCCTCTCGGCGGTGGATATGTACGGACACGATTTTCACCCGGAAAATCTACAGAAACTTATCCTCTCGGAAACTTCAATCTTCGATATTCTTCATGACTTCTTCTATCACTGTAATCGTGCGGTGTGTAACGCTGCATTAGAGGTCTACGTACGGCGAGCTTACATCAGCTACGACCTCACATGCTTACAGCACTTGGAGCTGTCTGGCGAGATTCCATTGGTGTACTTCCAATTCGTTTTGCCCAGTAACCATCCTAATCGGCAAAATCAATCGTTGGTGGATCACAGAGCTGGCGCGATGGCGGCCTTCCAAGATCTCGAGCAGTTTAACCAATATACGGACGAGGTCTTAGACTTGCTAGAGGATCTGTCAAGCCCCACGCCGGTGGTGTCTGCGAAACTACTAGAGGCGGTGGATGCTGCCGCCAGCGAGTCTCGACACAGCACGTCGATTAACGTGTCATTGAGCGTAGCTGATAGTGCGGCAACGGCAACGGCGTCGTCGGCAACCGCCGGCGATAGATCCACCGATGAGCCGGTTCATATATTGAGCATCGCTGTTAGGGAAGACGGCACCGAGGACGACGCCACTATGGCCAGATTGTTCGGGGATTGGTGCGCGAGCAACAAGGACGAATTGATATCCCGCGGCATTCGAAGAGTGACGTTCGCTGCGCTCAAGAGGAAACAGTTCCCCAAGTTCTTCACTTTCCGTCAGAGAGACGGTTTCATTGAGGACAGAATCTACCGGCATCTTGAGCCTGGCTGCGCCTTCCAATTGGAACTGAATCGCATGAGAACGTACGATCTCGAGGCACTACCGACGTCCAACCAGAAGATGCATTTGTACCTCGGACAGGCGAAGGTCGCGAAAGGCCAACAAGTTACCGATTATCGTTTCTTCATTCGATCAATCATACGGCACTCCGATCTCATTACAAAAGAAGCCAGCTTCGATTACCTTCACAACGAGGGCGAACGCGTTCTGCTCGAGGCCATGGATGAATTGGAAGTGGCGTTCTCGCATCCCCTTGCCAAGCGTACCGAGTGCAACCATATTTTTTTGAACTTCGTCCCTACGGTTATCATGGATCCCGCCAGAATAGAAGAGAGTGTGACCAGTATGGTGTTGAGGTACGGGCCGAGATTGTGGAAATTGCATGTACGACAGGCGGAAATTAAAATGACCATTCGACCTGCTCCGGGCAAGCCAACTTCCAACGTACGTCTCTGCATCGCCAATGACAGCGGATATAGCATCGATTTGCATCTTTATACGGAAGCCACCGATCCCAAGACGGGTATTATCCGTTTCGAGTCTTATCCACCTACGACGGCGAACGCGGTCAATTGGCGGCCGGGTCCTATGCACGGGCTTCCGATCTCGACGCCGTATATGACCAAAGATTACTTGCAGGCAAAGAGGTTCCAAGCGCAGAGCGCTGGCACGACCTATGTGTACGATTTGCCGGATATGTTTCGTCAGCAAGTCGAGAAAATGTGGCAGAAGTATATCGAAGAGAGACAACCGAACCTCGATTCAATTACAATCCCTAGCCCGGCGATGGATGTCGTGGAGTTGGTATTAGACGGAGACCAGCTGGTCGAGCAGAAACGATTGCCGGGTGAGAACGATGTCGGCATGGTCGCGTGGCGCTTGACTCTGTACACTCCGGAATATCCGTTCGGCAGGGATATCATACTTATCGCCAACGATCTGACGTATCTGATCGGCTCTTTCGGGACGCGCGAAGACTTGGTGTTTTGCAGAGCCTCTGAGAAAGCCAGAAAGCTCGGCTGTCCACGGATATACTTTAGTGCCAATTCCGGGGCTCGTATCGGCTTGGCCGAGGAGGTGAAGGCTCTCTTCAGAATCGCGTGGGAGGACGAGAACGAGCCGGAGAAAGGTTTCAAGTACATCTATCTTACGCCGGACGATTACACGCGCTTAACCCCTTTAAACTCGGTAAAAGCTTCGTTGATCGAGGATCCTGCCGGCGAGTCTCGTTATAGGATTACGGATATTATCGGTAAAAACAATGATCTGGGAGTAGAGAACTTGAAATACGCCGGTCTGATTGCCGGTGAAACGTCGAAAGCTTACGAGGAGATCATCACTATATCCGTGGTGTCGTGCCGTGCGATCGGCATCGGTTCTTATTTGCTGCGTCTTGGCCAAAGGGTCATCCAGATTGAAAACTCGCACATCATCCTAACAGGATACAGAGCATTGAATGCTGTTCTGGGTCGCGAGGTTTATGCCAGTAACAATCAGCTGGGCGGCACGCAAGTCATGCACTATAACGGAGTGTCACACGCGACCGACGCGCGAGATCTTGACGGGGTGGCGACCGTTCTCAAGTGGCTCAGCTATTTCCCCAAGAACAAAGGTGTCCCGGTGCCAGTGTTGTTGCCCGTTGTGGACTCAATCGACAGGGAGATCACTTACATGCCTACAAAAACGGCCTACGACCCGAGATGGATGCTCGAGGGCAGACATTGTAACGAGTCCAATATCTGGGAGAGCGGCTTCTTCGACCGGAACTCGTGGCACGTGAGTCTCTCTCGTTTCGCTTTGCTTTTCGCTTTTATCAGCTAAAGAGATTGGTGATTTTTTTATTAAATACTTTTTTTCTATTAAATACTTGTAGAAAAAATTTGTATATTAGAAGAGAAATAGGAGGTCCTCGCTAGTTACTTGAAAAAATATCGAGACAAATTGTTTATTTTATTTGTAACAATTATTAATTCTTTGTGAAAAAAATTGAATAATTTCATATTCTATCTTATTTGACAAACAAGACAAACCTTTTGCATCAATCTAATTCATTCTCGTTGCTGATTGTGAGTCGATACACCGTTAACTTGTGTCTTTTATCACACATACAGGAGATAATGAGACCGTGGGCGCAAACGGTGGTGACAGGACGAGCCAGACTTGGTGGCATACCGTGCGGCGTAATCGCCGTTGAGACGAGAACCGTCGAGCTGCATTTACCGGCCGACCCGGCGAACTTGGACTCGGAAGCGAAAACCATATCCCAGGCGGGGCAAGTCTGGTTCCCGGATAGCTCGTATAAAACCGCTCAAGCTATTAAAGATTTCGGGAAAGAGGAGATACCGCTATTTATCTTCGCCAATTGGAGAGGCTTTTCGGGAGGCATGAAAGGTGAGGCGAAGTACATTGCTCTTGCTTGTTCTCTTGATGAGAGTCTTCAAGTCGCATGTCAATAATAAATTCATCTCAAGTGAACTATTCAGATTTCAATTTCGAATTAGATACGGGCTTTTCAGTTGAGTCGCGATTACAAATATGTCACATATCATTTAATTCAACTAAAAAACTTAAGTCTAACTTTGTATTTAGATTTGAGGTTCTCACGTGAAATAAATTTTAAGTAACGATTATCAATGAATAATTCCCCAAGTTCATCGTTCTTCGTTTTTAATTATTTATTTTCAATGATTTGTTTTTGACAGATATGTACGAACAAATTGTCAAGTTCGGCGCGTATATTGTGGACGGATTACGGGAATATTGTAGGCCAGTGTTCGTTTATATTCCACCGAACGGAGAACTCAGAGGTGGTGCGTGGGCCGTCGTGGACCCTATGATAAATCCTCGTTATATGGAGATGTTCGCCGACAATACCAGTAGAGGTGGCATTCTGGAACCCGAAGCGATCGTAGAAATCAAATTCCGGAACAAGGATATCGTAAAGACCATGCATAGAGTCGATCTGGTTATACACAAGCTAAAAGTGAGTACAGGTGATTCTTTGCTAAATTCGTTAATCATCGCGTTAACATTAATTTGCTTCTCGTAGGAAAAACTGTCGGTCGCAAGCACGACGGAGGAACGAACCGAGCTCGAGACGCAGATTCGTAAACGCGAGCAGATCCTAGAACCGATGTATCATCAAGTCGCTGTGCATTTCGCTGAGCTCCATGACACGCCGGAAAGAATGTTCGAGAAGAATGCGATCCACGAGATAATACCGTGGAAGAAGGCACGGCGGCTATTTTATTGGCGGTTGCGGCGTAGACTCTTGGAGGAAGAGATTAGGACGGAAATCTTGTCGACGCTCCCCAGTCTCGACGTCAGGCAAGTAGACGCGATGCTTCGACGTTGGTTCATCGAGGACAAAGGTGCGACAGAGTCCTACCTGTGGGATCAAGACGAAGCTGCAGTCTATTGGCTAGAGGTGCAACGTAAAACGGAGAACAGTGTTGTATCGCGCAACATAACGTGCGTGAAAAGAGACGCGGTTGTAACCCGTATCAAGGAGGCGTTGGAAAGCTATCCCGAGATTAGATTAGACGCGGTATTAGAAATCGCGCACAGATTGCAACCGACCGAACGGGCGGAGTTGTTAAGAACTTTGTCGCAATTGGAGACGACGGGGCAGGAACATCACACGGACTCGAGCGTCTCGTCCTGAGTGCGTCCGTGTCAATTGCTCATTTCAACTTTGTTAATATTAAATACACGTGCATGAAAAGTACAATTCATCGTCGAGGATGCATCATTATTCATATCAATGCAGACACCTTTGCTTAATTAACATTTTGCCGACGGACGAGGTTTTTTAGGTAAATGAAAATACATTTTGTTGAGGATGTGTTATAGAATGAATGTGATATAGAATGTATTTATAAGTCTTTGACGTTTTTGTTACGCTAATGATGTACTAGTGCTTTTTCCGTCTGCAAAATGTCAAGGGTTGCTGGCTATCAGAGAGTAGGTGATATTTTCAAATATTCCACAAGATTTCACGGATAATTTTTAATGAATATAGATGCGACTTTGTTCCTTTTGACATTGAAGGAATCGCAGTTTCTCATCGTTTCAAATTCTAGCAAATGTAAAGTTGAAAACATTTAGAGAGGAATTCCAATTAATAAAGTTAAACCAAATTCTTTCGCTGATGATTAATTTGTTGTTGTCAAACAATTGTTCTTTGTATTATAGTAATAGTTACATATCGTTATATAATATATAATTAATATATATATAATATATATATAATATTAGTTATATACTAATATTATACTATATATTATTATAATATATATTTAATTATATAATATATAATTACATAATACATAATTATATATAATAATTGCTCTACATTGATTACAGTTTTACAAAGTACCCTATATAATCGAAAATGGATAATCTTTTTAGGCACATGTATTCCTGTGAAAAGCATGTCGCTACTATTCTACAATTGTGATGAACTGATGAATTATATGTATGTTTGTGGGAATTTAAAGCGATTATATAGGGTATTCAAGTAATACGTCACATGTTCCTTCAGCTGTAAATTCCTTGAAAAATTCTAAATATATTCTTTTATGAGAAAAATGTCAGAAGGAAACATCATTCTATATAACATTTCGACTTCCTATAATTATAAATTGTCTTTAAATGATCGTGAATGTAGAAATAAATCTTACTTAAAGTAAATTATTAATCGTTGTCAATAATTGAAAGTAGATCATTATTTTTGCGCGTTAAGATAAATTGACATTAATTCCAACATTTTTTACTATTTTCTTACTATTTTATTCACTTTTATTTACTTTATTTTATCTATTTATTTTATTTATAGCATATTATTTTCAACAACCTTTAATTCTCAATTTTTACAACGTTCTGACTATTAAGTACTTTGACAATAAGACGTCATTTCTACTAATTTAGCTTCTCTGAAAGAACATGCATCACTAAGATATATATGCAACATTTTATATATAATAAAATACGTACACATGAATGTACATCTGCATATACATATATACACGCACGCGCATAGCATATATATATATATATATATATATGTATATATGTATATGTGTATGTGCATATATATATATATATATATATATATATATATATATAATATATAATATATATATATGTGTATGTGTATGTGTGTGTGCATGCGCAAATATATATTTATTTTTTGAAGAAAGAGATGTAAAAATAAAGAGAAATGTTATATATACAATATACGCTCGCGCATTTGCCACGCTTAAATTACATTATTTTTTATGCACGCAACAAAAACGTTGTACATATATCATATTAATTTTAACTTTTGTTCCTGTTTTTTTCGAAAGAAATGTATCCGTTATCTCTAAAGCACATTTAAGTCAAGACGGCCTATTGATTTTAATGGAAAACTTATAAAATCTCGTATGCATTTATGTGCTTACTTGTCTTCGTATCAGTCTATAATACATACGAGTTTACAAGAGTCTTTTACACAAAAAATATCTGTGACTTATTTTTATCACAAAAGTGTCGTTAATTCTTTTCTAATTTATATAATTTTTGATAATATTAACATCCTATATCATAGATTGTATATATTTGAATAATCTTATAAAATACTAAAAAATTATGTATAACAATATTTGTTGATAATTCCTAGCCGAGGAAATATCTTCAGAAAACTGGTATTTGACTACGATGTACATCTATTAAATCATCATCTAGAGTAAGCAATACCATAAAGGAGAAGAACATTGCTAATGCCGAAAGAAAATGCCATATGTCGTGAGAATCGAAAAAATTAAGTAACTTGCAAGGTTTGTTATGAATGCGGGACTGGGCTGGTGTGAGGGCCCAGGATATCGTTTTATTTACGAAGAAGTACAAAGCTGCTCCCCAAAACAGCATGGATAAGATGATGTAGATCGCAGGTGTTAGAAGAATCCGTTCTCTGTGACACAGCTGGATAGAGTACAATTTTTATATTAATTAGCGTTAAAAAGAAACTAGGAATAATATGCATACATACATACCTTCATTACGATGTAAAACAGAGTGTATAGAATTAAATTGGACATTAATATAATTAGTAGAAAGATAGCAAAATTGTTTTCTTGATACATATTTCCCAACACAGCCAGACCGACGTTGCACATATTCGCTAGTACAAGCATTATAAATCTGCTAGGATATAGTGGTCGCAATAAATGCCATATACCACAGCGTGCGTCATGTTTGAATGTCTGCAAAATGATTGAATCAAAGACTATAAATATCTTGCGATGTTATTAGAAAAACGGAAGAAAAAAGAAAGAAATATGTACCTGTATAATTCTATTAAAAGTGCCTTTGTTGAATTTACATCGCCCCATGTAATATATTTGTACTGTTAAAACGAAACATATCAGTAAATGTAGTATGGTAAATATCACCCAAAAGCAGGTGGAGCCGTTCAAGACTCCAATTAGTCCTACGAATATTATAAGAGCCAAAATTCCGAATGTTACGGGTGCTCTAGCATTTATATCAGGATGACGAGTTTGATAGATTTTGATCATACATAGCACAGCGATCACGTACATAAAACTGGTATCTGGAATAGATCACAGTGAATATTGATGACAGTGAGCGGCGGAAACGTATATAGTGCTGCAATAGGGTTGCAATAGGGTGCTGCTATAGGGTTGCAAAACGGACTCTCTGACTCTCAATTGTGACAGTTTGCTGAGCTCCTAACTTCACTAAACCGTTTTGCAATACACTGTACTTACGAGAAGTATACGAATGATGACATCTCGATAGGTAAGAAGTGATACTTCGTATATGCGAAATCGAAAGTTTTCAGCAGAAACAAAAAATTAAATTTTGAAAATTTACTTTGCTCTGAACGACCGAATTTTTTCTGTATTTAGTTTTTAAGATTTTTAAATAGAAATAAAACGTCTTTAATAAGTCGAGAGAAAAATTCTGGGTTTCGCAGAAAATAGCAGATACACGAGATATCACTTTTTAGTCATTGATATGACTATTGCCACTCACCGAATTGGAAATTACTGCGATTTGGGCACACATGATAACTCGCAGATAATATGCCTTCCATTATCAATGCAGTACCCATTGCGTAAAAAAGCCCGTAGTGTTGCGGTATGCCGTAACATTTGGCTTCCTCTTTATTCGACTCGTTGTGCTCTCGCGAGTAAGTTAGAAAGATGAACAGCAAACCCAGCAGGACATACGCGAAGTTCGAGAATATGTGATTGAAGTCGGATAGCATACCCAACGGATGGGCGCACAAGAAGTTGTAATAGCACATGTCCTGATTTCCGGTCGTGTGAAGCACGCGCTGATATGTTACTGCTAATTGAACGACCGGCAGAGTATAAAATACCGCAACAGTTACCAGGTAGTAAAAGTACAGACGGGATTTGTGTCGCAGTATCTTCGGCTCTTTACGAGCGAGATCGCAAACCGAGAGGACCAGTTTCGTGCGTATTACATCCTTGTCAGAGAGTGCATCTTCCATTATATCAATATCATCCTCGTCCAGCGATGAATCGTCTTCTACGGAGTCCCATTGTTTCTGATAAAACATGATTAAATATATTTGTAAACAAACTATTAACAATTATATTCAATTTAAAAAATGTCTGACCATTTTCTAGATTGAGGATTATTACAAATTTTCTTTCAGCCGTCTCCGTTTTTAGATAGTCATACGTCGTGACTGCTAATTACTATGAGAGCAGATAGGCTTCCTTACTGACGTAAACGAAACGTCAAGCTATCAAAATGTCACAGATGCTTGGTTTACTTTACTGCCGCGTTCTCGAATAATCAACAGTTACGATGCATAACTATCTAGAGGTGGATGCGGCTGAAAGAAAATTTGTAGTAACTTTTGATCTAGAGAATGGTCAGATATATCTAAAGCCTACATTTTTTGTTGAATTCCTATATTCATTATCTGTACTCGAAATCTATAGTTTATGAATTGTATACTAATAATACAGTATGATTTTCAGTACAATATAGTGGAATGAACTACAGATTTTCAGTACTGGTAGCGAATAACGGAATGCAGCTTTAGTTTCAATAGCATTTGCCATTACCTCTGTTGAAGGACTCGCTGCTTGCTCATTGGTTCCTTCACTTTGATCATTTATCGTCTCTAGCCTTTCAAGCTTTCTGTTCTTTTTGATGTTAAATATTACTACAGTTGTTATATATAAAACACAAAATAGCACGATGATAGTCATTACGGATCCTGTCGCAATGATATAATCACGTTTAGTAATAGTAGGATTTATAATTAATGTAACATTCTTGGTACGGAGGGGACTGCTAATAGACGTGTCATTGCAGTCGACATCATCACCTTTAACGACTAGTATGACAAAAAAACCTCGCGGATAAGTTTCTCTCTGAAATATAATAATATATAAAGACATCGATTATTACATGTCATATACATAAAACATGCCAATAAAAAATTTCTATGTGCAATATCCCAAATAGCACAAAATATTCTACGAATATTATTATAAAAGGCGAATGCTTTAATTCCAGAATATTCGAATGAGATATTCTATATGTGAATATACTTACAATATTACAGACCGAAATTAATATATTTATAACAGAAAAAACATGTTCTTAGTACATGTTTTTCTGTAATGTTTACTTTGCATTTGCAATGCTTTCATGTACCTGTAAAGTTTTCATAATGTTCCAAATATAATAAAGTGTACTTATTATAGCTTAATATTATAGCTTAGTAATGATATGTATCTATGAAATATAAAATATTTAAATTATTACTTTATAATAGTGTGAAAGCAAAATCAATGATTGATCTATTATTTACATATCTATTATTTACATTTTGTAAATATTTTATGCATATTCATAGAATATTTATAATTGTGTTATTTAAATATACTATGAACGTACTATGAATATATAAGTATTTTTAGTACATTCATAGAATATATAAATATTCATAAAGAATATCCATCGAACATTCATAGAATATTCCTGTGCTATCTGGGATATAGTGGTACTCACCGGTATTGTAATACCACCTCTCCTACTTATAGTCTGCCAATAACCAGAAAATTCAACATTTCGTTCCAAGTCAAATACAGGACACTGAAAAAAACAGATATAGTTTATTTCTATTAGTTGACAATTATAAATCATCATCAAGACTCACTGATGTATTCTGAATAGACACAGTCATGCAAATGTCATTGTCTGATTCTACACGAACAATAACAGATGTATTTTCCATTTCTTTTGGAAAGATGTAACCATAATACAGAGGCTCAGATGGAGAGATTTCTACCACTTTTTCAATTCCTGGACTGTAAAGATTGTACACAGAAATTTAACAAAAATGGCAATTCCTATTCCAAAGAGCACAAATATCTAAAATGTTTCAGAGATATTTTAAAGACATCTAAAACATAGAATATCTTTCATATGTCTCTAAATATTTTTTAGACCATTTATGCTGTATGAAGTATGTTCTTTAAAAAATAATATAGTATATTTACCTTAAGTAAAAATCTTCTGTCACTATTTCCGTCACACTAAGATTGAAAAAGACATTTGCTCGACTAGCTGTAGAAATACTGACAATGATAAATTCCTTCTCATCTCTTACTGCATATCGATAATATTTTGTTGAACAGAGAATTCTACTAGTTTTATTGTATGTCACAGAGTTTAAATCTGTGCTATCAACTAGCAATGGTATTTGCCAAGATAGAATTCCAGTTGTTTGACGCACTGCTATTATTAAAGGAAAACTATGGGTAGCATTACTTTCTACCTTTATCCTTGCAGTTTCCAATGATGCCTATGTACAAATACAGATATATGTTGTTAACTTTTTCAAAATAATAAACACAGGGAAAATATTAAGAGAAATATCACATTAATAATTACATTACGAGCATATAAAAATACATATTCAACAGTAGTATTTATGATTCGTTGATAACTTTGTCCATATGTGGCTGATGGAATGACTATTGGAGAAAACGGTGAAGGTGGTGGCGACGTCGAAGGTGGTGGCGACAACGAAGGCGGCGTCATAGCTAGCACAGCATCAAGGAGTAGTAATATGATCATTAACCTTAAAGCATCCCGTATTGCCATAGTTGATCTTACTGAAAACAGATTCAGGGAGAAAATGCGACTGAAGAAATCTAAAGTTTGTTCAACGATAATTATCTCGAATGAGATCATTTAATAATCTAAAAATCGATATTGAAAGATGTTACACAATACATTGTTAGAAGTAAACAGCACAATGATATTACCATTGGCTGTTTTTTCCGTTTTTCTCATCATAATATAAACAAACGATCTTCCATTTTTTCTAACTAAATAGATGGTTTGTCCTATTATATAATTTAATTATTTACACAGTAGTTTGTAAACATTGCAGTGACCACTATCGGCATAGGCTGCGTTCCGATAAAGTCCCTAAAATACAGAGTCTGGCCACAGACTTCTATATACTATTAGACTGCTAACTTCGACTCAGTATATGGCCTCGAAAAGTAGGGAGCGTCCCGATTGACCACGGTACGATTGGACACAACCAACAGATGAAAAGAATTACCTAGTGAATTACTAGGTCGAACCAATCATCACAATCTGTGTCCAATCGTATCGTAATCAATCGGGTCCCACTCCGAAAAGTATGTACAGAAATAAGAGCAAAAGGCAATAAGAGCAAAAGGAACTAAGATTTCTTTATTATGATTGGTTTATTAAAGTAACTTTACCCATCAAGTAGGATTTCTGAACATAGCCTTGGTGTTCCGACATTCACAATGGGTGCTTTTCAATTGCTTAATACATTTTGACACACACGTACACAAAACCAGTTTATTGGTCACATATTATCTAAAATATCTTGTAAGATAATATGCAACCAATAACTGGTTTTATAACCAAACTGGTTTTGTGTAACAGTGTATGCAACTGGAAAGCATCCAATGTAGCATCTCATTTTAGACATTATTGTACTCTGATATAAGTATACAATTGATCAATCACTTATTTTTACAAATTTTTTACTGTAACGTATTTCATTCTGACGTTTTTCACTCTACATGTACATAAATATTTAAGAAGGCGGCATCGGTCATATTGGGTGCGTTCAGCAGATAAAAGCGCTCAGTGAGCACTCGATGTTTATTGGTTTATTCTGTTAGTTCCCTATATTTAAACCAATTACGTTTACAAATCACTCAACAGTTGTACAACTGTTGTGTCTGCTGAACGCGCCTATTATACTTATATCCCCTCTTCTTCTGGAACACCAAAAAGGCGCATGCGCAAGATTTCTGTACATACAATTCGGGGCCATATACTGGGCAGCGATCATGTAACTTTTCCCCTAGAACGGAAACGTGAAAAGTGAAGTTTCACGTGAACTCGTGATCACTAAACTCGGCGAAGCGTAGAAACGTGAAACTTTTCACGTAAACTTGTTAGCCATGAAATGTGCTGACGAAAAAGTGAAAATCTAGTGACATGATGAATACGGAATATATTATGCTACTGCTGTGATGAGATACAGGAAACATAACAGTACTAAGATTATAACGATGTTTTTAAGATTATATGTTCTACAGCCGATGGATACAGCTAATTTGGCCGATATTGAAATCATATAGGAACCATGTTTAGTGATTTGTGTTTTTCACGCATAGAGTTATTTGATTGCGTGAACAATGAAAAAGTTCACGTGAAATCGATAGAGCGAAAAGTAAAAAGTGAAAAGTTCCGCTCGAAGTTACGTGATCGCTGCCCTGAGTCGAAGTTAGCACTCTAGTAGTATATAGAAGTCTGTAGTCTGGCCATTCGAGTTAGATTCCCTTAAAATATTTGTATGTTTATGGTTGCTTTCCAATTACTTAACACATCTTGACACACACGTACACAAAACTAGTTTATTGGTCACATATTATCTAAAATATCTTGTAAGAATATGCAACCAATAAACTGGTTTTGTGTAACACAGTGTACGCTACTGGAAAGCACCCTTTATCATTTCATTCGCGTTTATGTGTCATGAGGGATAGACCCGATCTACAATAGATGAAGTAAGGAATAGGAGTAGAAGTAAAGCCAGCGGTACACGATGCTTGTTTTCGTGCTGGATTGCTTGCTAGATGGAAATACTCTATTCTGATTGGTCCGTCTTCAGAAATGCACTAATCAGAACAAAGTATTTCCATCCAGCAAGCAATCCAGCATGAAAACAAGCATCGTGTGCCGCTGGCTTATGGCTCTTGCACACAGAACGCAGTAACATTTGCCGTGCGATGGAAGTTCGCGTGACAGCCAATCAATATGCTGCTTTCCGTAATAATCTTCTAGCTCTTACGGAAAAACAATATATTGATTGGCTGTCGCACGGACTTCCGCCGCGCGGCAAACATTACTGCATCCTGTGTGCAGGAACCATTAAGAAATAAGCAGTAAGGCCCGATCTACAATATATCGTAAACAGACCAATCACAATCGATTATTTTTGAAACTTGAGAATGGAATTGGTCAATTTGCTTATTTCTTATTCCTACTCCTACTCCTTACTCCATCTATTGTAGATCGGGCCATAAAGACCCTCAAGCAAAGACTGGCCATTGGTGGGTCTCTGCGTAATTGGCACACGGAATAATGGCCCGAAAAATGGCGATACCAATGGCGACACCAATCCGAAGCTGTGCTCACCAAGCGCGAATAGACATAAAATATGAATTGAGATATTGTCGCACTCTGCGAATGTATAGTTTATCATTCAAATAATGATGATAATCATTAAATAAAAATGTATACATATAAAAATGTATATTCTATAAATAAAATTGTATATTCTTTAAAATGTATAATGGGTGCTTTCCAGTTACGTACACTATGTTATACAAAATCAGTTAGTGGTTGCATATTATCTTACAAGATATTTTAGATAATATGTGACCAATAAACTGGTTTTGTGTACGTGTGTGTCAAGATGTGTTAAGCAATTGGAAAGCATCCAATGTAAGTTCTTGAAAATATTACATATAGTCAATAATAATCACACGTTATATAATGTCAAAAGAAATAAAAAACTAGTCCTGCGATATCATTATTCAGGTAATATAATAAATAATTAGTTAAAAAAAAAAAAAAAAAATATATATATATATATATGTACTAGATAATTTTAACAAATAGAGATTACTTGTATTGTTGTTATAAATTTTATTTAAAGGTACATAAATGTGTGCAAGTGTAATAGTTGTTAATTGTTCATTTTACATTATGTGATGTTAAATTTCGTGATTAAAATGATAAAATATTATGTTATTTACATGTTATACAATTGATGTTGCAGGTGCCCGCTTTTTGACGGTGTGCGAATGAGATACGCATGCGAAAATCTACAGTATACGTAACTTGAACTATACATTTTCGCATGCGTATCTCATTCGTATATGTCAAGAATCGAACCTTATAGCGTGTTCGACTGGCCCTGGGTTAATCGCTCCGAGAGCGATTAATGACGTCATAAGTCTCTACTAGCTAATCATAAAGCTTATAAGTATCTGTTCGACCAATAAACGTAGACTGAATAACCCAGAATGGGTTAACCCAGAGCCAGTCGAACATGCTATTAGATTGATACACACGCACACATTTAATATATTACGTATTCACTCACTAGCTCGCACATATTTATCGCCGCCATTTTTCGGGCTAATGGCCAGTCTCTATTTGAGGATCTCTAGGCCACTTTTTTAAAACACGCCCTCTGAAGAAGTAGAAGTAAAACATATCAATTAAATCCACTTTGGGAACATTGCCCATCTTTACTTTAGTATATTTCAGCACTGTAAAGTGCACGTGGTTTGCATATGCGTTTTTATTCATATCATTAATAACATTTGTTCTGGATAGCTATGTTATAAATTTATCACATAATGGGCGCAACAAAACAAGAAACACATCGTCCAGGTGCGCTTAAACAAACTAATAAGCAGCACAAGACTGGAAGGCATCGTAGCAAAAGTGCTATTAATAATGAACAAAAAGGTAAATTGATTTTTTTGTTAAACATTAAATTACAGCAAATTTTATAGTATAAAATGATAATTATCGTTTTCGGTTTATTTAATTAATAACATAAGATTTTCTTCACAAGAACACTATAAATAAATCAATATTTTAAAACATATTTCTATCTTGTATGTGATTCTGCACAATTTTATTATTGCAGGTAAACAAAATGTTGTCAAGATGTTATCAAAACATTTGAAGAAGAATCTAGGAAAGGATGCACGTAGACACCAGTTGTCGCAAATTAGGAAGAAGAAACGTGAGGAAATATTAATACAAAAAAGAAAACTTAGTGGATCTAGTTTACCTCATCTTATCTCTATCATATCATTACATAGTAACACAGATGTTAATGATATAATATCCACCATAAAAAGCATGGAAGAAATTGATAATATTGTTATTAATTCATGTGGAATAATGCATATATGGTACATTGCAAAAATTTATTTATATTATTAGAAAACTAAATTAGAAACTAAATATTTACTAATCTTTCAATTACATATATAGTACAAAGTTCAAACAGCGATTTTCCATCATTGTACCACCAATGGGTAATGTTCTTGCTACTTTGGATGCAGCCAAAGTAGCTAACACAATACTTTTTGTAACCTCTGTTACAAGTGAGACAAATGATACAAAGAGAGAAGCTATAGACGATTGGGGCAAAGAAATTATTATATCTTGTCTTGCGCAAGGTTTACCTGCTACTATTTTTGCAGTGCATAATATAAAAAAACTTCATATTAAAGTGAGTAGTAGTTTGTTTGAATCATAAGAGAATACTGAATTATTCAGTTTATTCTATATCTATTAATTTATAAATTATATGGAATATGTGATCTACTTTATAAAAATCAGTTGCTTGTTCTTATTAAATCTGTGTTTCAAATGGTATAATAGAAACGTCAAGAATATAAACAATTTCTGCAAAGTATGGTCTCAAAATGGATTCCTGAAGAAAAAGTGTTTGAACTTGATACTGCAGCTGATTGTATAAATATATTACGTCGTGCTGGATCACAGAAAGAAAGAAGTATATTTTATAGAAATAAAAGGCCACACCTTCTGGCTGAAAAATTGTCTTTTAAGTGTGATGGAGTATGTTGAATTATTATATTTTAAATAATACTTTTATATAATAGTGTGTAACATGCCACTTAATAATAATTCTTATTTAATAAGGATTCTGATTTTGGGACTCTCTCAGTGACTGGACATGTACGGGGTTCACGACTTTCGGTGAATAGTTTGGTTCATATACCAGGCTTTGGAGACTTTCAGATGAACTGTATTAAGTATCATAAATATCCACATCCAATTGAATTTTTCGAACATAAAAACTACCCTAAAATGTCCAAGATGGATATGCCTATAGAGACATGTATGCAAGGTGTACAATATGCAGACCCTAATAAACAGGTTTTTATATATTTTTTTATGATCTTGATAATTCATTTATATACGGTTTATCAAGAACAGCGATAATACTTGTGAATGTTGCATATACCTGGAATGCATACAATTTTTAGGAATCTCTTGAAAGTGAAAATATTCCTGATCCAATGGATGCTGAACAAACGTGGCCTACGGAGGAAGAGTTGGCTGAAGCAGCAGCTAAAATAAAGAAAAAAATTGTAAAAATTGTACCAAAAGGTACTTCTGAATACCAAGCTGCCTGGATACCGGATGAAGATGCAGGTATTACATGTATTTCCTCTTCCTTTCTTTTCCATTGAAAATTCTCATCCTTTTTCTCAAAATTCTTTTTTTTCTTTTCAGAGACTTTTAGCGCTGATTCTGACAATGAGTCCGAAGACTATATGTCTGCAGAAGAAGCAAAGTCTGTAGATACAGATAATGATAAAAATATAGAAGACAATGAAGAATATGAAACTATTACGATATCGGAAGCACCGATGGATGAAGAACGTTACGATAAAGATATTGATATGCTGGAAGAGAAACAAGCTATAGAGAAATTGAAAGGTTAGCACATATATATATATATATATATATATATATATATATATATA
The DNA here is from genome assembly GCF_010583005.1 of Odontomachus brunneus. NCBI lineage: Eukaryota > Metazoa > Arthropoda > Insecta > Hymenoptera > Formicidae > Odontomachus > Odontomachus brunneus. Next base: position 1,248,769 of record NW_022639461.1, on the reverse strand, counting down.
TATATATATATATTTATTTATTTGTATATAACTTTCCCATGTTTTTATAATACTTCATATTATTATTTTAATAACCTTATAATAACATCTAGAAGCAAAATTGGATGCCCAGTTTCCTGATGAAATGGATACACCTCAAGATATATTAGCTAAAACGAGATTTCAGAAATATCGCGGACTTGAATCGTTTCGTACTAGTCCGTGGGATCCGAAAGAAAATCTTCCCGCCGATTATGCTCGAATATTTCAATTTGAAAATTTCGATCGCACGCGGAAACGTGTATACAAAGAACGCGATAATATTAATGAAGGTGCTCAGGTACGTATATTATAAAAATTCTTTCATTACATTTTATATTAACAGATAAAATCTTTTCTTTTAAAATCATATAATTTTCGACTTATGATTTCAGCCGGGCTGTTACATAACAATGGATATTCTTCGCGTTAGCAGTGAAATTTTTAAGGCATTTACTACGGTGGAAAATCAACCATTAGTGATATTTGGTTTACTTCCGTATGAAAACAAAATGTCCCTTCTGAATATAGTGTTGAAGCATTCAAATAATTATGTACAGACGGTTAAGTCGAAGGATAGATTGGTTTTTCAATGCGGATTTAGGAGATTTGTGGCGTGCCCAATATTTAGCCAACATACGAACGGTACTAAACACAAGGTAAATTAATAGAATTATTTTGTTTGCTATTACAAAATATATTTTATATACTAGGTCGAGAATATATATATATAGCGTTTAAAGATTTTACCGTAATAAATATGTTTTAGTACGAGAGGTACTTCCATCCCGAAAGTACCATTGTGGCGAGTATGTACGCACCAATTACATTTCCACCATGCCCAACTCTTTGCTACATTGAAAATAAAAACGGCAAGCTCGTACGTTGTTTTCACTGATATTATTAGTATCATACTAAAGTTATTGTACAAGACTAATGTGAGATTCTTGTGTTAGGTTCGAACGATATTAATATAATGTTCTTTTTTTCTATAAGGAATTACTTGCAACCGGAAGTGTACTGTCTTGTAATCCCGACAGAATTGTTGTGAAACGAGCCGTTTTAAGCGGTCATCCGTATAAAGTGAACAAAAGATCGGCAGTTGTACGTTTCATGTTCTTTTATCGCGAGGATATCGAGTGGTTTAAACCTGTCGAATTGAGGACAAAATATGGACGCAGGGGTCATATAAAAGAACCTCTTGGTAAATCGCATATTTCTAAACCACTACTTTTTGTACATATGTGATTTGTACTTTGTCTTCAGCGATGTTTAATATTTTTACGATTTCTTACAGGTACACATGGACACATGAAGTGTGTGTTCAGTGGACAATTAAAATCGCAAGATACAATTTTAATGAATTTATACAAACGAATATTTCCAAAATGGACTTACGAACCATTATTGTTTACACGACCATCGTATCAGTCGGAAATTATGCAAGTAGAATAATTGTTATTACAGTTAAAATATAAAATAAAAATAAATAAATAGTAGAAGTAAATAGTGTTTGCAAAACGTGTATTGCATTATCACCTATATTATCCGCTACGCGAATATTCTAATAAAATATTGATATGTATTGTACACTTAAAAAAAGGGAATTGCAGACCAAATATATTGGTGTATTTGTGTAAAAAATAATTTTCAATCGATTGAATTGACCGATTGATTGATGATAGATGCGCTATATCTGTATATTATTTGTAACATTGCTAATTGATAATTAATTTTATAATGTTTTTAATAACTGGCGGTTTAGTAGCATAAAATATAATTGTCGTTCTTTATTAATTTCATTCATTTTTACATTCTTGTTTACACAATTGTGTATTTAATATTTTAATAATTATTAATTTGAGTTACAATTTGTACACATACATAATAAAGTATTTATTACCCAGATAGCCAACTGTATGTGAGTTTGCTATTAACCGTTTTGTTCTTGAAATTCCATTGTGCTCAATCACACTTGGCTATCTGGGTTACATTTAAAACAGTGGCATTCACAATATATACATTTTAATGTATTGTGTATATATATGTATATATATCACTATATATAATATAATTATATAATATATATATATATATATATGTATATATATATATATATATATACACATATATACACACACACATGTATACATACATATATATTTATATATATATATATATATATATATAAAATCATATACTATAATATAAATAATTTATATATATTTATTTTTCTACACTTTTTTTTAATTTATCCGTTAATGTTATACATATGTATTGAACATATATATACATATATAGTCATGTGTTTATACTAACATATAATGGTAAAATGTAACACAATTAATATAAATTGTATAACATTACGTGAATGCCAAAAATTTCAATATTTTTATATATAGAAGTATAAGAAAATAAGAAAAATTAATCTTTCGGAAACGTTAATTTTTGTTCTTTAATCCTTTACAGTCCTATGTTAAGTTTATTTCGACATTACACTTTGTTTTAGTAGATTTTATATAAATCAATTTTTTTAATCATAATAATATAGTCAGTATAAATATATTACTCTGTATCTACAAATTTAAGTTAAATTTTAAATATTTAATAAATTTCTACCCAGTGAACACAATGTTACATGTAACATATATGTTAGTTATAATTTTCTATTCAACAATGTAGTAACTGTTATATAACATACGTGTTATATAACAGTTACATTGTTGAGTAGGAAATTACAACTAATTTGTATGTTATATGTAACGTTGTGTTCACTGGGTACAAATCAGCTGACAAGAAAAATCGAAAACAATTCGGACTGTAAAGAATTAATTTATTAACACAGCAAATGTTTCCAAATTTAATATACAATTAATTTTCAATTAATATTTATAAAATTTTTTTCGTTATATAGTCTAATTATTATAAAAAATTCGAATATGATAATATATAACTTTAAAATTGTTTGTTAAGATATCCTCTAATAACAAATTTCTTACTAAATATTTATATTTTTCGATATGCTCTGATATGCATCAAACTTGAAATTGAATATTAAGCTTATTTAATACGTTTTAATACTTTTATTGTATTAAAATTTGCTCCATCTTATAATCACATAATGATATCGTCAACTAATTGTGTAAATAACATACCACACTACCATATCTGCAGAAAAAAGTTAATAATTAATAATAATTCATATATTAATAAATTTTGTAGTTCATAATTTGCACTAATTATTAATAATAAATATCATTTAACAGACAAAAATGTTTCAATTAAGTCATATTTGATATAATTATCAAATATACTTTAATTGAATATTTTTATCATCTCATCTTTTTCGCGTCTATATGTACTTGACGTTTTTTCTTACTTTTTCCAAATAGCACAATACGTTTTGAGATTATTCTGGATATACTCAAGACGTTCTAGGGCATTCTCATGGACAACTTGGACATAGAATAATTCTAGGACGTCTTGTGCTCTATCTGTTTTATTTACCTCGTACATTTGGTAGTATATCCGAAATGTTATTTTAGAACTTCTTATAATTTGCAGTTATAGTTCTTGAACCCGAAAATGATTTTCATTTTCTATGTTTTCCATTCTATATTTAACAATTAATAACTACTAATAATTTACGTGAATTAATAGAAATTCATGTGTAATAAATTATGTAATAATATTAACCATATTTTATGTAATAAATTTAATTATATGTAATTATATTAATTGTGAAACTTAAATATAGAAAGTTGAATGTTCTGCAAACAAATTATTTAAAATTGTTGAATTGATAAAGAAGATTTTACTAACATATTTAATAGTTCTCTAATTTATCAAGAATCTATATACATTTTGCTCATTGTGTCCTGGTTCAAAGAAACTCTTATCAGGGAGGACACAGCTGTTATTAAAAAACATTCATAATTTATATATTTATTTATTGATAAGTAAAATTTTTACTTGATAAATGAGATTAATCTTTCTATATGGAAAGGTATTAGTTGGTTTTCACGCTCGTTTTACCTGTGTACTGCACCAAAGAAGTTCTCGTTAGGTTCCTCATTAGATGCCTCATTACCAGAATCGGTACTAGTATTGAGAAAAGAGAAACAGAAATAATTTATAATTAGTAGTAGTATATATATATATATATATATATATATATATATATATATATAAATTTTTAAATAGAATATAATATAATCTTTTAATATAAACCGATTCCCCTCAGGTCACACTCTGCACATAAAAGTACTGAGAGAAGAGATTGAGAAGTGCATTGATTAAAAAATCTTCTACATATGAAATGTATTGCAGATTTAAGAAGATTTTACTAACATATTTAAGTTCTCTAATTTATCAAGAATCTATATACATTTTGCTCATTGTGTCCTGGTTCAATGAAACCATTATCAGGGTGGACACAGCTGTTATTAAAAAACATTAATAATTTATATATTTATTTATTGACAAGTAAAATTTTTACTTGATAAATGAGATTAACCTTTCTATATGGAAAGATATTAGTTGATTTTCGCACTCGTTTTACCTGTTTACTGCATCAAAGAAATTCTCGTTAGATTCCTCATTAGATGTTTCATTACCAGAATTGGTACTAGTATTGAGAAAAGAGAAACAGAAATAATTTATAATTAATAGTATATATATATATATATATATATATATATATATATATATATATAAATTTTTAAATAGAATAGAATATAATCTTTTAATATAAACCAATTTCCCTCAGGTCACACTCTGCACATAAAAGTGCTGAGAGAAGAGATTGAGAAGTGCATTGATTAAAATATCTTCTACATATAAAATGTATTGTAGATTTAAGAAGATTTTACTAACATATTTAATAGTTCTCTAATTTATCAAGAATCTATATACATTTTGCTCATTGTGTCCTGGTTCAATGAAACCCTTATCAGGGTGGACACAGCTGTTATTAAAAAACATTAATAATTTATATATTTATTTATTGATAAGTAAAATTTTTACTTGATAAATGAGATTAACCTGTCTATATAGAAAAGTATTAGTTTTCACGCTCGTTTTACCTGTTTTTTGTATCAAAGGAATTCTCAAAGAAGTTAGGTTCCTCATTAGGTGCCTTATTACCAAAATTGATACTAGTATTGAGAAGAGAGAAAGAGAAATAATTTATAATTAATAGTGTATATATATATATATAAATTTTTAAATAGAATAGAATATAATCTTTTAATATAAACCAATTTCCCTCAGGTCACACTCTGCATATAAAAGTACTGAGAGAAGAGATTGAGAAGTGCGTTGATTAAAATATCTTCTATATATAAAATGTATTGTAGATTTAAGTCTCGAAGCGCTCACAGGTAGAACTTGTTAAACTGAATAGAAAAAATTTTTATCATTTTTTACATTGCAGAAATTATTGAGATTAATGAAAAAAAGAAAATTGATCGTTTTATCGTATTACACGTATTTATTCGTCAATTTTTTTTGTTAATATCTGAATAATTACTATGATTGTTTATAAAATGATAAAGGATTTTTTTATTCACACAAACACACAGTTTAACGAGTTTCTGTACCTGAGCGCTCAAACATTAAAAAAAATTGAAACACTTTGTATATAAATTAATAAAATTATAGAAGACCTAAGATTTTATAAAAATTTTCATATTAATTATGTTTTAACATATACACAAATATAAATATTGAAGGAGATAAACTTACAAATTTGGCAGGATTATAATATGTATTATCAGGAACAATGCTTTTAATATTAGTAATATAAGAATTAATTCTTCATTAACTTGATTAGAGACTATTTTAGAGATACTGTAGAATATTATAAGAAATAATAACGAGTACGTTAATCTTCTTAAAATGTCCATGTATTCAGACAATAGAATTTCCATATCTTTTATATATACTGGTAAATTCTTATAAGGTGTAAAAAATTTATATTTTTATTGGATCTTCTACTGTAAAAATTATTTATATTATTTATTAATAATGATGTGTCGCATTATTGCAAGATTCATTATCGTGTCTTTTATTTTAATATTTCTATTGTTTATCATTATTATAAAAGAGATAAAAGAGATTAGTTATTTAAAAAGTGAATTGTTTTTATCATTTCTATTATTATTATAAAAATACTAATTACTTGTTTACAAAGTGTAATAAAAAACGTCTGCACATACCTTTGTCTACGTGTTCTTGTTACGTCTAAATTCCTATTTTTTTCCAGTCACTCTAGCGAGTTTACTAATATCAGACTCTTGTCTGTGAAAGTCAACAATCGTATTTATATTCAATTTACTTTAATTTTAATCGTAAATACAAATGAGCATATCGATAGTTCGTGAACATAGCGATACTTCGTGAAGATATCGATACCTCGTGAATATATCGTTATCTCGCAGTTATGAAATTTCGAGAAACTCAATCGCGGTGAAGTTCACTTCAATAAAGCTGGTCGCGACGTGTTAACACGGATTTGAAGAGAGGTTTCGTATTTATGATTTCAACTGCAGAAGATGTGTCCCACGCTCGAATTATCGTCGCCGGGAGTGTCGTAAGTTTCGTTCATCCTTTTGTGACAAAATATCGTGAGAAAACCGTCGAAATTGAGCAATACATACAATGAAAGAAAAAGTGGTGGATTGACAAAGTCGGCGGTTACTGGCCATCGAAAGGCCTGTTCTCTGTAGCTGCACTGCTGAACTAGTACAAAAAAAGTTAGAGTGAGAAAACTTATATTTGTCTTACTTCAATGTATCGCACCAGTGCAGCTACAAAGAACAGGCATAAAGAAATATTGGATCTATTTAACAAAATACAATGTTAATGCAACAATAAGTTGAATTGATATAGTGATTTCAATGCAACTTATTGTTGCATTAACATTGTATTTTGTTGAATAGATTCAATATTTCTTTACGCCTGTTCTTTGTAGCTGCACTGGTGCAATATTTCTTTGATGGCCGGTGATCGTCGATTTTGTCAATCCAACTGCTTTTTTTCTCAATGTATAAAATTATACTGAAAATATTTACGATAACATAAAAATATAGTCTATTGTTACATAATAATAAAAAAATGTTAGAATAAATGTAATTTGGCCAACAAGCTGTATATTTCAGCTGTTTCATTGTAAATACTTTACCAAAATATGTTTCTGAAAACTTGCATGTTCCAATTTAAATTTAGGCTTATTGCCAGTATCAAAAATTCACAGTATCAATAAATAAATAGAATATTAAACAAAAAGAACTTTATTACACAACTTTACAATATTTACATATTACTAGTTTGTACAACCATGCATGTTAAAATCATTTAGTAATATATTAAACCTGAGATTTTTTCATAAACAAAAGTTTGTAACCCTTTTGTTATGGCAAACTCTGATCAAAAAGTGTCGTTTGTTCTGCGGCGGCGATAGTCGCGTGTCGTTGAAGAAGATTAGACTTATGACTAGTCAGTACAAAAAATATGTAAATTGGCAAAGATTAAATAAATATACATATAAAAAAGTTTTTCTAATTTGAATAAAAAGTTAATCTGTTAAATTTAAGTTATTATAGACACATACACAAAGCATTTTCTCTTTTTTAGAACAAATTTAACAATATAGGGTTACACTAATGTTGGATGCTATAAATCAACTTTATATCCAGAAATAAATGGAAGTCCAGTTCCTACTTTTTTCTGATATTCAGCATAGTCTTCGCCGAAGAAATGGAATAAAGTTATTTCTTCCATCACAACACGATCATGGAAGAAGTTCCATGACATCCATGCATATGCGATAAAGCATAGTGGATTTTGAAGTATTAACTGCAATAAGAATTGCAAGAATTTAGAAATATTGATGAAATATTTCATAAAAATAAAGGTTAACATATTGCAGAACAGAGACATAAGTCAATGTCTTTACCTTTTAAAGCATTGAAAAACAGACATGAATGTTTCAATGAATAATATATTAAAAATATTACTAATGTATTCATTAACTGCATGTTTCAATTTTGAATAAAATATAACAATAAGTTTATATTTTTTTTAAAATTAATATATATACAATTTAAAGTGTTTTGAAAATGCATAGAAATAAACATTTACATGATTAATGTCATATAGTCTGCAATATATTAAGAGATTTAAGCAGGAAACACATACTTTTACATGAAGACATAATGCATAACGAAATCAACCAATTAAAGTTCTCATTTCTATTGTCACGATGAAAATGAAGGACTCTAATTGATGAATTTTCTTATGTTTTTATGGAAAAGTGCGTACTTCCCACTTTACTATAGGAAATTTTTAATTTTTACCTGTGTTCCAACAGACCAATAAAACCATCCTACATAACTGGGATGCCTGCATAGGCTATATACACCATGAGTGACAAGTTCATGATTGTCACTCTTTTCACTTTGCACATAATGATTAAAATTGTGCTTTGCAGTACACATTGCCAGTTTCCTCAGTATTTCCCCAGTGATACATAATATTAGGCCAAAATAGGATATAGCTGAAGGTAATTTCATATTGTGGAAATAGTACCTTTCTACAAGGAATTCTAACCAACTGATAGATGCAGCTACACCATATATTATACTATGATTAAGGATAAAACTATCAATTGACAAAGTAGCAGGATTTGCCCATGCTATAGCCAAAAATTCTGAATAATGAAAAGTTGCTAATACTGCCATATAAATGCCAAATGTCTGCCATGATAATGGGGCAGTGATTGATACCAAAATACCAATGCCAAATATATATCCAAGGAACAGTGCTCGGACTGCCACCTTGAAAAAGAAAGGAATATTTTGAATAAAAAATTGTAAGTACAATATATGTGACAATGAGAGATGAATATATAATATACTAACTTGATATGCAAAATCACGGAATATCAGAAATATCAATATATTTATAACAATATATTGCACGGCATATAACAGCCAGACACTTGTAAAGTATGAAGCGTAAATATCGAGTCCTAGTTTTGATAAAATTTCAGGAAGAAGTGAGACTAAACTAGCCACGATAAAACAAATCAAACTAATCATTCCATCGCGACAAAGCATTTTCTTGACGAGTCCTTCGGTACTTTTCTTATAGATTTTCGTCCCGTCAGGAACGTAATATCATTCTATTTTTTTTAAATAAATTACTTTGTTCAATGTTGTTATAGTAAAAATAATAGCTTCTTCTTAGTTTTTGTTCAGCAATGCACATGTATCACATCATACAATCGCAAATATTAACAAGAATAAGCCAGCATGAAAGAAGTACCACACACTGTATCAGAGAGAAGTCTGTGAGTGACCGCACCGGCATTTTGATACCGCTTTACGTCACTGTTTGATGCGCCATCTACGTCCATTTCTAAGTTGGAACTACGTTTGCTACGTTTATTTTCTGACACTGTCGATAAAGCCTTCGTTTAGTGCGTGTTCGTACTATGCCTATATTCTCGTAAATGAAACACTGTCCATTGGTCTATTCTTTTCAGCTGCACTGCTGAACTGGTGCAATAAGTTAGAGTAAGAAAACATATATTTGTCTCACTTTAACTTATTGCACCAGTTCAGCAGTGCAGCTGAAAAGAACTGACCACATGTGTATCACAAACTAATGTTTTTTTTTAATATACGCGCGTGATTTTTTCTTTTCATATATTGTCATAAATATAAGAACTGGACTTCCATTTATTTTAGAATAATTTATAGCATCCAATGTCAGTCCAATATAGTACAAATATCTAAAAGACTTCTTAAAGAGTTCCAAAAGAGTTCCCAAGTCCTTCAGGAGGTCGATTGTGTATCTCGAAACGGAATAAAAATTACAAAAGTGAGCAAATTCACTAGGCATTGTCCAAAAAAGTTACAAATATGCTAGTAAACCCTTATAGAAATATCATACTATCAAGATATACATATCATACTATACAAGAATCATTGATAATTATTTATTACCCAGTATTTTTAATACTGAAAATAAGTAATTATCAATGATTCTTAATATGATATTTCTATAAAGGAATTTGCTCACTTTTGTCATTTTCACTCCGATTTAAGATACACAATTGACCCCCAGAACACTTTTAGAATTCTTTAAGAAGTCTTTTAGAGATTTGTGCTATATGGGGTGTGATTTCATATTGTCAAATTTGTTTTGACAAAAAAGAAAACGCTTTGTATGTGTTTGTAATAGTTTAAATTTGACAGATTAATTCTCTATTTAAATTATAAATATTTTTTTTATACCTGTATTTATTTAATCTTTGTCAATTTACATATTTTTTGTACTGTCATAAGTCTAATTTTCAACCTTTCCGCTACATGCGACTGTGATTGTCGTCGCAGAATGGTCGTTTTTTTGGCCAGAATTCACAGTATCGAAAAAGTTATAAACTTTTATTTATGGAAAAAATCTTGAGTTTAATATATTATTAAACAATCTTGAGTTTAATATATTATTAAACAATTTTCATATATATGATTGTACAAACTAGCAATCTCCCAGACAGCACAAAATCTTCAGAGAATGTTCTGAGACGTTCTTAGAATGTATGAATGTCCTTAGAACATCCTTAGGACGTTCTTTGAAGATTTGTGCTGTATGGGCTGTTGTAGTAAGTATGGTGAAGTTGCGTAATAAAGCTTTTCTGTTTAATATTCAACTTATTTTTTGTAAATTTTTGGCACTACGAATAAGTTTGACGTAGTCGAAAGAACAGGCAAGTTTCTAGAGATGTTGTACCTCCCTTATAGAAATATCATACTAAGAATCATTGATAATTACTTATTATCCAGTATTTTTAATATTGAAAATAAGTAATTATCAATGATTCTTAGTATGATATTTCTATAAGGGCTTAATAAAGTGTTTATATATATGATGAAACAGCCGAAATACACAGCTCGTTAGCAAAATTATATTTATTGTCTCATTTTCTTTGAAGAATTATTGTGTAACAATAGACTACATTTTTATGTTATCGTAGATACTTTCAGTATGATTTTATATGTATAGGATGGAACAATTGCTATACCTTAAAATCCATATCTAGTTGAGATGTCTGGATAGCATCGCCATTATTTATATCCTGACATCGTAATTGCGTAAAGAAGCTATTGCAATTTATATTTGTTATTTCATCCTATACATATATAATGCAATATGCATACATGTAATGCAATATGCGATATTACATAATTAACGTTTGCATGAACATCCAAAAGCATTCATTCGATGTTGGTATATGATTAAAGTGTTAGAGTATAATAATATACAAGCACATATATATGTGTATATATATGTGTGTGTTTTCTGTACATGATCATTTACAATATGTTAGTAGAGCCGTAACGGATATAGAAAATTTCACAAGATCTATGATACATTATTTCACGTTGGTATTTTGTCTCGCAATGAATTTTAAAGACAAAGAAAATCTCGTTAAATGATACTTCTTATTTCATTACATGTAATATATCATTAGTTGATAATTTGACATATTTCGTATTTATATTAAAAGATACGTTAATTAAGAGTTAATATCGCTAATAGGCACTCTGCCGCACAACGTATTGAACAGTAAGATCGTAAAAAGTAATTTATCTATTACACATTAGAAGATACCTGCTGATGAAATAATTGTTGTAGAAAAAAACGTAGGAGAGACACGATCTGATGTCAATGTGCATTCGAGGCAGATCTGTTTTATATTTCGTGTCTCATAATTGGGATGTATTAAGGATCTTCTCCAATTTTCGTCAGAAACCATAAAATGGTTATATAAAGTTACGTAAGAAAAATATGTTTAATTGAAAACAGTATTTCAGAGTGGGAGATATAAATCACGTTTGTGCCGTTTAATACCCTTATAGAAATATCATACTAAGAATCATTGATAATTACTTATTATCCAGTATTTTTAATACTGAAAATAAGTAATTATCAATGATTCTTAGTATGATATTTTTATAAGGGTACATGGAGACTCATTTAAATGATTTATTTTTGTATAAGCGATAACGTAAATTATTGTATTTCAATTGTTTTATCCTGGATAATGTCCTGATTGTATTCATATGATCTTAACGGACGAACAATGATCCTTATTACTTTCAATCCTTGTACGTTTTACTTTCATGAAATCACCAATGTAGAGAATATTAGAGAGCGCAGATTACTGCTCACTTGTGTATACACATACATTTTCCATAATATATTTGATATGAATTTTTCGTGTAAGTAGCATCGCGTATTTTTCTCTAGCACCAATTCTTCTTACGTAGCGCAATTCTTTTATACGTGACTTTCTTCGTTTGTTTTTCCGACTGATTCGAATGAAAAAGTACATACGATCGTTCGATGTTGTTGCTATGATCAATTATACTCATTTATTACTTATCACTTACTTATCGACCCTTGATTATCTGTTTATTAAAAATTGCATGTAAGCACCTGCATATACAGGGCATTTTAGAATTAAGGATAAAGACTTAAGTAAGTATCAAAATTATTTAGAATACGACGGACATGCACGTTATATATGGATGTGCGAAGCCCGATTTCATCGCGAATGAGATTCTGTTGAATTTCCGGGAATTTTCTGACTTGAATTTCACGATGTTTGATTGCAGTCGTCTTACGGGTTATTTTTCTTCGGAATAAGAATTAATTTGTAAAATTAGATTATTCGGGTAGAATATATCAATGATGCTGAAGTGTGAATATAAATGAGAATTGGTGAATTTTAGTTTGAATCGTAATATTGCAAAACATTAATTTTTTCTTTTTAGTGTATAAAATGCAATAAAAAAATATAATGATAGATTATTCCAGTTTTCATGTCTCTTTAAAGTAATATAATTTGTTTCAAAAAATAAAATTGTTAAAAAAAAAGACAGTATTTAAAAATTGCGAACATGTTCATATTAAACTATGCGAATATCGTTGACATTTTTAATTTGTTGAGATATTAATAATTTCACAGTATGTATTGTTCACAGAATTTAGCTTATAAAATGGAAAATTAGATATGTCGAAAATGACTGATTTGCATACCTAAGACATTTATGTTTGTTTTTTGTTTGCATTTTATTAACCAGTCAAGTCTTTACCTGTAATTCTAGGATACTCTGTATAAAATAAATGATAAGTATTCATCAAGGTATGAGTGCAATCTGGATTTGGAGAATTGTAACATTTATTAATTCTCCATTTGATTATTGATGTGTATGTTCTCTGTTCTGAGAATTTTATCTTTTACGACGGTCTATAATATTTAACATCAATGGAAATTAACACGTTCGCGCAGCTTATATATTTCGCGTTATAAATATATAAATGTTTGCTCTTTTCAAAATGTAAAAATTCGACACCTAATATCGCGTAGAAAAAGTCTTTTATTGTTTCCCCAACGAAATGCTTGTGCTGCGGTCGAGAGAATTTATTGTCTTTTCGGTAAGGAGAGATTATATATCGAGATCTCATTAGAACTTTGATTACACTCATACGCTAGTGAATAATATTTATTATCTCTATACGACGTCGCCGGCAAAAACCTGCTTTATCCCATCAAAAATATGAACAAATCAGAGTATATGGCAGTGAAAAATTATAGACTATATACGCTTCATCATTAATGCGTTTTCGTTTTCGTTTCTTTCATCAGTCATCTTATCAGCTGTTCGTAGTAGTACAGCTGACTCGCAAAAGTAAGACGTTGCGAGAAAACCCGACTAAAGAGAGAGAAAGAAACATAAAGAGTAATATTATTAACGGGGAAAAACGTGAGAATTGGAAAATTCAACGCGTGATATCTGTCACATGTACATCGTAACTAATATTTCCAGAACAATTTTCTAAATCATTCTCTAAATGCATAAACTTTCTGCTGTTTCTGAAACAGCGGTTCGTTATATGCACGAATCGAACGTATATTTTTCTTCTCGTACAAATAAAAGCGATATAAAAAGTCACGTTAATTATAAAATATCTCGATGGCAATATATGAGTGCAAGAGATATAGACTCTGTATGTAACTACGGATATAAAACTGTTTACATATGACGCGTTAAGCGTTAGTCACTTTCCTATCTTTCACACACTTCATCTCGTTCATGATAAACTGTGGAATCGGGGAGATAAATACATGTTAAATACGTTTTTTACGCACGTTTTTCGATTTTCGCGAGATGTCCCGTGGGCAAACAAATTATTTTTGTATCGCAATTGAGAAGTTGCGCCCTTTAGGTCGTGCAATGCCGGGACGACGTTTGATTAGCTTAATATTACGTTTGCTTTTGATCCTTTATACTTAGAACGTTTTCCACAAAACACATTAGTTATGTATGAAAAAATTTAACGGATACACTTGGCTTAAGATTCAACGTTTTTACGTGGAAACGGTGTTGTCGCTCGACAATGTAATACAAAGTCGCAGTACGTTTCTTGAATATACAATGCAGATCTCTTTCTCTTAGTATCCGCGCAGGTCACCACGTGTTGGAAGTCTATCAGTTCGATCGCTGCAAAATAAAAGTGCATAAAGATGAGTGCTTAATGATGATGAATGATGTTGAAGTGTGACCTGAGAATGACATACCGTAGTCCCGCCGCGTTACCTCCGCGATGTCCGTCAAGCGTTAAATATAATTTACAAATCTATTGCTGTACATGTCGTATGCAAACTCGCGGAAATGCACACTTCTCCGAGCACTGTACATCTTCGCGTTTCCTGATGAATAGCGAGCCTAGTCTAAAGAAGTGTGTGCACTCCCGACGAGCGAGATTGATAAATACATTCCGATATATAATACTCCGTTTAGCTTAATAAGCCTTTGAGAACGTTAACCGCGTCTACGCACAACAGCGTGAAAAGTACACTTTGTTCCTTAATGTCTCTAGTTAAAGCGATCAAATTTTGAAGTATAATCAACAACGAATAACTCGTGATGTCGTACGCGGCCAGATTGGCCGCGGGCTTCGGATGAATAATATTCACAGGCGGTGGTGGCACGAACGCATCGAACACGTCCGCGTCTGCGTCCGTAAATACTAACGAAGATGGGATCCATCTCACTCTGAGCAGCGTGCGAAATCACATCCAATGAGATTAGTTATGTGAAATGTCGTTTTACTGGAAAAACCGTAAATGTTCGTATATCTGGACTGCTGATTCGTATTCCAGTTATTAATTTAATCAGTGCCGAGTATGACGTTCATTGCGTCGTTTATGGGTAGTAATCGATTTGTGAAATAGAAATGTGACAGACAGTTTCGCTCGTATATGATGTGTTCTGGTCGTTCGACCGCCATATAATTATTTTTCTAATTTCCTCAAACGCGCGCGAACCATCGAATCTTCAATCCAGATTGCAATGTCACTCGTACATATCCGAAATTCGCAATCACTCCAAGAAACTTTTCCTTATTATTTCTTTTTATTTTACGTTATTTTATACTTGCGTCTCACCTGGTGCAGGGTGAGACATTTATTCCCCGGACGGCCTTCTCGCCGATATCGATAGCCCCTGAGTCTTGCACCTCCAAGGTGTAGATACAACCGGAGAAACCGTCGTGGTATCTGCCGTAGGTCATCGCATAGTCCGGCACACCTCCCAGGTAAACGCTACCTCGCGTGTTCAGTATCTGCTGGAGTCCGTCGCTGACGCCGCTCTCGGTGTGTTCGCCGTTCAGCTCGATGCTGCCATCGCTGCCTTGGCGCTTCAAGATTATTCGATGCCGCTCACCGTCGTCGACTCGTTGAGCGGTGACGCGAATCACGGCGGGTCCGGAGCCCAAATTGTACTGATACTCCACGTATCTAGATAACGATGCATAACATCGTGTTAGCCTTCATCAGTCTGATTCAATAATTTCAGAGCGGAGTAGCGAATATTCGTGGTAAACTCGCAGCTTGGAAAATCGAATGTCTTCCTTAAATCGACTTAAGTCGACAATATTTTATTCTCGACTTCTATCACGTCGTCTAATTCTACTTTTGCATTATCAAAATGTACGTGAATGAAGTTTGAGTAATGTACAACTCGAAGTTAAACTTTCTATCTCGATCTATCGTTAGGCCTTAGGATATAAAACCGAAGTTTTATTACATCTATTGTAGACCCGCGCTTACCCGTCCACTACGGCAACGGCGATGTAATCATCAGGTGTTAGATCGTTTGGCGTTTGCCCGTGCCACATGATGAGCCCGTTGCTCCTGTTGGTGCTGATTTCGAAGCCCAACACCTCACTTCGTTCCTCTTCATGTGTCATGACAGATCTGTCCAACTCTAACCAGCCGTCTCCCCTGAACGCGACGTCGTATGTAATTTCCGCCACTGCAAAATCGAGAAAGATCCCTTATAATTATGTTTGCTCGAATTAATCATTTATATTTTTCAAATAACGGGGCAGACTTGTTCGAGCATCGTAAGCATTTTCTTTCGCGGAAGTTGCATCTGCAGTCAATTACGATTTGATTGCAAAAGGTATACTCACGTTTCTCGCAGTTTTGCCCGTTGTAACCGAGCCGACAGTCGCACTTGTAAGATCCGTGAAGATTAGTGCAGGTGCCGCCGTTTCTGCACGGTGTGAGCAGTTCGCACTGCTTCAGCACGTTCTCGCAATTTCTGCCCACGTATCCGTACTCGCACGTGCACGAGTAATCGTACGCGTTTGAACTTTGACACACACCGTGGATGCAAGGATTCGACGCGCAGGGATTGTACGATGTCGTTGGTGGTTGCGTGGATGTCAGGGTGGTGACGGTGGCGTGGACGATTGTTTGATTCGAGTGAGACATTGAACAGTCCTCGATATTGGCCAAGTCAGTCGCCGATCGTAGTATATCCACACTGTTTGATGAGATTTCGAGCTGTCGTAATTGAAATACAAATTAAGAAGTAGAGATTGGACGAGAAGTTCTTCTTTTATCGTACGCAATCGCGATTAAAAATGCATGGAATTATTATAATTATTATTATATATATTTTAGAATTTATACTTGAGAATTTAACGACAGAACTGTCGTTATTTGGTTACATTCATTTCCATTTTGTTGACCCGGGAAGAAAAGATCACATGAATTTTGCCCCTATATAGGACCATACATATTTTTTCATATTATTATAATTATATTATATAAATTACACACACACACATATATATATATATATATATATATATATATATATATATATATATATATATATATCAATTAGATAAATTATCATTTATATAATTATTACACATAATAATTTTTTCCCGGGAGTTACCCTTAGGAAAAATTATTTGAAGTTGTTCAGATTAACTTAAAGTTATTTGCTTAAAGTTATTTAATGTTATTTGTAGTTAAGTAAAAATTACTTATAGTTAACTATAAATAACTTTGAGTAACTAAGAAATTTTAGATTAATTTGAACATCTTAAAGTAATTTTTCCTAAGGGTTTAACGGAAATTATATCCAAATTTAATTAAGATACTACAAAATTGACAATAGTAAATACGAGGTATATGGCAATTTTTTATTCACTTTCGCTAAAAGAAGAAAGGTTCTTCTAGATTTTTCACAAAATTTACTATTTAAAAATAAAGATGGACAGTCCCGAGTTCATAAGAAATTTTATATCTTGCTGTTGTGTGGCTGATAATTCTTTTACCTCGCTTATACATCCACGGAAGTTTCGATCAACGCCGGCTCCCTTGTTCACCACGATCCTGCTGCGATCTACCCCTCCGATATAGAGAGGAGTATTCAGGGTCATGGTTCTCGAAGCTCCGGGCGCCTTGCCTTCCACAAACGGCTCGCTGTTCACCGACAGTTTCGCTTCCTTAAAATCTCGGTTTACCATTACATACGTCCACACTCCGGGCTGGACAGTGTAGGGTGACCTTATCACCGCCTCCCCAGAGCCAATATCAAAGCGAAACTCGACGTGTTGGTCCTTTATCACTAGCGCTGCAAAATCTCCAAGGCCTTCGTCACTTTGAGAACAATACATCAAGATCCCGTCCCCGGTGTCCGTAGGGTTAAAACTCATGGCTACCTTAAGCCTAAAATTAGGTATAGAAAAGAGGAGAATTATCGCACATTCGTTAAGGTCATCGAGCGATGTGTATCACGTGTTAATTATTCTCTCTCTCTCTCTCTTTCATTTGTTTAGTATAAAACTCAACGTGCTCCGCACACTTTTATTTTAGCTTTCTTTTACGTGTTACGTGAAATTATTTGCGTGACCGTTTCATTATGTTACGTTTTATTTCTCTCACAAAAAAGTATTAATTAAATTCATTTCAATTTCACGCGGTGAAAGTTAAGTCTGTTATAATCCGCGGAATTAATATATATACATGGATGTGGCGTTATTTAAAAAAAATATATACACACAAATATACACACATGTACATACACATACACACATACATATAATGTACGATAAAATATAAAAAGATCATACAAGCAATATTATCGAGATAGGAGTACGTTATATATATGCATACATTATACATTATATATGAGTACATTATATGTATATATAATGTTCCTGTTTAAAGACTTACCTTCTCGTACATTCTCTTACATTTTTTTTTAGCATTTTACGGCACGTAAGGTTATGGCCGAGTGAAACGTTAACTTAAATTAGAGTTCACGGTATGTTACATCAGATTTTATTTGCTTTAAAAATATTTATTCATAGCGTGAGTTCGCTGAGTATATAAACGATCATTCGTACGTGAAACATCTTGTGTTTTTTCCTCTTTTTAAATATATATATATATATATATATATATATATATATATACATATATATATATATATTTATATATGGATTCTTATAGACATAAGTACAAACATTTTACATGCTGTCATATATAACTGTCATATACACGCGTATGATACTACGACTTTGACGTTTTTCTAAGCTTGAGAGGGACTACTGTTAAATGCAATTGATTTGGCAGTGACTTCACGTATTATCTTTAACAATTAATAATGACTAAAGTGACGCGTTAAGTGTATTAATTAAGAAGCTGTACAAAACATTAATCACTAATTCGTAAATTGACTGATGTTCTATAACATTACAGCACCATGGCAAGTCCGTTATAAGGAACTACGCACTACGCAGGCTCGTTGCGATAGACGCCTGTTAAGAACTTATTGCTTTTCGTTTTACATAGCCACTACACGTACCAAACGAAGAGTAAAGAAACAGAAAGAAATAAAAAAAGGCAGTGAGAAGTCTCGTAAAAAAAGAACGAAAAACAAGTCAAATTGATCGATCTTTCCCGAAGAGGCGTACAGACGTGTCTTAAAAAAAAATTTTAAATAGCTCGTGGACAGGTTTATTAGATCTACAGAGAGAAGTTTATTATTATTATTATTACTGTGATTGGAGATAAGTAATGATTCTCTAAGTGCGTAAAATTGGTGCTAAGTCTAGCTAATGTTTTGTGTGGTGCAAATTATTGTGGTGATGTGGCCTCGATCGTGGGTTCCTAATTTGTGCGTTGCGTAATCGTGATCGACTGTGTGTAGTGGTCGCACTCTCTCTTTCCCTGAAAAGAATTTTAGTGATTAGGATGCTTGAGGATGTTTAGGCGCATCGGAGTTAAATACCTATACTCCAATTATCGGCAAATCTGTTAGTTCGTCAAAAGCGTGAAAATTTTTTTTTTACAGGGAATCTCTTGCTCTTTCCCTTTCTCTCTTTCTCTCTTTATACAGTCCCGCGCAGACAGGAGATGGTTTTACTTCCTTGTGTCTCGGAAATCACGGAGGAAAGTGCGCGAAATATAGTTATTTTTACAAAATTCATTTCCAAGTGTCTTAATTTTGTCACTCGAGAATCTACACTTCCAATGCGCAATCAGTTTTATTCGAAAAACTACTAGAGTGTTTCGTAAAAAATGTATAGACCCTGTGCCTAATGTCCTACAGTTTCTTTAAGTCTGTCCGTTTCTCGTAGATTGCGTATGCTCGCGTGTATGTGCAAATCATATTTAAGGGAACTCAGAGTGTAACGAATGTAATGGATACGACCTCGTGTATACATGTGACATCTACTGAGAGCGATCCATCGGGAATAATGCGTGCGCGTGCGTTCGATTGATCGAGCGAGTGAGCGAGCAAGTGTACTCACCGTCTAAGAGCTTTTGGGGTCTCGTGCGCGATGAAAGCTTTCTCGTCATGGAAGGCCGGGTCGTAGACGTTCACCGAGTGCTGACATCGCGGTCCTGTCTTGCCTAACGAGCAGTAACAATCGAAGCCGGTTTCCTTATCGACGCACTTGCCTTCTCCGCACGCACCTGAAATTATTAGACTTAGTGTAACACTTTAACAAAGTAGCTTTTCCTTTATCTCGCTCGGCCATTTCAAGTTAGAGAAATTTTAGATATTTTTCTCTCAGTATAAGAATAACTTGAGCTACGGTTGAATTAAATCGAGTGACATTGAATTACAGAGTTAAATTGAATTAAAATGGAATTGAAAATCGATCGCATTTGAAATCTATCGCGATTGTAATGCACACACGCGAATCAAAATCGAGGGGTTAAGATGATTGTCCATACCTGGGTAACAGGATTGCCCGACATTGTCGCAGTGTTTGCCACTGAAACCAGCTCGGCATAGGCACGTGTAACCGTTCTTCGTCGATGTTTCCTGGCATACGCCGCCGTTGTTGCAGGGATTTTCGGCGCAAGTCTCGCAGTTCGTGATTCCCACGCTGTCGGTCTGATTGCCGATCAGATCCACCTGCTTCTCCCCGAGAATCAATCTGCTTATGCAGCCGACGAAACCAGAGTTAATTTCGACATCCTTGTTGATTCTATTGTAACTGGGAATTCCGCCGACGTAAAGGGGCTCCTTCAAGTCCAGACCCTGACGCCTGCCTATCGCAACCACCTTGTACGGACCTTCGCCGTCCACCACCATTGTTCCCTCCTTTCGGTTGCGTTGGATCTTGATGGTATGCCACTCGCTCAGGGTGACGGGTCTGTCCGCGCGAACGACGGCTGCTCCAGAGCCTAGGTTGAATCTGTCGGGGTGTTGTTGTTAATACACGCGGATACAAAGCTTTTAATAGTTACGCGCTCCTGAAATCAAGCGTCTATGACGTCTGGCGCGTCCTATGAGTTTTCTCACTTACTTGAATTGCGGGTATCCGTTAATCAGAGACAAAACGATAAAATCGCCGTTCTCACTGCTGGATTCGTCGTTGTAAAGGAGGATACCCTCGTTACTCTCCGGTTTGAAAGAGATCTCGATGTTAAACTTGAGATAGGAGTCAGGTAGAGGCGGCAAGGCAATGTAGCTCTCGGGCGCTTGGCTGAAGTTAGGCACGACTCCCGTCACCACCAGCACTGTAGGCACTTCGATGTTCATGTGTCCGTTATTCGCGACGCAGATGTATGTTCCAGCATCCTCGGCCTTTACGTTAGTTAGCTTCAATTTGTTCTGCGCAATTAAATGACGTGTATTTTTCCAAGACCTCAGATAGTTGATTATGATATCTAACGGTATTTCCTCGAGACGATAGACGCTCGACGGTACAGAGGCATTTCGCGTACCTCCAAAGTCTGAGTATCTCGCGGCAAAAGTCCACCGAGTTTGTTCCAGTGGAATTGTATCGGTGGATCGAGATCGATGCGACAGTCCATCTCCAGGCTCGACCCGTACGGCGCGAATTTCGTCTCAATCGCTGGTTCATCGTTGTTCCCACCTGAATAAGACGAGGGAATTATACAAGTGAAACCTGTCGATCGTTTTCACGACATACTGCTTATTTTCGCCAATCGTATACTTACGTAAAACACACGTGATTCGCGCAAGCATTAACAAAAAATTAGATATTTGCGTATTAGTGTGTATTTTTGGAAAATTCAAATCTTTTTTCGTAGAGTGTCTGTTTTTTTATAAAAAGACTGAATTTAGAATAACAACTCTATAAACACTCACCATGGACAATTAGGTTCAAATCCTTTTCCAATACACCCTCTGGCGTGTCCACGGTGCACCTGTAGAGTCCACTATCGTCGACGGCTATGTTAGTTAATCTCAGAACGTTGCCGTATATTTGCGCATTTGGCGGCAATCTCGCATGGTTCGGTCTTGACCAGTGATAGCGTGGATTGCGTGTTCCAATGCACGTACAGTGTATATCGACTGTATCGCCGATGTTTATCGGGTCTTGGGATACTTCGACGCTTACTAACGGCGAGGCAGCAGCTAGAATCGAATTAATCGTATCAGTCGCACGCTTATGACTGCTTGTCGAATTAGCAAAGGAAGATGTATCACCCTATTCTGCGCTATGAATCGCGCCGTCATCGCGTGTATGTTAGAGACAAGATATCGTAGCTTTTATCGATTCTCAGAATGAATCGTGAGATCAACTCGTCGTGCTTTTTTTGCATCTCTGTGAGCTCTTTATATTTAAAATATATTCGAGACTTCGAAATCAACGAACGAATATAATGAGGTTGCGGAGACTTTGCATAAGGTCGATCTTTGCTGACAATACTAGCACGTGAAAGAGTTGCAAGAGAATACCATACAGAGAGCTACTCTAGAATTACATTTTAGCGAGAAGTGCTCGGTACACATGCGCGGAGAACAGTGTCGAATTTGCAAAGACATTAACAACGTCTACTACGAAATCTGAAGTAACTATATAGGTGTTCATTTATACACGAATATATATTTTACGCTAACAAGGATGGGATACGTGTTTCATGGACAATATTAGCGTTGTTTATAAAAAGATACCTTTATAGAAGATATCTATATCAGTTAAAAATCTCTAAAATTTAATTAAGATTTAAGATTAAGGATTAAGATTTATATAAGAGAGAAATATTAAAAAAAAATTAAAATATAATATAAAAAAGCAAATACATAAGAGAGAATTCTTAAAATTCTTGATATACAGGGTGTCCCAGAACAACCTTCGAAGCTCTTGTGGAGGTACAGTATGGATTAAGGTAAACATAAAAATCACAAACTGGTGTAAGACTTTTATGTTCATCTCAATCTGTACTCTCTTAAAGTCAGTCAGTGTAAACAATGAATATACACTGATTTGCAGTTATAAGTGTTGCACTAAAAGTGCTCAGTGTTATACTTATAACTGATATCAGTGACTATTCACTGATTCACTTTAAAAGAGTACTATACCTCAAGAGGTACTATACTTCGAAGATTGTTCTGGGACCTATATATATTTTTTTAAAATGATATAGTAAATAAATAAGGATTCTTAAATGAGAGTAAATATACGAATCTTTAAGAAAAAATATTTCTGGTTAAAAACGCGCAACATTTTAGCATTTCGTCTCACTCGTCCACTATTCGAGTTTGCAATTAGCTTTGCTCGTATCCCTTCCTCGATAGGCTCAAACAATTAAGCGAGAATATAAAGGACAGTTTACTACAAGTAGAGACACTACGGGACGTCACACGACACATATATCTCAAAACAAACCGCGTCGTCTCTGAAGAAATTGGCGATATCGCAAGTTGCGGCAGAAGCGTTCGTCAGTACCGTCGTTGCACTGAACATAGCCGTCGCAAAAGTATTCCATCGGAATGCATTGTAGGCTTCTGCATTCATACTCCCAGTGCCTGCACTGCGATCGGTACACTGGCATGCAATCCGCAAGCAAATTAACTACTAAATCATAACGCGAGCCTTGTAAAAGAAACCTAAATTTGTGAAGACTTTCGTGGAGCCACGTTTGCTATGATCTCGTTATTAACAGCCCGAACAACGCAAAGGTCTGAACGACATGCCGTCCGAAGCGCGCCCGGAGGTCCGCGGAAAACGTCTCTCGATCGTCTTCGCGACGTCATCTTCACATTTGCGTTGTGCGGCGATCCGCTGATACGCGATAGTTAGTGATGTGACAAGATAAGTGACGTGTTAGTTTAGTATAACTAAAATATTTTTGATATATGTATAGAAATCGCGATTCCGTTTAGTTGCATGTACTCATCTGTTCAATTGAAGTGCCAATCAATATAATTCCGTGGCAATTTTCTTTTTGTATAAACACGAATTTAACACGGTTTGAATCGGTCCGTATTAATAGGGTGCGATCCATTAGATATTAAATGCTTTGAAGCGCCAATGGACCAATTATAGATTGGTTGATATAATCATTTTCTTCAACTCTTTCGCTACCAACGGGATATATGTCTCGAGACATGTTTTCTTCATCATTAATAATAACCTTATTCAATTGAATAAACAGCTTTTTCGACATTCAGAATATATCAGCTACCGCTCTACTTATTACTCTGTTAGCACAAATATATCCTACCAAAAATATCAGTGTCCCGGTCTTATCGCTTTAGCGCCAATCATAAAATTTTTAATTTTTTTTTTTATTAAAACTACATTATATTAATGTACTTAATGAAGTGAAGGTAAAGAAAAAAATTGTGTTTTTAAAAAACAAAATTGGTAGTGAAAGGGTTAAGCGCTTCAAAGCGTTTGCAGAGTCTAATGCATCACGTCTATTTTATTATTTGAAACTACTCGGATATGAATTTAGAATTAGATTTGAGTTTTTTACTCGAATCACACAATATATGCGACATTACATTTACAATCACGATTCAGCCGGAAAGATTGAAATCTAATTCTAAATTTAAATCTGAATATCTTACTTGTGGCAAGTTTCAAGTAACGATTGTTAATATGGTTCCCAAAGTGGAAAATCGAAGTTGAGAGACATATTCGGGTTGTCGCGTCTATAGTTTAAACTGATGAAATCGCGGGGGAATGGCAAACAAAATATTTCGTAAAGAAGCAGTTCGCGGCTCAACTCCCTCGGGAGTTCCCTCACGATTCCAAGTGGTGACAGTGTCTCTCACTGGTGGACTGCGAAACTATCCCGAAAAAGTCAAGCGCGAAATTAAGACTTCGTAACAGGCGTAAGACATCGTTCAGCGTGAAAATACGTGTCGCAGTCATCAGTAGATGCATTATGATAAGCGAGATCTAATGATGATGATGCTGAGAAATGACGAGGAGCTGGATAACGTAGCGCAACTTACGCGAAACGTTGAAATTAATATAATCGCTCGATACACCGCGGCTGGTTTGCGCTTGGCAGATGTATCGGCCGCTGTCTTCGGGTTTCACCTGCATCAGCTCCAGGTAGTCTTCCCCGATTCGCGCGGTGATCGGCAACGCTTGTCCCTCGCGGCTCCAGTGAATTGTCGCGCGTTCGCGCACGTCGCAGCGTAAGCGTACGGAACTGCCGGCGTACGTCGTCACGTCCCTGTGTTCCGCGTGAATTCTCGTGTCGTTGTAAGAATGCTCTGTAAATTACGTTGCCACACTTTATAATTTGCTCTTCTCCACGCAGCTTTCGAGTGTTCAATGAATGTTAATCTTTCTCTTTCCGTATACGCGTTTATAGCACGAGTTATACGTGTAGATATAAATTATTTTATTATTTAATAAAATAATTTTCGTTCCCCTGTATAGTATATTGTAAGTACATGTGCATCTCAGACTCGCAACTGATTCTTATCGTCTTCTATATTGACAAATAAGATTTTATTTGTCTCGGCCCATTGTTCTCCATTTTTCAAGAAGTTACTTCTCTCATCAATTGTCTCACGACAGTCTAAAGTATCCCGTTCTCGCTTAACTCTGTAGTGCTCCGCGTTAACATTCTGACGTTGTATAAAGTCAAGTGGCCCAACTGGTTTCATCTACTAACCGTTGACTGAAACTTCAGCCACCGCTTCCGCCGTTCCCGCTCCGTTCGTCGCTTTGCATACGTATTTGCCGGCATCGGAGTAGGCGATACCGTGGAATTGCAGGATACCATTGTGGTGCGTTACCGAGTATGGTAACGGTCGTCCTATGGCCTCCCACTCGATATGTAGAGGCTCATCTCCCGTGGCGGTGCAAACGATGGATGGGTTCTCGCCGGGACCTACTGTCTGATGCGTAGGGTTCAGGTCGATCCTCGGTGGGGCTGGAAGAAGTTCAAATTGAACGGTATAGAAGTGGTCATTCTTATCGTAGAATAGGAAACGGAACGTTGAAAACAAACAACCTCTACTTTCGCTTTATTCATTGAGAGAAAAAAAACTGCCTTCAAGTCTATTCAACATTCTTTTATACACATATCTCTCAGCTATTTCTCCTAGCTATTCCTCATTGAACAAAAAGCATTAGATCGATATGTTGAAGTGTTAATTTCCTGGAACGTTTCTTAATAAATTTTTACAAAGTTCAAGATACTACTAGATATAACGTGATCTTTATGGATGTTGTAACAAGAGTATTTTACAAGTAAACCTATTCAAAAGATACACACCGATTTCCTTCTAATTTGGCACAAATGTAGAAGTACAAAAAATATTTAGGTTATATTTTTTATTTTGGCTCACTTTGAGTTTCACAGTTTATAGCTTTTTAATGTTCTCACTCCTATCATCAACAAGTACAACAAAAATGCATAAGAAATAAAATTGAATACAGAATATAGTTAAATAATTTTAACAAAATCGGCATAGCTGAGACACGAACCATTCTAAATTTCTTTAGCCGAGATTCCAACCGAAATATTTCAAATCTGTGCTAAATTAGTCAAAAATGGTTCGAATTTCGGCCAAATCGTGAAATTATTTTTATAAATAATTTTTTTTTCAACTTTTTACATACTTTGTTTAAATATTTTATTATTTATACAAATAATTTTACATATTTGACTTTATATTCATAATCAGTAAACCAAAAACGCCTATGTCTTGTATTCAATTTTATTTATTATGCATTTTTGTTGTACTTGTTGATGATAGGAGTGAGAACATTAAAAAGCTATAAACTGCTCGTGAAACTCAAAGTGAGCCAAAATGAAAAAAATATGACCTAAATATTTTTGTGCCAAATTAGAAGGAAATTGGAGTGTAACTTTTGGGTAAATTTATTTGTTAGACATATTGACGTTTCGAAGTTATTCGTAATGATGTTGATCAACGTTAAAAGCTAAATATTAGAAAATATTATCTGCTATTGAGTGTTGTCGCAATAATATTCTATCAGTGATCTCTTGTTCACTGGGTCGTTACTTACATATAATTTCGAGATGAGACTTCGCTCTGAAGAGCACGGTGCCGGCAGGATCCAAGCCCAGACAGATATATTCTCCAGCCGCGGTTCTGTCGACGGTCGGGATGCTCAATACTCCGTTGTGTACGGTGCTACCCTGCGGTAAGGAGCGATGATCGCTTCTCTTCCAGTCTAAATAGATGTGGTCTCCGTCGGGTCCGAACACCTGGCAACGCATCTCTACCTTGCCGCCGTTCGGGATCTTCAGGTAGTCCTCGGGAATTAACACTCCTTGATTCGAGCCTCTCTGTAGATCACGTTTCGATAAGGGAATGTTGTTAGAAGGTGAACGGTAGGTGAAGGTAGGTAGGTGAACAAAATTTAGGAATACGTACGTCAATGGGATGATGTGGTTGTGAGTCGTCGGGAGGGCACGGAATGTCGCCTCTGTCGCCGGTACAAGGTTCATCCACGTCGTTGTCGTCCTCGATGCGAATTTGAATTCGTTCTTCAGCTATTCCCACCGCATTCGTGGCCTGGCATGTGTAGGAGCCTTCGTCGTTGGGTGAAACGGAGAATATCTCGTACACGGCGCTCAACGGGGTGGCCGCTTTTCTGCTGTACGTGTCGCTGTAAATTACATAATGATGTCGTTCAGTCTTGTATCATTGTGTAGCTCAACAACATGTTGTTCGTAGCAATATCTCTGTGGTGGATTTAGAGTATCGCGCTGATCACATCATCTGATAATAAGATCAACTCACTAGACGGTCATTCCGTTCACGTGTTTGCTCCAAGCTACGTTGGGCTGCGGGTGTCCACTCGCGCTGCACACCAGGCGGATCTGTCCTCCGCGTTTCACCTGCAAGATGCCGTGTTTCGGGGTGATGGTGATCACAGGCATGGACTGCACCTCGATGTGCGCGATGATCGACGTCGAGCCGACCTCGTTGGACGCGGAGCAAATGTAGGCGCCGCCGTCGTTCGCTGTGATGTTCGATAGTCTGAGAAGGCCGCCGGGGAGTTGTTCGATGTTAGAGGCGAACGATCGATAGTCTTGGCGAGACCAATGTAACTCGGGTACGGGGAAGCCGGCCTTTGCGCGGCACTGAAGATCGGCGGAACCGCCGAGGATGACGGTTTGAACGTCTTGAGGATACAGCTCCAGGATCGGAGCTTCACGAGCTGCAACATTGACATTTAGCTGTGCAGTGATATCAGCATCAGGCGGCGTATCTCATATTTTTATCGAAGTCTGCGCGAGATGTCGACCCGGCAGAAAAAAATTATACACTGAGGGAAAATATTTAAAAATTTATTTGTGGAGTACAAACTTTATTTCCGTGAAATAAAGTCTTATCCTGTGAATAAACTTTATATCCCACAAAGATTTCCAAGTGGTTTTTTCCAGCGTATATGAATTTTATCTCTATGGCCATATATAATTATATATGATTAAATATTTGTGAGGCCATATATAGAAACAACATTCATAGGGTATAATTATATAATTTGTAAATAATTTATTATATAATAATTAATATATAATATTATATAATAATTATATATAATTATTATATAATAATTATATATAATATTATATAATAATTAATATATTATAATAATTATATATAATAATTTTCTTCTTCTGTGGGAAGCTATTGTAAACTTACGTGCAACTTCGATGATAGCACTGGCCTCGTAACTGCCCGTGGGGCTGCTCACTCGGCAGATGTATACTCCCCGATCAGAGACCTGAGCGTTGACAATCCTCAGCGTGTCGTCTACTTGTTGTACGCGCGAGCTCATCGTTTCCGTGTACTTGCTCCATTTCACATATATTCCTGGCTCTCCGCTCGTGATGCATCGCACTTCGGCTACTGTGCCTTGAGACACCACTTGTCGTTCGGGCTTCACTTTGATCGTCGGTGGTTCCCTGCGAGGCACTATCACGATCTTGGCGGTGGTGCTCGTTTCCGTTCCGCGAACATCTGTCGACGTGCACACGTATATGCCGGAATCGCTGGGGCTGGGGTTGGTGATGGTCAAGACTCCGTCGCGTTGACTGGCGGAGTTGGGTAACGGGAGTCCGCTGGATCTCGTCCAGGTGACGTTCGCACGCTGAGACGGTGTGCAGATCAGTCTCACGGCG
This sequence comes from Odontomachus brunneus, assembly GCF_010583005.1. NCBI lineage: Eukaryota > Metazoa > Arthropoda > Insecta > Hymenoptera > Formicidae > Odontomachus > Odontomachus brunneus. Next base: position 1,219,470 of record NW_022639461.1, on the reverse strand, counting down.
TCTCCGCTGGTCCCGGACCATTCGGATGGAGTTACAGTCGGCGGTATAATTTGAGGCGGTGGCTTATCTGGGTTGTCTGTAACATAGATCGAAATTTTCGATGAGAATGTAGGAGTCGTAATTGTAGCCATTCTTTGAAGTAGGATTTCTTTTCTTGTTTGTATACGTGTAAGTAAGGAACTTTTGTTCTTCATTAATTGGATGGACGTCGGACGAAAACTCGGTGATGAGAAACGGTATCTCTATTATCGGCTGAGCAGATTTGGCTGAATCAAAATTCAATTGAGATAACTAAGAGACAATTGATTGAAAACTCCAGGGGGGATTTTTCTGTTCTCACAACCGAGTTTTTTTCTCGGCAGCAGAAAATTTAGTTACATTAACGAATCTAATGTGTGCTAAATAGCGATTATCAGGTGTGATTTTTGTGCGCAACGATTTGATATTTCATAGGTATCGCGCGAACGCCTCGATCGTACCTTCAACGTACAAAACGGTCGTCTTCTCATCTATACCAACGTTGTTCCTGGCGATACATTTGTATTCGGCTGCGTCACTCTTCGACGCGGCCGGTAGATTCCAAATGCCGTTGTAGAAGGTCGCCTCTGGACTCATGGCGCCGTGGACTCGCACCCAGTCTAATTGCGGCGGTGGATTACCGGTGGCCTCGCAACGGAATTCCACCGGTTTGCCCTCTCTCACTTGCTGATAGGTTGGACTTATCACAGCTCTGGGTTCCACCGGATTGGCCCCTTAAATAACGCGATGAAGTTATGATCTGTTTCACAAGCGATTCGCCGCGGTTATGATTTGTACCTGGTATTTCCAGCAAGTGCTTCGGGAATGCTGCGTTAACAGTGCGTAATGAATTAACAAAGACACGCAATACAAATTTATCGGCTCATTCTTTGACTTGTTTGCCCGAAACTTATTTTAAAGAAGAACGCGCGATGAAACGGCAACTTTTTTTAATTGTGTTACATTTTTCATTTGGCACGTAGAGCGAGACGGTAATTGATCATGAATGTATCGTACCTCCGACAGTCAGGGTGACTTTCTTGATCGCGATGTTTATTCCATCGCTCACTTGGCAGACATATATACCGCTGTCAGACACCTTCACGTCCCTAATGACCAATAGTCCATTCGCGTCGTCCACGCTCCTTCCGGGCGGTAATTGGCCACCTTCTTTCTCCCATCTGATGCGTACCGAATCCTATTTACAATGACAAAGAAGAGAAGTTGATAATTACATCTATTATGACTGTATTATACAGCATGATATGAATTTGAAAAGCTTACGCTATCTTGCGATCTGCCCGTGCAATGATATCTGACGGTATTTCCTGTGTGGACGATCTGGAATTCTGGTTCTTGCACATAAACCATGATCCTTGCCGGAGGTATTGGGCCTGGTGTGGTAGTCGTTGTTTCTCCAACTACGAAGAAAACGCGCGAACATTGGCAAGGTTGTTCTTAAAGCGTGCAGAATATGTTCGTGCACTCATAAGTGCAGCAGACTATATTACATTAGAACGAGATGAGAAATAATTCACGAAGACGACATGGATTTTGTTGGACCCTACGATTCTAAGAGCATATCGTGGACAGTATTCTCCTCGGACACGGGAACACCATCACCAGCACATTGGACGAGACATCGTTACAATGACGGTTATACCGAAGATAATCTGTGGATTAATCACTATGGAACACATATCCCGGTGTAAATCGATATTCGCAGGAGTACCATATACCAGGGGAAAGATAAGCTTCTCCGTCGGCAAGTATCTGATTCTGAGAGAAGTTACGAGACTACAGGGAACTAGACGACGACAATCGTGACTCAAGGAAGGCGAAGTTCCGTCACCAGACTTGTTCTACGATAACCTAGTAACAACAAGATGATCACAGAGTTCTCCCTGAATCACCGATGGACGGACAGACAAAAAAGACGTATGGCGGTCCGTCAAACCTGGCGTAATCGATGTCACGATCTTGATCAGTTCTTTGCCACGGTAGTTCACGATGTGGCATTCCACGTTGCAAGCGGTGCTGTTCACGTGGACGGACCAGGTGCGAAAAGCTCCCTTTGTCGTCTTGATTATGGGACCGGGTTTGTCGCCCCACGTAGTTACGGGCAATCCGTCAAGCGACGACAATTTAAAATAGATGTAAAAGGTGTCTGGATAGTCATAGTTGCACTTAAATTGGATCGTGGAGTACGTCCTGACTGCGCCGTTCATGGGCATTAAGCTTACCATCAGCTCACCTGACCAATGTGTCATTGCTGATTACTATTTTTAGACGGAGTACAAACCTTTACTATGATGTAAAGGTAATTGTGCTGAAAGAATCTCACTCACGCTCACGAGAATTTGCGATATATATTGTAAAAGGTAATTCACGTAACTCGATCGTCTGAATTGTCATTTCTACTAGCGGAGCGATTCAAATCTTTCGTCTTGTCTGGTCCCATCCGGAAGAATCGATTTGGATGGCATACTTTTCTTACGCTCATCTACGCCATTTTCCTTCTCCATTTTTCCTTTTTCAAGATTTCGAAAATTCCCCTCAGATTTTTTCAAGCAGAAATAATCAGAGCAATCGAGTTTCGCGAATTGCTTTGTACATGGCACTTCAAACGTGACGTGAGTTACATCTTACCGATATCTTGGCAGTACAGTCCCGTGTAACCCGGGAGGCAGTGGCATTTGACCTGACCGGATCTGCTGATCTCGCAGCTCTCCTCGTTCTTGTTGCACGGGCAAAGATTGCACGAGCCCAGGTAACTGACGGACCGATCGCTGGTATCTCTGTAGTAACCGCGTGCGCAGGTCTCGCAAGAGCTTCCTATGTAGCCAAGCGGGCAACGGCAGGCTTCTACTTGCGTCGCTCGTCGGTTCCCGGTGAGGGTCTCCACGGCTGTGTCCATACTGATGTCACTGATGTATGTCGCGGTCATCCGGTCGCTGTGGGATGCGCGGACCAGAATAGCTTCCAAATTGGAGAGCACAATCATAAGATCTGTTCTAGAAGCGCTACGCGGTCCTTCGGTCGTCAAGCGTCTCCATTCGTTCTCTTTCAGCGGGACAGTGTAGGTCTACGAAAGATTTGAACAGACATGTATTAGCCATTATGTATCTCGACTTACATATCGAACTTTTGAAGAATCCGCGAGATCACAAAAACGTCAGACTTGCAAGTACTCAGTAGTTATTTTTTTACCATGGGGATGTCGGGTTGAATTTCCGTTGGATTCGTCCAGAACAACGTAATGCCATTGCCGATTAACAGAATGTCTTGGTCTTTGTAACTCTTGGCTTCAGGATACGCGGTGATATGTTGCGTCAGTGTGAGGTTTCCGCCGTAACTCTTCACTTTGTTGCCCGTGAAAACGCTCGGTAGCGACCAGAACAGTCTGCGGCTTCTGCTGTCCGGATAACGATAGCCGATCTCGTTCATTGCCACGTTCAGCTCGAAGCCGTCCGCGACCACGTCGCGTCGAGTTCTGCGGAAGAAGAAAATCCGCATATTGATTAGAGATTTAGTTTTCAATTTTACCTATTGTGTCGCGCGAATTTAACTTAACGAAACAGAAGATAAACCAGCATACACATCCTAACGCATACATACGATTCTTGTATTATTTAATTAAAAAATTGCTGAAAAAAGGCGAGGACAGGAATAAAAACGAATAAACTTGATATCTGATCTATGAGAGCCAATTGCTGTTAAACGAGCGTTGCAGTTTATTAAAAAAATCCTAAAGTAAAATTTTAGCAAATGTTGCAGACTCTCTTCAATTAAATTCGCTGTTAACAAAAAGATTTATACAAGTTTCCTTAATATCTAACTCAATTGAAGAAGATTTGCTCGAAACGTTAATATTTAACAATGTTAAACGTTTAACATTCTACCTTAGAGATATCTGTATTAATGTTAACGTTCGTTTAGCGGTTGGTTCTCATAAGTTAAGAATCGAGTTTATTTCTTATCCTTTTTGGAGCCAGATTCCTTTTGTTTTATAATAAAAATGACCAGAGAACGCTATTTGCAAGAATGCGAGTACACTTACGAGTCTGTGAGAGTGAAGCCGTGATGGGAGTCGTACACCCACATCGGTATTTGCTGTATATACAGCGTGCTCTCGTGACATTGATCAGTTACTCCGCTGCAGTAACACTCGATGCATCCATCAATGTTCTCAGCACGTAATCCGTATGTCGACGGGCGGCACCGATTGCATTCCGGGCCCTCGACGTTCCTTTTGCACTCGCATCGGCCGTCGACGCACGCCGTGCTGCGCGAACCGTCCGCATTGCATCTGCATCTCGGTCCGGGTGTCTCACTCGTGCAATCGTTCGGGGTGCCTCGAATGGCGTCTCCTTCGTATCCGGGCTCGCATACCTCGCAAGAGTCGCCAGTAGTATGGTGCGCGCAGTTCTATCAACGTAAAATATTCCGCTTACACTTAAATCAAGTTTAACTTTATATTTAACAACGTGCTGTCGAAGGAATTGAGTTACATTTGAAAAGAAACCGACTTTTCGATTTGAACTTCTTAATGATATTCCTTTCTCGACTCTAAAAGTTCTTTAAATAATTCCAAGCATAGAATCAATGCTGCTTTTATCGTAACTCATATGCATTTTTGCATGTTACAATAAACACATCGTTGCGTTGATAATACTTTAACATCGCGAGAATTTGTTAAGGATGTTCAGGTCGAAAAAGGCCGAGCACGGTTGGGAGATTGAAATATCTTCGAAATTAATAATTTGGCCGTGTCGGAATTATCAGTCAAGCTCGTTTCCGTCACTTACCTCGCAAATACCGGTCTCAGGATCGCATTGATTTGAATGACCGTTGCAGTTGCACGGCTCGCAGATGCCTAAGTAGAGACCTTCGATGGCCCGCGTGTAACCAACATCGCAATCTTCGCATGAAAGTCCTCTATAGCCGGCGGGACAAGTGCACTCTTCCACTTCGACTGCCCGCTCCTTGCCTGTGTTATACTTTTCGGCAGTGTCCAAAGACACGAAGGAAAGCCTGGAGAAATAAATTGTACCTTGAAAAACCTGAGGAAGTACTTTTGCATCTTCTCAATTTTTGATTTTTCGTAGATAGATTTATAGTCCCGGAACAAGATCATGTATGAATTTTGTTTCTATATGGTCATATAGCCTGACTATATATGTCCACAGCGAATAAATTATTATCATGCGAATACAATAGAAGTAAATACTTATGCTTCTGGTAGCACTTAATGGTTTAATCGAATGAAATTGTTTCTTGCCTCTTTTTACTTAAAATTATTTTTTCTGTGCGGAAACATACATGTGATTATATATGTGACCGTATAGGGATAAAATTCATATATAATTCATATGTAAAATCGTATATAATTTTATATAATTACATATAAGAATTTTTTCCCGGAGTAGACACTCGGGCCAATAGATTGACAATTTCTTCGAATGTTCTCGACATTCGCTTTTTCTCACACACTTCTCAGATTGTTATATGTTTTTGAGAAGCTTTGAGGAACGAACACACACACATGCGCATATCGCGTCTATCAATTTCGCTTATTGAATACAATAGCTAAGAATACTGCAAATTTAACGTGTAATGCAATCGGTACAATGTAGTACGAACTTACGCGGCTTCGTCAGTGTGTGTCGTGTAAGTGGCTTTGATTCTGATGGCTCGTACGTCCGCCAAGGCCATTAGAAGATGCTCCCTGTCCGCTTGGGTCCCGTCATTGCGTTGCCAATATTGCTCGAGCAACGGCACAGTGAACGATTGCTGAGAGTTTGGCTCGGGAGACTCGCGGGAGTAGTAGAGCAAGTTGATGTCGTTAGCCTGTGTGCATTAAGTCACTTTAGTATATCTTCGTCGCCAAGCAAAAGGATCATGACTCGCGAATTTGCACTCACGCTGATGAGTTCAACGTCCGCGGCGTTGTTCCTTGAACTCTGACCGCCCGGGGAAGGAACGTATCGGACGGTGTACTTGAGATTGCCGCCGTAAGATGTTATTTGATCGCCCAAGAAAATGCTGGGCAACTGCCAGTAGTAGACGTCGTTATTTCCACGATTGGGGAAACCGTTGTAAATGATTTCCCGGCTGATAGTGTCCAAATGAATACCATCGATGATCGGCGGTGCGTCTGTGCTCTTCGACTCGATCAGGGAGAAGTCTCGGATCGAATTGGTGAACGACACACGAATCTGCAACATGTCAGTGATTGATCATAGTTCTATTTTTATAATTGTGCGAAGGATGTTCAACTTTGGGAGAACATCTTTGGAGTTTTGGAAATCATGCAATGCGCGATTTCAAGATTCGCGCAAAAACGCGCAGAATAAGGCGAATATTGATCGCCCGATTGTGATACTGTAAATTTCTAAACGAAATAAACTTAGAAGAGCTTTTTCAAGATATACGATAAAAATTAACAAGGGAAGTAAGAGTCAACACTGCGACTTAGCACACAGCGATCAGTTACAAAGAAGCTTGAGTTTTTTTACATTTAATATCAAATGTCGCGAAATTTAAATTTTTGGATAGTAAATTATTTCTAATGTATGATACATATTGCAGATATCATACGTTACTATACTTTATTATACCTTACTATAATCTTTGTTTTAAATTTAATCTTTGCAATGAGAAATGTAAAATCGCGCTGCGTATCATCTTTGGTATCGAGAAAGCCTCTTTAGTACACTGAGGGAAAAATTACCTTAAAACCAACAAATATTTCTTTGATGGGTGCCATTAACATATTTATTTAAATCTAAATTCTCTTTATTTAAACCAAATATTATTTGCTTAAATCAGGTAAATAATATTTAATTTAAATAAAGAGAATTTAGATTTAAGTAAATATGTTAACGGCACCCATAAAATAAATATTTGTTGATTTTAAGATAATTTTCCCCTCAGTGTAGAATCGTGTCAAGGCTAGAGTCACGCGGAAAATGATAAATGAAAAGTAATGTCTCTGGCTCACCTCGTTCCTATACCAGTTAGACGAGATGCATCGGTTGGTGATGCCCATGCAGAAGCAAGCTATACATCCAAATTGATTTGTCGAGGCCAGATTAAAGGTATTCGCCTTACATTGGTTGCAAGTCAGACCCGTTGCGTATTCCTGAAATGAGAAACGTCAGAAAATAGACGGCGCTTCTCGACATCGCGGCATCGCATCGCTTATTTATCGTCGTGTGTCGATTAAAATATTTGGAAAAATTGTGTACTTACATTTTTAATGTCAAAAGAATCCACGAAAAATGGATGCGTGAACAACAGTAAAAACGTTATGCGGTCTGCTCGAGAAGTCGCGCGATTTCTCTCGTCCGGATTTCCACAGCGTAAATCTAACGTTTACGCAAAAAGATCTTTCTCTTTCAGAAGAGATCTCGATCGAGAAAAAGTGCGCGATTTCTAAGCAGGCTTGCGAGTAATTATTTTTTAAATCAATTATCCTGATTTATAGTATAATTGACGCTTTTATAAATCAATTATCCTGATTTATATAATTGACGCTTAATACAAACTAATTTATTTCGAGACAACGTTTAATTGACAACGGATCTTAACATATTCAATCGAAGGCTGTTCAATTGGCGATTAGATTTCAATGAATTGAATTAAAGACCGTTTAATTGACGATATGAGCGAAGGGAATCAAAGATCGTTCAATTAACAATTGAACTCAGTAAATTTAATTAAAGGCCGTTTAATTGACATATGAGCTTAGCAAGTTTAATTACAGTTTAATCGGTGATTAATATGAAAAAATTCAGTTAATTCAATCAAAGAGCATTCGATTATTCAAAGTTACAATTGGTTTTGTGAGTAATATTTATTCTCTGAGCAGCGTGGCATTGTGGGAAATACTGATGATTGAGAAACGTTGAGAATCGGAACTCTGATTATATCAATCGTCACCGAACAATCTTGCTAAGTTTAATTGTTGATTGGACGATCCTTGATTCCCTTTGCTCATATCGATTATCAATTGAACTCGTTGAAATCAATCGTTAATTAAGCATTCGTCGATTGATTTTGCTCGAGTCAGTCGTTAATTAGTTGAGTTGAAATATATTTGTTCAAATCGATTATTAAATTGAGAAAAATTTAATTGATATTTTCACAATTTTGGCATTTCTAAGGTACCTCGTAACAGAATTGCGTGCACGAAGGCAACGTAGTAATCGTCAGTATAGTACCTTGCAATGGCACCTTCCAGTGTGCAGATCAGCGTTAGGGCTGAGGCTGCCGTTAGGATCGCATTGTTGGGCCGCGACACACATGTCACCGGGAATAAGGGGATTCCCTTGGTAACCGGAGGCACACTGCTCGCACCTGCGTCCGACGTAGCCAGCGGGACAGTCGCACGTAGGTTGCCCGTCAGATCCGAGGTGGCACGTACGGGCGAACCTGTTTTTCGCGATTGAAGTTCATTAACGCGTGAATGTGTCTGAACCACTCGAAACACTGCAATTAGCACGACGCAACTCAGAGAGCACAAATGTTCAAAAGATGTCTCAGAGATGTCGGAAAGATATCTCACTTGTTTTGCACATCTCTTGGATGTCTCTGAGACATCGTAGATTTTACAGACATTTGTGCTGTCTGAGAAGTTTAGCTCGCTCTTACTGGTTCGACGGGTTGGTGAGCGGACAAGGACAGATCTGGCAAGGGATGTTTCTCGAGGGATCGCCATAGTATCCCGGAGGACACGGTGGCTCGTCTCTGTAGCACTGGCCGAGCCATGGTCCATTTTCGCGCCTCAGGTATCCAGGTGCGCACTGCTCGCACGAGAGACCAGTGTAGCCTTGAAGACGATCGCGAGTCAAGTAATGAGCGAAATGTATGATATTCTGCTTACGCGGTAGCAAACTAACGAACAAGTGCACTCCGCGATCGTTAGTACCACAATCGTACGTACCACTGGGACATTGACATTCTTCCACGTAGGACGCCGATCCCAGGCCGGTGTTTCGCACATCGGCGGTGTCCATGATGATGTTGGTGAGACGCACGTCTATCTGCGGCGAGTCGTCGTATTTCACCCTGAAACACATCGAACGCTGCTGAAGTGACGTCCCATACGTGGCGAACGCGACGAATTCGACTGGACTCGCGACGCTTACTTGAGGAGGATGTTATCCACGTTCGCCAATGTCATCATGATCTCCTCCCTGGAGGCTAAGGACTCGGTTCTTCCTTCCTGCTTGTACCACTCGCCGTAGAAGAACCTGACGGACTCCTCGGTCTCGAAATTCGGTGTCGACTCTCTGCTCTTGTGCATCAGGATGTAATTGTTGCCGCTCACGATGACGTTGGGCGCGCTGTTCGGTGTGCCGTTGCCGCTGTGGCGAATGGAGTACTTGAGGTAGCCGCCGTAGGACTTGAGTTGACTGCCATGATAGCTCTCCGGCAGCGCGAAATAGGGGACGTTGTAGGCGTTCAGGTCGTTGCTGAAGGCTTCCAGGAGCTGCACGCCGTCTCGGCCGAGCGGTCGAATTTGAGATATTTGGTTGCTGATGTCACCGTGGATTCTGATCGTCGGCGTGGTCTCGACCGACACGATCTTGTAACGATCGAACGGCGGCGGGATGTGATAAGTGAAGAGATCGGCACTGCGACACTCGGTAGCGACGCCGAAGCAGAAGCAGGAGATGCACTCCTCGGGGCTCTTTGCCTCGGAATTGAACTTGCCTTTCGGGCAGATATTGCCGGGCTCCTTCACGACGACGATGGCATCCGGTACAGCGAACACGAAGCCGGCGACGTTCAAGGCTTCGCACGAGTACGCACCTTGGTTCTCGGGTCGTATGTCTGGACACGTCAATGTACCTGTTCCGTTGACGGACGTGGTCGTGCATTTCGATGGAATGTGTCCCCAGTTGAGTCGCCAGTTGATCTCGGGGGTCGGAACGCCGATCGCCGTGCAGGTGAGGATCAGCATGTCGCCCGGCTCAAGAACGACCATCGGCGGTGGTGGTTTCACGATGTAAACGGGAGCTATACAAAAAAAAGCAATCATGAAGATTGCCAACGATGATTCAAACTTCTAAAACTTCATGCATTCAAGCTTGTCTTTTAAAGAATTAACCTCCTCAGGGAATTTATCAAGATTAAAAGGAAATAATTAAATTTTAAAGTAATACAAGTCATTTGACATCTGTTAATCAGCTGATGAGCTTTTTCTTTTCTTTTTCTTCTTTTATTTTGCGGAATTTTTTGATGAATATTTTATTTGAATGAATATTTTATTCACAATAAATATGCATTATTAAACACCATCTCTTTTTTCTGAGTAGTTTGTATACGTGAATTAAAAGAGTTTCTTTGGAATTTTTTACAATTTTTTAAGATTCTTTTCACCGGAATTTTTTAAAGAAGTCTTTAAATATTGCATCGCTCTATATAACAGCGTTGACTGTTATTCGTCTTCAATTTTTTCTTCACTTTGATTGTGTCTATCTTGAGAGTCTTTTTATTCAATAAGTATTCGTTGTACATTTTGTCGGCGATGTTCGAATTGAAGAAGAGAAATTGAACGTATCTAAATGCACACATATGTGCCGGCTTCCCTGAGGAGATTAAAGAAAGCAGGCGTGCATTAATAAAATCATCGTCTTCGTCGAGTTCGCTCGAAAGTTGAATGACTCTCGGACACGAGCAGTTCGCTCGAAGTTAGTCCGCGTCGTGAACTTTATCCGATATGGCAACCGGACGACGCGGTGCGCGATGAAATATCGATGCGTGGTCGAGATAGGAAGACGGAGATACTGACAGCAACCGAGCTCGTCGCTGCCGTCCAAGCAGTCCCGCTCCATATCGCAGTGGTAGCTCTTCGGGATGCACTGCTTGTTGCTGCTGCAGGCGAACTCGTTGTAACGGCAGGCGGATCCCGGAGGAGACGGCGCGCAGTTCTCCTCGTCGCTGCCGTCGGCGCAGTCCTTGTCGCCGTCGCAGTGCCACAACTTGCTGACGCACTGCTTATTATTGCAACGGAACTCGTTGGGCTCGCATCCGTGCGGACCTATCGAGGAAACGATCGCGCGACGTTCGCGTGAGATTCGAACGATCAAATATGAATGGCGACGAGAGAGGAGAGGTAGGCGAGTTCGGATGGGGAACGAGAGTACTTACTGCATCGCATCTCGTCGGATCCGTCGGTGCAGTCGAATTTACCGTCGCACACGTACGACTTGGGGATGCAGTCGCCGTTGCTGCAGGTGGCTTCGTCATATTGGCACACTTGCGGAGGTCTGGTCGCCGGTTGCTCAACTGGAGGAGTAATCCGTTTAATTACGCGATAAATCTTCGGCCCGCTGAAGCGGTCTCTTCGACAATTAATGACCGTCACACAAATTTCTCGACCTCTAATAAACATAGAGGAGAGAGAGGGAGGGGGAGAGAGAGAGAGAGAGAGAGAGAGAGAGAGAGAG
>NW_022639461.1:1195999-1206563 GCF_010583005.1 Odontomachus brunneus | reverse complement strand
GAGAGAGAGAGAGAGAGAGAGAGAGAGAGAGAGAGAGAGAGAGGGGAGCAGGAGGAGGTAAAAAGAAGAAAGAAAGAACGTACACTTCTCGACTTCGAGGCTGACGCTCACTTGACTGCCCGGCGTGGACGGCGAGTAGCCGACTGCCTCGCAAATATAAGTTCCGGCGTGGTCGAGTTGGATGTTGGGTATCTCCAGACGACCGTTGATGTCCCGGCTGCCGGATGGCAGAGGTAGACCGTTAGCGCGGATCCAACGTACTCTGGCACGTAGGAGACCCTCGTCACGGCATTGGAACACGACCTCGCGACCTGATCAGAGACGGTTTTGCGTGATATAAATTCTACCCGCTCTCGGAGATCGCGCCTCGATCGTTACGGATTATTACGCTCATGGTGCGTCACGCGTCCCATCAGTAGTAGATGAGGAACGGTTCGCAAGCAAGCGCGATTCTCTGCTTCTTGGAGAGTGAAGTGACGCTAATATCGTGTTAATTTGCCTCGTGTAACATTCGAGTCCTTCTTGGCCCTTCGAGCGCACACATCTCGCAGAAGTGACATAAGCTGAATAATTGCCTTTCTCAATCGTGGGATGATATTTTTCTCTATGTGCAAATTTGCACTGCAGTGCGCTCGAAGGGTTAATCACGTTAGTCGATATTACTGGTTACATGTAGGTTACCAGTAGAACATTCCGTGTAAGGGCTAACGAGCGACAGATCTGTCTAACAATAAGAAGATAACTTTGGAGGAAGATAGAAAGAACTCTGTTAAATGCGATGGATGCTTGACAATGAGGATTATTCAGTATCAAACGGTAACAGAAGTTCGTCAATGGCTTTGCAGCTTACAATCTATGTTTTAGTTTAAGCTGCAAGTGGCGCCACTTATCATGCGTGATTACGTCTGCATGCATGTGGCTTCGAAAATATTGAATTGTTGATGAATCGTCGTTATTAAAATTAAAAGAATGAAGTTACGTCGTTTTACAAGCGAATAAGTGATTTTTCTAAAATTCTGCTATTGTAATTTATACACGTGCAAAAATGGTGCAATACCGTATTGGTGCGTTATAACATACAATGTTAATAATCACAAGATTTGTTGAAAGGAAATCTTCTTCAAGGTAAATCCGAACTGTCGCACATTCTATTGTCAATCTCGCACGAAGTGCGAGTTTCATAGCAGCTCAATGAGCTGTAAAATTGCGTGTGTGTACGTCGACGCGCGTACACGCACGCGATAAACAAAGTACCTGTCACATGTATAATATTACGAATTTTGCGTATTCAATGATTCATGAAGATTATTTTAGCTCACAGCATGATTTTTACAGCTTATATCTTTTGAGAAGTCTTACCTTGCTTCGCCGGGTCTGGCCAAGGCAAGAAAGAAAAAGATAACAGACACATGTATTAATTAATTTTCTTCTCGGATACGCCAGTTTATCGGCAACGTGGCACTTATTACTTATCATCATTATATTATATTACGCAAAAATCTTGTATTTCGGTATATTGCCGATTGACAAAGTATTCCGATCATCGATCGTTGAATGTTTGCAACAAATGTATACTGTGCATCATCTAACCGAACACCTCGTACGTCATTTACGGACAAAAGCGATGGTACTTACTCTCTTTGATCACTTGTTCGCTGGGGTAAGTCTTCAGCCTGAGATCGGACCCGCCGTCGGTCGGACCTACGCACGAATGCAAATAACAAGTTTATAATCAGGGGAGCAATCGTGGGGTGGTCATGACGAGCGATTAATCAGTGCGCAAAATCTACTCGAGTCGCGTCGTCAGTTTTGTTAATTCGTGATATTTAGCCCACACCTCTGCGCGTTTCTCGTCTAAGGGGAAACGTAATCCTATTTTAGGGAGTTCGCAGCCGTTAGTTCAGTTTAGAAGATACATGTACAGAGTATAGCGTGAGGTGTAACACTACGATGCGATACGGAAGAGAGAGAGAGAGAGAGAGAGAGAGAGTGAGAGAAAGAGAGTTTGTTATCTCTTATTATTTATCGTAGAGTGGAATACTTGTTATCCGCGGATTAAAAGTTATCAGGCAGAGAGGCGGAATCGTAATTCGGGTGATTCGCGAAGTGCAGCGGAGTCTTGTTTCCACGCATCGTTTCTATGGCAAATGGTAATGCCTTTCCAGCGTTACATGAAACGTTACGACGTTACGTTACGTTGCGGATATTACGTTACGGTGTATCTACAAGGTATTATTGATAAGGCGTGTGAGAGACGGCGTGTGTTATCGGCGCGTTATTATCGGCCGGCGTCCCCAGCGGGAATACCCTCATTCGCACGCTAACTGAGCGTCGGGAACTCACGCTTCTCGTAACTGCAACCGATCTCGTCGGACATGTCTCTAGGACAGTCGAGTTTTCTGTCGCAACGCTGATGCGCCGGTATGCAGTGACCGTCGTTGCACTGCCACTCGTGCGACCGGCAACGACTGTGATTTCTCTGCAACGCCCGATAATCGCAGTCCAACTCGTCGCTATCGTCGTCCGGGCAATCGATTCGTCGATCGCAACGTTGATGGCGTGGCACGCAATCGCCACTCTTGCACCTCCACTCCTCGTCGGTGCACCGCAGCCGGTGATCTTCGGTCACGTCGTTAAATACGTGTCATTATTACCGTACTTTCGAGCGCGAGTCGCTTAACGTACGCCGAGGAGGTGAAGAAGCGAGACCAGGTCTCTCCTTGGAACGGCCGATTAATAAGTCGAGGTTACCACTCGCGCAGATATCCGAGATAGAATGTCAACGTTTCAGATCGACCTCGCGCCCGACCGCGCTGCTGTTCGCGACGCCAATCGAAACGCCGATCGCGTCGTCTGCGTTACGCGAATTCGCGCGGTACCGTTTACTTACCGCAGTTCTCCTCGTCCGAGCCGTCCGTGCACTCTGGAATTCCGTTGCAGACGGAAGAGTGCGGCACGCAGCTTCTGTCTGAGATGCACATGAACTGGCTTGCCGCACAATGACCCGTCCCTGGTGGTGACTCTGTTCACGAGGCAGAAACAGAGACGTGAAGCAGAGTGGAGAAATCGTTTCGACAGGCCGCAGCCGCTTTCCATCTCCTTTGCACTTTTACAGGAGTCCCGGACACGTACCTCTAATCCTGAACATTCTTATTGTTCTTTAAATGCGAATATTTAAATCTTGAACATAGAAAATATATGTATATATATTTTATATTAAAAATTAAAATATTCGTATTTAAAGACTAAAACAATAAGGGTGTCCAGAAATAGGCGCGTATCCGGTCATTGGTACTTTTATCTTGTATCTCCAAAAGTCAAACATTTATATTTATTGATGTCTCTATTGATAATAGTTTACCTAGATTTATATACTGATATTTATTATATGTTTTATGCCTATCTACTTTCAGGCACTTTTATAATAAGCTTTATTTCGCGTGTAAAAAGTTATTTACCCGTTCAACAAGTACATAAATGGTTGAGAAATCAATAAATAATTCCAGAATCGCGAATCATACCGAAACTACGTCAAGTCGCGTGTAAAATATAAACATGGCAACGTTTCGCTATATAGTACGATTATTCTTTTGCAGGTACTTACCGCATTCCTCAGGTTCGTCGGAGCCGTCGGCGCACTCGATGTACCCGTTGCATCTCTGATCAGCATTGATGCAGTCCCCGTTGGCACACTGGAACTGGTCTCGCGTGCATCCTAGAACGAGAGCCGCGCATTGTACATCGGTAGGAAGAGCGGTAAGTCGTCTGTCCGTTTAATAACGATATAGATGAGACACAAAATACATGACATATAAAATGTCAACCACGGAGCCATCATATACGTCCGTCATCACAATCTAAACAGTGATCTAACGTTGAGAAAGAGAGAGATATGTATACATATATATGTATAAATACGATGAAGGTAAAGATATCTCATGACGTTACCTAGAAAAGACTGTTAAATGTGAAGTCTAGTATCTAGACTAGTCGATATTATCGGGGGAAATCAGTTCACACAGCAGTCACGGCGAGCTAGAAGTGCCACTGACACGTGTGTTACGTGGGACACATATCAATTTAATACGGTGCATATTTCTCCGTTTTACTGTGTGCACTAATCATCGTCATCTACAAACACCTATACGTATGTAATCCATCATTCAAAATAACGTGGACTCAAGAGAGGAAAGACGCTTACGATTCCTTTCGTTTCGGCTCGCCGCGATCTCGTCAAACCCGATTCGCGAATATCGACGCATTCGTACGTGCATTCGTATCTAAACGGCGGCGAGAGGTCAAAATAGCTGTCAATTTACTAAAGTATCTTTCCTTCCAAGTTGTAATGCAAACCTTGCTTGCACACAACTCCTCTACAGATAAAAGTGTACTTTCCTCATACTGTGCATGCCATAATAGGATTTATGCCAAACCTTCTACCTACGAGAAAAAGAAATGATCTAAATTTTACGCCAGGCAAAGATGCACTATTGTTTACAGGGATGCGCCGGATAATATCAGACTGCGATGTGTAAATCTCATAAATATAATCAAGTCTCTACTCGAACAACCTACACATCTTTCTATTCAGCTGCTAACACAGATTGGCAGAAATAGGTATAGATCTAAGAGAATCTGGTGTATGTGGAGGAATTTCGGAATATCTCGCGGACAAAAGCTTCGTTTTATCTCTGAGGTGCGATCAATTTTCTAAATAAAATATCGCGAAGAAATAGTGACCATAAAAGTTCAACTATTAAACGATATTTTTTTTGCTTTATTTTTAACAGTACTTATTAAAAATAAAGAAACAATCGCGTTGTAGCGTAATAAAATCAGTATCGCCTAATGGATGAATAATTGTCTCGCGGGACAAAAAAAGGTCGTCGCGAAATAGTTCAGTATTACTCAGATGTGACGTTAACGTTCACACTCGTGAACGCATAAGTACGTGAATCGTCCGGATTTCAAGATGGCGGTTTGTTTCTCGACATTAGATTATTGTAATTAAGGGAAAAGGGTCTCTTGATTTTATATATAAAGAGAACGGGGAGGAGGGGGACTACACGTGAGAGACCTCGTCACCAGATTTTCGAGATCTACAAATAATCTAACCGAAGCAGTACTGTTCGTCGGTAAAGTCGCGGCAATCGTAGAAATGGTCGCAGTGGTGGGTTTCGGGGATGCAAGTGCCGTCGGCGCAAACAAAATCATCCGGAGCACAACTCCTCGGCGTGCTCAGATTTGTCGGCGGCACATCAGCATTTGCATCTGTATCTGGGCTGTAAGCCTCGTTTTCCGGATTCGCACCGGCTACCCCCGTCTCTGGACGCCCCCCCGAGGAGGCTCTATCCGAGGCGTCTACACCTAGAAGTAACTCAATCTGAGCTGGGGTGCTCGTGTCGTGTCGTGTCGTGTGTGTGTGTGTGTGTGTGTGTGTGTGTGTGTGTGTGTGTGTGTACGTGTGTGCTGTGGCAGCGCGCGTTCACAACGACACGCATCGTGTGAGAAGTCTCGAGGACATGGGAAAGTGTCTTCTCGACAGGATCGTACGCGTAATCAGGACTTAAAACGAGCTCGGACACACGATAGTCCCCAAAGACGAGGCTTGTAGTCGCGTCTAGTTAAGTTTCACACACGGGCTGAGCACAATCTCGCCCCGGCATAAATCGCATCCGAGGTATCGTCTTTCCTCCCACACTCATCTCCGACCGAACCATCTTCTTCTTCGCACTGATTGCAAAGTAAGGCCGGCGATACGGCTCGTGAAACTTAATAGTTCAAAAGCAACAATACGCGATTAGACGACGGCACGAAGGCGATATACGTTGCATATTATAAACTCCGCAACCACAAGGAGGTGTTTACTCAACGCTACACAAGCAATAGCGATGTAAGGCTCAGCGAGGAAGCACCGCGGCGTCGCCTTGTATGCTCGAATCACATTCTTGAGGTCGCTTAAGTCTTGCGTTACGAGTGCGTCCTGACAGCTGAGTCATACCGAGAGCGTGTGAAAGAGAGGGGAAAAAAGAGTTAACCAACGCGTCGGAGTACGATTCCTTATCTATCTTCTGAGTACTTTATCAATCGAGATCGTTCCGGGCCCCTAAATCAACGTTAGCTCTTTATAACGAAGATGACAGGCATATTCGCGAGCGCCGATTCCGCGGGGTTGACTCACCTCGACGACATGTGCTCTCGTCCTCGTCGTGCGGACAGTCCGCATGGCCGTCGCACACCGCCGACTGAGATATGCAGCTGCCGTCGTTGCAGGTGAAGCTGTCATGGGGGCATTGCTTCGTATCGACGCCCTCGTTGATATCCGCTGCAAAGCCGAAACGACGACACACGGTTACGACAACGAAGTGTCATCAAGCGGACAGAGATTGGGCCGACCGATTGGCGAACGCCACTCGACAAAAACGTTCTTCCTCCAATCGCATTTTCCGGGTTTTCGTTAGGGTTCGATATAATTAAACTATACAGGGTGTCTGACGATTTATAACGCACCCGTTGTGTGCAGGTGAAACTCATCAAACTGGACACAAGGTTCCTCTATCATCTTGTAGACAAGAGAAAAATTCAATTTCATTTCGTAAATTCTTCTTCTTCTTGAAGTGAAAACGACGCAAAAAAGTCTCATGCAACAATGACAATCTTTAATTTCAGTATTACGAATATTATCGCGTTATATACGAAGCTATATGAAACTCGACGAAGTAGACCATGACGTTGAAGCTAAACTAAAAATTAAATTAAACCGAAACTAAGATTAAACGAGGATTGAGCCGGGCTTATAGTTGAATTAAAAACAAGCCCTTATTTCAAAGATTCACAGTCGACTTTTGTTAAATCAGAAAACATCGGATGACTATTCCGAGTGTGGCGTCTTTAATAATTTCGGATAAGTTAATGGACAGAGATGAGCCAAGCGTTAAAGATTTATATTCCGTGAATATTTTCGTTTTATTTCGCGATACGGGCGACTCGTAGCAGCATTTTATGATGTCGCCTCGAAGCGTGATAAGACGTGTGTTTTGGAAAATCCTGGAAATAAAAGGCGAAAAGAGAAGCGTGTGTATTTAAAGATATCCTTACGGCAATCTCGCTCGTCAGTAGCGTCATGGCAGTCGATATTGTGGTCGCAGAAGAACTTCTTATTGATGCAGACACCGTTGCCGCAGGGCAATTGATTCTCCGGGCATTCTGCAAACACCAATCGGCCCCGTTAATTTGCAGGTAAAGGCGTCGCGCGAGAAGGCCGGACATACGGTGTACATGTAGATCCTCCGTTAACGGTACGAAACGGCGATGCGCACGGTCGCCCCACGGCAATTGGATCACTATATCCGCGGATGACTATTCTTGTATCTCAACGGGTCATCGGCTCGAGGTCACGGGGGAGGGAGACGCTCGTACGTGCCAGCCGGAAAAAATTGCGAACGGCTTCGACGTAACGTGCGGCTCTCACCCTCGCGAGGAAATTAGATGTGCGAGGCTGACCAAGTGCCTTCGATAATTATCGATCGATAAGAGGGATCCCGCGAGAGAGGTGCTTCCGCGACGGACGTGGGGCGATAAGAGAGAGGGAAAGAGAGAGTGAGAGAGAGAGAGTGAGAGAGAGAAAGAGAGCGCGCGCGCCGGTGCGGCTCGTCAAGTGAGCGTCAAATGTGCGCATTGCCGTGTGTCGTACCTGAAGAAGAAACGTGGGAGACGACGGCCGCGATGTCGCGTGCGCGCACTCAACTTGATTAATTAATAAATTGAAAGACCGCCGGCGAAGGAAATTTTAAGCCGCGGTTATCTTGGCCAATTCACTGCGAATCTGATCGCGAGGTTGCACGGAATCCTCCCCATCCCGGTGGTGGCGGTTTCTCGCACAAATATATATTGCTTTTACTATTAAACTGTTTTCTCGCGCGCGCCCGCGCGCGTTTGAACTGCGTTTCGCGTGAATTTTGTCCGCCCTCTCTCTATGTTTTATTTTTTCGATTTTTTTTTTTATTAAACGCGGGTCAACTTAGTTTCTCACAAACGCGGGGAGGGGACGGAACATCATGCGAAACGTGACATTTACAAAAGTTCGCGTTACGTCAGTCGCGAGTGTACGCGGTGTACGCAACAACAGAGCGCGGTTTGTGCACGCGTCAACGCGTGGCGTGGAAAATTGCGGAGGTGTAAATAACCGGAGGTAAAAAGGGTATCATGGAAACGTATATATAAAATCGTATAAACAGGTGTAAGGTATATGTATATTACAGGTAAATGCGCCATTCAAAGGTCAGGCAACCTGTGCTGAAAATAGATGGACAATAGATGGTAAACAGGCGGTTAGAAAGAAAGAGAAAGAGAGAAAGAGAGAGAGAGAGAGAGAGAGAGAGAGAGAGAGAGAGTAAGGCAAGTAGAAAAAGACAGAAAAAGAGAGAAACAAAGAGAAAAGTAAAGAACGGATCGAGAGTAGAGTTATTTCGATCCAGTCGATCCAATCTAATCGATGCAAAATGCATGTCAAGAAAATCATCGAGCTTATAACCAAGATATATGTCATATATACGCAAAGTACAATTGTTGAGAATCAGATGTCCAAATCAAGGCACAAACAGTCATAAGAAACAAGACACAATGAAATAGACAATGATAACACGCGAGAGACGGTATGATTATACATTAGCATACAAGTTGCAGTAAACGATATGTCCGTAGCTGGACATATCGAGTTATAATTATTATATCTTGTCTCTTGTATCTCTTACTATCGTATCTCATTGTGTCTAAACGCTAAGGTACAACGAGATATGTAGATGATGCTGAAACATAGAAAGAGAGAGAAAGAGAGATTGTTGACCAGGTGTAAAAGTGAATGAATTAAAGGCAGTCGATAAAAATTCACTTAGCAAAATCATGACTGTCCGGTCCTCGAGGTCGGAATTTGACTGCGCGGTTGTTAAATTCGTTCCTCTTACTGCTCCGTTTTCTTCTAATTACTGTCAATCTCGCGGGATAAAACTGGAAATCAACAAACGAAAAACAAAACAGGAAGGGAAAAGAGAACTTTCACGCGAATGAAGATGTGTCAAAATGAATTTCTTCTTGCATTACATTTGTCGATCGGTTATGTCGTCATACATTCGCAGAAAAAACATGACATGGTGATGGCAACTATACAAGTGACAACTGCACGAGTTCTGTAGAATGATAACGCATATAGTTCAATAAATTATTTTGTAGTTATTGCTTCAGCTATTGTTTATTGGTAGAGTTTTATTTGCAATAACTACAAAGTAGTTTATTAAACTATGTACAAGGCTAAAGCACATAACTGGAATCACCTCGTTAACGCCGTAAATATTGATTTTAACGAAAGTTGATCCAAATGTATATTATATGACTCGAAGCGGGTCGTGCAATGCATCATTAAAATTGTTTTTGTTGGTTGTAGTTTTTTCTCAAGATTTTAAGATCAGCATCTTAAAATTTGTTTAAATGAATTTTTTAAATGAAAGTAAATTTTTATTCTATATATAACAGAAGTCATAGATCATATTAAAACAAATTCAATTGTGTTAAGCAACATGACTCTTTAAACAACCCTATCAGATTTATGGAATTTTGAATGTAATAATTCATCTCATTAAGGTTCCAAAATGAACTGGTTCCAACGTTATATGCTTCACTCTGTATTCACACATTAATTCTACGTGCAAAACCTGTGTTCATCTATATAGTTGTGTATCATCGTGCCTTTTTTGTAGAGGACGGAGCGGAGTCTAAGATGGAGTCCGAACATTTCGAGAGCAATCTCCGAGCATTCTCGACGATCGGCTATTGAGTTTCGCAACGATGAATTCCCGCTCGATCGATTTTAATTCATCCAATTTTTACAGGGTCGTTCTCCGAGGTGACTACGACAAGTGGTGCCGCGACGTCGGTATTCGAGTTAATGGCAGTCAACGTCCGGCCGCGCGAAACGTGCCCGAACGGTCGATACAGCGCGGCGAAATGAGATTAACAGCTTCCGCGTGCGTGTGCACGCGCCTCCGCGTTCGTATTAGTTACACGGCCCTCTTAATTGCCAACTTGAATACCGACGCGCCTCGCGGAAAGTCGTTCGTTCGTGCGGCTGCATTCGCGCCGTTCGTTGCAGTCAAGTTGTTGCACGGCACCGCCGTGGCTGCAGACCCGCCGACGCGCCGCCGCGTGTTGCCTGTGTTATTTACAGACGTGTCCCGAGATCGACATCTCGCATGAATCATTCGTAGAAGTCGCTCGGTATCGACACGGTCCCATCTTAGAATTGACACCAACCACGGCTAACGCGGCTGGGGTCTTAGCCGGCGGAGTTTACACGCTGCATCTTTCGCCGCGTCTTGCCGGTGCAAGTCTGTTTACGCAGGCAAGGTGTATGCCAAAGATAAAGCATATAAACCTCCTCCGTCGGAGACGAAGCTTATGGTCTTCGTCTCGTGATAACGTATGCAGGGTGGAGACGGAGAAGTCAACCTCGAGAAAGATGACAGTAGATGTCGATGGCGAACAAAAAGACAGAGAGAGAGAGAGAGAGAGG
>NW_022639461.1:1195516-1195920 GCF_010583005.1 Odontomachus brunneus | reverse complement strand
GGGGGGGGGGGGGGGGGGGGGAAGAGAGAAAATGTGAAAACGAATACTTGAAATAAAAATCGAACCAAACGCCACGAAGTGAAAGAGCTGGCGAAGTTCAGTGGTCGTTTAGTCCTGTTTTTATTGCAAGTTTTTTGATACGAAAACAAACACACACACATCACTGTTCATCTTTTCCATTAACGTACGATCAAAGAAATTAGCAAATGCTTGCACTCGTTCATTGTTAAGAGATAAGTTCCATATGCCCATAACAAGAATGTCATATGTCGCGGAAAGTATTAGTCCACAATGAGAATACTTGATAGAAAATCGCTCGAATGATTAGTGAGGAGAGAAAGTCACACGGAGAGAGAAAGAGAGAGGGAGAGAAAGAGAGAAAGAGAGAGAGAGAGAGAGAGAGA
>NW_022639461.1:1178258-1195506 GCF_010583005.1 Odontomachus brunneus | reverse complement strand
AGAGAGAGAGAGAGAGAGAGAGAGAGAGAGAGAGAGAGAGAGAGAGAGAGAGAGACAGACTAAAAATAAGATAAATAGCGTACGGAGAAAGCTTGTCGTCGAGTTTGGAACGTTTTAATTAATTTAATCACAGTCTCGCACGCGGTTGCACAACCGATTTCGTTCGTTGTAAACGCCGTGGTAAACTCCAAGACCCAGTTAACGATTAGCTTCCTTCGTGCGGGCTATCAGTCGACATAAATAATGCTCCAAGAAGGATACAGACCTAAGTTGTAAAATATTCCCGAGGGCATTAAGAAGAAAGAACGTACTAGAGATATTCTATAATTCCAGTGACTTTTAACTTGCGCCATAACAAAATGCAGTATTACGTGTGTCGTACTACCATTACTACGCTATTAGCGCTATAGCGTCTATACTGAGGAAGAAATATCTGTTGCAATCAACAAGACTTTATCTGTGCGAACGGAGAAAATTCGCTCGAGCAAACATTTGGTCGATTGAACGAATTATATAGTTGCTGCGATGAATTAATTCCACGATTGCGATTCCATCAGCAACTATATCGATGCGTAATTTGTTCACTGGACACAACCCGAATAGACTTTTATAATTATCACGACGTGAGATAATCGATGATGGTAACCTTACGATTTCTTAAATTATATTTATGGAGCAAATATTCTGTGTTGAATTAATCTGTTAAATGTACATCAATGATGTACACTGTTTGTTATATTAATGCGACAACAAATTTATTAAAAGTTATTCTCAGATTTGGCAGTTACTTTTTTTAGATTATATTTTGCGTAAATTTTCATAATTATTCTCGTACTTTCTCGAGTTAAAATTTTGGCCCTATGATAAATTTTGAATTCTGCAACGCAGTATAAACTAAGTAAGTAGGTTTAACTCTAATGATGTCCAAAATTTCTCTTTTTACTTTCTTTAGCGTCAAAACAGGTATTGAATCGTATAAGCTGAAAATAGGATCAAAATTTCGACTCGAGTAAGTTAATAGAATCTAAAGTAGTTGATGTAGGTTCAGAGTATCGAAAGGTGTTGAATAGAATAGTAAGACTGAACGTAGAATAAAAATTTCGACTCAGATTACCGATATTTCTTTCGTTATATGATAAAATACAGATACTGTAAGAACCATTTTTAAGGGATAGAATTTCGACATATCGACACAGCAAAGTTGCAACGCCAAATGTATAGACGCACATCTGTCTATCCGGGAATGTTTCTCTAGTACGAGGCTTTGCCGATCCAACTATCTTTCCTCTCAATATGCGGAAGTACCTAGGAGAAGCGGCCCTTCTCAAAATCGAAATTGAATCATTTTCATTACGCGCGTGGCTTAGGTCTGTATCATCCTCAGCGCGTGAAATAAAGCGAAATTATAACCGTTACGAGGGCAATTGATCTCGTCGGAGCCGTCGAGGCAATGCGGTCGGCCATCGCAACGTCTCTTATTGTCGAGGCACAATCCGTCGTTGCATCGGAACCATCCAGCCGGACATTCGGTGACTACAATAATTACCAAGTTCCATGTCGAGTATAGTATATCGTGCATGCTACCCATACGTAGGGACGGGAGAGGGAGAGGGGGAAAAATGGCCTTACCACCGGAGTCTCGCATTCGCTCGAGATAATCGTGTAAAACGCACTTAAGACTGAGAAAACGTGCTCGCACCCCGTGCACGGTACTGATTCTCAGGTAACACTTGAGTAATCGCCTTGGTACGTGTGCGAGATACTCGCGATTTTGCTAACCGCACAGTTCGCGTGGATAACGTAAGAGGGGAGGAAAAAAATATCTCTATTTCGATAAGTATCGACTTTACGACGTGCGTTTAAATTGAGATTTCTTTTCTGTTTCATTTATATGAGTTCGCTCCCTTCGGGACTTATCGCGCGTAAATTTAAGGCGCAATTTCGGCCCATACTCTTGTTTCATTTGACTCGTGTTACGGAGGGAACTTTGCTCGATCGTCTCCCTGTAATGTCTTACGACAGTGTGACGGCTTTAGGGATATAAAAAAGGTTTACGCGATTACTTAAGTGTTAAACTGACTCGTAACGTTGTGAGACTTGCGCGGGGGACAAGTACCGCGCGTTCTTTTATTGCACAGGCGCTGCTTATCACCCTTGTACATGATCATACTGATTACTATCATACTCTTACTATTCCACTCTAATGAGAATAAATCCGCAGGCAGAGAGTGCGTGTGCGAAAACGATTCAGCTCTCGCACAAACCCACATGAGCGCTCACTCTTCTCGCATCGTTCATTTACATTACATTACATTTACAATACATTAGTCTACTTACGAGAGTCTCATCATGCGCGAAAACTTCCGTACTCATATCGGTTATATATTCTCAGAGGGACGTGCGTTACTTTACAACACAGACAACATGCATTTGTCCCACGTGCACGAGACATGCGATGATGTCGCGCCAATTGCTTTGTGCGACACATGCAGGAGTGGTCTTCCTCGTAAGCAAAAATGCGATATCGGGGGTCGAAAAGTCGTCGCATGCGTAGAGAATATTGTACCGAAAATACTCTGATCCGTTTTGAGGACGATTAACGATATATCCAGATGTAATTTCTGCTTGGAAAGGAATGAAGTTTCATCGGTGAGGGAATATCGAAGACTGAGATGAGGATAGAATATTGTTACAATGCTCTATATCATATATGCGTGTATGAAAAAAAAACAATTAAATGACACATCCAGCTTAAAAAAGAATGCAATTTAGGCATAGGAAAGAATCAGCACGAAAGGAAGTTTCATTGGTAAGAGTATCGGCGAGATGAGAATAGAATATTGTTGTACAATGCTCTATATTATATAAGCATGTATGAAAAAAGACAGCTAAGTTAATACATCTAGCTTAAAGAAGAATATAATCTGAGCTTGGAAGGGAATGAGCACGAAGAGAAGATTTATTGGTAAGGATTTCGGAGGGGGTAGGAGATTGAGATATGTAAATAGAATTGTTACAATTAATGCTCCATATTATATATGCATATATGACAAAAGGACGATTAGCTGACACCCACGGAGCTTGAAGGAAAACGAGAAATAGTCGTTAATTTTCCATCACCATGCGGCCGTTAATTAAAGTCGAAGACAGGAGAAAGATATGCACCGTCAAGTAAGTCATTCCGATAACTCGAAGTCGAGTTCCGGGGCATGCTGATTAGAGTTAGACATCTTGTTGCGCAATAATTATTCTAACCGGAGTACTGAAAAGAGTAGAGCGAGTTTTTGGATAAATAACGCTCGTGGTATTCCCTTTGTACACGAAGATACCTGCGAGAGCCTCGATAACGTGCAGCTGATTAGCGCGCAAAGAGCGGTGAGAAGGCCATTTTTTTTTTGGTTCTTTCATTGACAATTGCGGGCAAAAGCTGTCATTATAATTACCGCATCCATCCTCATCGGAGCCGTCGGCGCAGTGCGTTATCCCGTCGCATCTATAGTTTTCCGGCAAGCATTCGCCACTGGCGCACTTCCATTCGGCAGGTGTACACACCCCTTTGCGACACAGACACGTGGAAAGCTTCCGCGAAAAGCATTAAGGATCGGGACAAAACGGGGCCTTTATCAGTGGTATCGTCACGTCGCTCTATCAATTTAGCGTAAGCTTAATCCGCGACGTTATCTACTTATTTCTCTATGTTCAAAATAATTCGGTATATTATTATAGATTCGTAAAGGAATTTTTTCTGGTTCCTCGCCATCTTGATTGACGACGTGAGAAGTGAGGGAACGCATGCCCAAAGTTTCTACAAAGTACCTGCAACGTTGAAATAACGGGATGTATTATTTTGGAAGCGTGCTTAATCGATTGCAAATGTAATTTTTTCTTCCACGTATCTTTTTATTTCCACATATTTTGCAAGAATTTTGTCTATGCATTTCTTCTGACGTCGTCAATCAAGATGGCTGCAACGAAGATCCAGGAGTTTTAAGAAACGATAAAAGAGGTATCCTTGGAAGATATTTTTGAAAGTATGTCGATCTTTGACATGTCGATTGCATAAATCTATATTTAGCTCTGACATGCGCGTAATGACACCACTGAACATTCGCGAATTGACACAAAGACACACACCGTTTTCACAGGTGTTTTTCAGTTGGGTCGATGGCGAACGTTATAGGCCAAGATGTAAATACTGAATTCTCGACGTCGAATATTCCAATACGAAAACTAGATCACACCGCGCAAAAAATAACTTCTCGTTATTGGCATTCCGTAACAGAGCGCGAGCGACAATTATAAATAAATTAGCAAACCGTAATCAATTTGGATGCATTCTCGTTAACGTAGAGACACAAATCGATCCGTATTATATTATTTCGCTTAGCATTGATAATGTATACTGTGTTACCAAAGGAGGAGACGTTATTACGATCGTGTAATAGTGCTGAGAAATTTTCGTGGAACGACGTCTTTTCAAAAGATTTGTTGGCAAGAGTTCACGAGAGATCAAAAAGCGTCCGCCATCATGAATATAAAGCTGGGAATACACTGAGCGAACGAACAACGAATGTAAACTTTCGTTTTACGATTGAAAGATTGTGTGCGCCACAACAAATCCGAGTAGAACGTTTTATTCGCGCATGTAATGCGGTACATCAAAGAAAAAATAGTAACCAAATTTCGCTTGATTTTACAGAAATTGTAATGACTTCTTTTTGCATACGATTAAAGTTCACGTTGAGTCTGTCCCAAATACGTAACCCTCTGATCTGAGCTCTCTTACTCTCGAGAAAAATGGCTTAAAAAAGTTTCAATTTCAAACAGATGGCGTGACAAAAAATTAATTTAAACTCAACGTGATTTCGACCTAATAGAACCTTCAAGTTTACATCCAAACTGAGAGGCGTTTTTTAAGGGTAGATTTTTGTCGTTCAGAGAATTACATATTTGGAAGCGATTTAACATGAGCTCTAATACTATACAAAAGAAATTGTCATCAAGAATCCTAAAGTCAGGCGAAACATCTATAGGAACTTGGCCGTTCTCTTTTTATGCGCAAGGTGGACGCAAATATGAATTACACGTTCGTTCGCTCAATGTACAGTCAGCTTGAGGGTACGCGAGAAGAAGGAGGCGGGAAGGACGAAGTCACCACGAGAGGACGAGGTCAAGCCCTTACCACAGCCCCGCTCGTCACTGCCGTCGAAGCAGTCGAAGATATTGTCGCACCTACGCCGCAGGAGAACGCAAGCACCATCATCGCAACGCATTTCCTTCTTCGGGTCGCATTCCCTTCTGCGTGGCGGTCGCCAGCGTGGATTCGACGTGGGGTCTGATCGCACATACAGGCACATTCAGGGAAACTCATGGCGGAGGGGAAAAGCGCGCGGGGACGACGCGCCCGCAGGGATGAGATTCAAGGGTGTGTTCATAGATGAGACGTGAGGCTGTATACATGTTCTATCGCGCGCAAATGCACAAGACCACAATGCAGCGATGCAATAAGGACCAGAACAGGGTACACCAATTCGCAAGCAACGTCGAATAGCCATGGCTGGAAAGAAGAGGCGACGACGCGAGCGCGCTCCCCAGTTCTCCCCGAATTTGTCAGCCTTTATCGTTCGCCTTTGGCGAACGAAGGGACAGGCTCGCGGCGGTCACGTTGACAACGAGGAAAGGAAGATTACGATCGGGAGCGCGCTTCCATCGAGCAACGTCGTCGCCTCCGAGAGTGTGCACAGGCTCGTGCGTGGTGCAGCTACTTGTGCATCGATGCACGTATACAGCGATATATGTCGGCGGGCGGGGGTCGCCTTATATCGCGGCGTTTTGTGGCGATTCGCGAACGGCCGAGAATACCGTCGGTCATCGCCGTGAATCTTCCGTACGCGGGGATTCATGGCGATAACGTGTCCCCTGCATACTCTCGACCGTCTCGGGCGGGACGACAAAGCGACACCGTCGTCGTCGAGAGCGCGGCCAGCAGAAGGGAGGAGAAACGCTTCCTCATCTTCGATGAGTTGTCGCGATCGAATTTAGCAGCCGCGTCGCCGCGAGCATAAAGAGATTCGGCTTAACAAATGTTACAATGTCCGCGTTGCGCGATGTCGACGTCTTTCTCTTTCTGGGGCTCGCGGCAGACGGTAAATCGCTTCCTCGGCCGCGGCTCGTAACGATTTGATCGTGAGAAATGCGCGATGAAATGCAACCATCGTCGAGCGTGTATCCGCTCGGGCGAGTAGATCCACTTGTACCGCGCGAATAAGAGTTCCTTAAGAGGATTTGGCCGAAACCGGAACATTACGAACTTGCCGCGCGGGAGGTGAGAAACTTCTCTCGTAACGCCGGTCCGAGGGTATTTTTCAGATCCCCTATTTTTGCTTTAACTTCGCCGCGCGAACGACAGAATGAATGTGTAAGCGTCCGCGAACAAAGTGCGCGCGGAAGAAGCGGCGCGCAACTTCACCTCGGACGATCCGCGACAGACCTGAGACGAGGTGATCTCTCTTGGTAATTTTATGCGGCTTGCCGCGCGCAGAACGCACACTAGCGCATTTGTGCACGCGCATCTTTGGACGTAGCTCGATTTTATCTTCGTACAAAACTGGAAGTTTGCCGCGACGTTTGCCGTGAATTACATGCCGCTCAGAGTGATCTTAATGGATGACACGTGGCGGGAGCGCATTGCTTTCAGTTTAGCGCGAAAGGGCCGAAATTCACCGAGGCGTTAACGAGTCGCGAAGATTCGAAGGATCGAAGTGGCGATTTCTCCTGGCCGCGCCCTCGACATTAACGGCGCACGCTGGACGAGGGTTGCGCGAATGCATTATGAATGAAGCGATGGACACACTGAAAAAGAGGCGTACTGGTGGCAGGCGATGTGATGTGTGTGCTGGTGTCGTTAGCAGACGCGACACAGTCCTCGTCGCTGCGATCTGGGCAATCCGGATGACCGTCGCATCTGTAGATGTCCTCGATGCATTTGTTCCCGGTGGCGCATTTGAACTGGTTAGGCGTGCATTCCCGCTCTGTGTTTTGTTTTGTTCAGCGAACATATGCGCAGAGAACACACATCTTTTACACATACAGTGATTCGTGTACACACACATGTACACATATATACTTTATATACATGATTAGATACATACATATATATATATATATATATATATGTACATATTTCGTGCATGTGTACATGTATATGTATCGAAGCGAAAGCTACGCACACTCCCAAACGTTTTTGGTGGTCGTCGGTTTTGCTTTTTTTATTTTCTGTGTTTTTCCCATTTTGGAGAATAGGGATCTGTTTCATTTGATAGCTTTTGCTGTTATCACATCATGAAAGCGAAAAGCTGCTTTTGGGCAACGAGAGTATCAGCTGGCGATTATACACACAGTTTTGGAACGGAACTGAGGAGGGGGGAAGCTTGAAAATGATTTCGGCTCGTGCATTTACGAAAGCACGAACCATTCTGCGCATTGATTCGTGCGGAATGTTTGTGAAAAATAACTCGCTGTATTAGTTAATACCGATTACGATGTCGCGTGCATCGCGCGAAAAATCGTGTCGTGACGATAACCGTGGCTGTGTTCCGCGCGGCGAAAGCCGACTATGGTTTTGCGGCGGAGCGCACACAATTATTAGCTCCGCCATAAATGTGCGTAATGGCACGCTATTACGAGGCCGTTTGTCAGCAGACGGACGATTCTGGTGTTTAGAATCGAACTTCGCGGAAGGAATCGTGCTTGCCGTGCAAGCACACATCCGATGCGTATGAAAATAATATTTTCCGCCGGGTGATATTCGACGGGGAGCGCCGCTTGCAGATGAAAAATCACTCGCGAATGGATTACGCTTGCGCGCGTTAAAATATTATATCAAACCGTTATGTTGAAAAAAAAGGGTCCGTGAGTTATCCGTTAGTACCGTTAGTTATTAGATTACATCGTGAATTAATTGCAGGATATTATATGGAAAAGTTACGTTTATTTTGCATGGGAAGTATTGGGAAAAACGGTTGACTTCTCGTGAAAAAATTAGTCGAAAATTATGTGCGGCGTAAAATTATTTCATGCGAGAATTCGCTCTCGAGGAAATTGAGCTGGACGATTGAAAAATTAACAATATCCCACCGTCTCTTTAAGCTCAGGTACCGTTCAACGATACTTGTGATATGTTGTCAAATTCATTGCAACAATGGTTATCAGGGGGGAAAAAAGAGACGAATAAAAACATATAGATTTTATTTCTGTAAAAGGACAAATCTATAGGAATAAAAGCTCTCTTAAAAGCTTAAATAGCGTCGAAGAGCATGAATTTTTCAATCCTCGAGATCAGCTTTCTTCAAAACGCGATGTCTCGTGTGAAAACATTTTATTCTATACATATCGATTTATTTTTTCGTGAGAAATCATTTCGATCTTGATTATAGGAATCAGAGTTACAGGATATTTTGTATATCACATACAAATACTTTATAGTATTTATATCTTATACAGAGAAATCTGTGGAGGATTGATAGTTGTGTGGGAACGCGAAAAGCACACATTGTTATAAGTTTCTTCAAACGACCATAACGTACGCGATTTTAAATGCAGATTTCGCCCTCGTGCGTTTCATTCGTTATTTACTATAATTTTCTCCCAATTAATAAGTTAGATGTACGGAAAAAAATTTGATTAGATTAATTAAATATCTAGTGAACAGAACTTTAGTAACTAATCGGAATTCTAGTTTGTTCATATTTCACTGGACATTTGTTTACTCCGATCAAATCTTTTTCCGTGCGATGACACAATAACGATGAATTTTCTTCCGATTAGGTGCTGATCGACTTACGATCAGCCTTCGTGTCATTTTCTCGCTACTAAACACGAATCCAACTGCCAAACGTTCACGCACATATGCGGAGATGAATTTATCGAACGGGTGAGACGATTTCATCGGCCGAACGTTCGGGCTCGAGATCCGCGGTTAAAATCGTTGATCACGGCCGTTGACGCTGGATTTAAAGTAGCTTCTGTTAATTAGCGTCTGATCAACGTGGAACAAGTCCGTGATTGGACCCAATGAGGTGGTACGATTAAGCGATTAATTCAATGGCAAGCGTTGTATCGGGCGTAAGCCAAGCGGGAACTCGGCGGCGAAGAAAGAGAGAAAGAAGAATCGGACACGCCGTCGACTCCATTCGCGCGATCGTGTCAGATATTTTCCACAGTGGATCGAGGAGGGGGGCAAAAGTCAATTATATCGATCGTTCATATCGTCGCGTTGTATCTGTTTAAAAGACTCCGTTACGTAACACGAAACCACAATTATTCGTTACGCAATGACACGCACACGTGTTAGCGATATCTCACGCGAATATACTGAACGAGCGAACATACGAGCGGAGCCTATTTCTCTGGGATCGAATACCACACGGAGAAGACACTAAGAATACCTTACTTGCCTAAATATGTTTGCCACACAATTAAATATTAATGTTATTTCTTGCCTATGCGTACAAGATGTTTGCAAAAACCATTATTTAGTATCCTGGAAGTGGTACACTGGCCTTCTTTACTGCCGGCCCGTCTGAGCAAGAAGTGAGACCGGGATTAGATGCTCCATTTTTCAGAATTTTGAAGTTACAACTTTTTAGATAAATAATTACAGTGCAAACATGATGAAGGCGCTTCCTCTATGTATTAATGCCCGTCACGATTTTGTTAACCGTATATTTTATTTTATAATAATTAAAATGAAAACAAGTGGCCATCTTGTTTTGATGCCGAGTTCAGTTGCTCTGTAGCGTAGGATAAGAAGGCCATGTATCAAATATCTATTTTGATTAATAATTCCGCTTGAAGAATAGTTCTGAGATTCCCGCGAGAGGTCACAACTCTTTTGCTGGTTTTTAATCATAAGCCAATTTTACCTCGTTCGCCTATATGTTTGATTTCAATTATTTTATAACTGAAAATTGTTCGCCTATATGTTTGATTTCAATTATTTTATAACTGAAAATTGTTTTTACTATTTAAAGCAGTATATCATACACTTGTATGAAAGTTTTATCTAATAACACATCGTTTAACTTTATTCATTCACCATGGAGAATATTAATATAAAATTTCTCTCGAGAGGCTAAAAAATTTACTTTGCTATTACTAAATCAGTTTTTTTCTATTTTTTCTATTTTATCTGCAACATTTTATACTGATTTTAATGAAATTCAAAGAAAGATATATATGCTCTAAATTGCAATTTTGTATCCCCATTGTTTCTTTCAAAATAAATATTACAAAAGCACATAAGCAACATACTTCTGGAGCCATCTAGACCAGCTTTTCCCTACTCTCAGTGACGTACGGCATAACAAAATTCTACGGATTTCTCAACCTTCTGTTCTGCCAGAGATTACACAGAAAGACAGCAACATTGGCTGCGAGAATTGTATAGATGGACATATAACAATAGCGGCATTTTAATGTCGTATCTATTTAATTTTGAATCGCATGAATTTTTTCTATAACCACAGAATATGTGTGTGTAGTAAACATTGCAGTTTTCTCCGCGCATAACCATACAAATACTGACGTCCGCCGCATGTACGCAGTTAAAATTCCATCGTACCACTTGTTATTGTTCGAATCGCGCGTAACGATACCGATAAAACGTAACAAAAATATTATGTTTCACCACTGAAACTCTTTCCTTCTTTTTTTTCAGGCTCCAATTGAGCTAAACGTCAAAATAACATCGGTTGATACTACGTCACAGAGTCATCTACGCTCGCGCCCGCTTCTCATCGTTCTTTCTCTCTCTCTCTCTTTTCTTCTGGCCGCGCTAGCGTGAAAGGTATGTACGTGGTTATGTACCGCAATGAAGCTCGTCTTCTGCCCTGGGGCAGTCGTCGAATCCGTCGCAGACCGAGCTCTTCGGTATGCAGGAGCCATCTCCACAGGTGAAGTCCACAGAAGGGCATGGAGCCAAACCTACAGGGTGCCACCGGCGAAAACAAAGACCCTCCTGATCAACGCTCGCGTCTCGCATTCTGCTACTCGGTCGCCACGATCGCGATGAGAGCTCCCGAGTTCGAGTTCGGGAATTAAAAACATTTTCCGAATCGTGTGATTTCGGAAGATAATACTCAAATTCGCCTTAAAATTACGGTAATCGCACGCACTGGAAGTGGTCCTCAGGGTTGAGGAACTTCCAATGATTGAAAGGGAGCTCAAATGATATACAATGGCGGGATAATGTATGATTTCGTATAGGCGACCGAGACAGACGAGCTCGAGGTTGAAGTTATGTACAAGCTATGAACACATGAGAGACATTTAAAGCAGTTTTAGGCGCGATGGAGGGTTTGTGAACCTGTACACGAAAAGCGTCTCTGGTAAGTCGCGCGGTTCCGCGATCGAGGGACTTTTTACACAGGATATTCTCGAAGCTTGTCTAACATTGAAAGCGCCGTGAAGAAGCCCCTTGGAAGTGATTAAGAATTATTGCGGCTGCGGGAGAAGGCGAGAATACGAAACGACAGTTGCGTTTCCGGCTCAAGAAATCACATTTCTGTCACTTTACGTTAAAAAGACAAGAGAGAAGGAACGCTGTTCAGTTCCTTAAGTTTCTACTCGATTTCGTGTTTCTCTTCGCCTTCCCCTTATACGCCCCGGTATATTCGTGGCTTATGTACAGTGTGTCTCGGGTAATAGTGAGAATAGTGTGGATCGCGTCTCTCGTTATCATCACTGGAAGTGAGTCCTGAGAATGTCATTGAGATTACACTCGCTCGTGACTTACGACTGTATATTCCGTATCCTTGTGGGAAGTTGAGCGAGGAGCATATGCGTGATTCGACGATAAGATGTCAAGAATAGAATCTATGGAATAGGAGGATTTTCCCGCATCCGAGTAGAGGATTTGCAATTTGCCGTGCGCTCGACTGGCGATCTAATCGCGAGTAGATACAGACGGCTGATTGCGCGGCCGCGCAGCATGCAAGTATGACTGACGCATTGATTAACACAACGCGTCGATACCGATCTCTGCAATCGCCAAATGCAAGTCCTCTCTCGGGTCGTGCGAGGAATCTCGCACGAGCCTAACGAGACGAGTTGTGAACTCGCGTGAATCCGGCAAAGGTCAACGGAGAGTTGACAATCATCTGTTGTCGTCGAGAATCAGCGATTTTTTGGCTGATATATTTGGCTCGTTTCTGACCGTTCGGATCGCGGAAGGCAGTATTTTTACAGCAAAGTTGGACGACACAGAGTGAGAAACGTGCATTTTCACATTAAACGCAAACGCGGAGTTGCGCGCGTTTCCCGTGTTTCGCGAAACTCCTTTGTTAACGTGCTCGTTCCCCAAAGCGTTATGCGCAATGCGCGGGCACAGAGGGGTTACCCTCTCCGATTGTCCGTAGAGACGCGCTGCGTTTTCGTTTCGAAAGTACGGCAGCGAGACTGCCGAGCAAGAGTAGGATCAGACACAGAGAAACGAAGCGTACATTAGCCCCAGGTAACAGGTCCCTCGGTTCCAGTCCGCGATAGACCCCGCGCGATGGATCAGTTCCTCCCAGGGAACACGTCCCTGCGCGTCAGCCAGTTTCGCGTCTCCGAAGCAGCCATTTTCTGTACAGCGAAGACAAGTGGCGTCAGGAGAGGCGTCCTGAGGAGAAATGGCGCACTTTTTTCTTTCATTCGTGTCCCGTTCTAACACTACCTCTCTCGTTCAGGCGACAAATTTTACAGCGTGGACAGCGAGGTGTCGCTCGCGCGAGACATATCGCTCCCTGTGTGTATGGGGTGTACCTTCGGACACGACGTTCATGCAGAACTCCTCGTCGCTGCCGTCCGCGCAGTCCCTCTTTCCGTCGCAGAAGTTCAACGCGTTTACGCAGCCGCTGTTGCGAGGATACTCGAAACTGCTGTATTCCTCTGTCGACGTGTTCCTCGGCGGATGCGTTGGCGGCTGAAAGGTGGTCGAGCCTCCACTGCCTCTCAGATGCTCTTGCCATCTCTTCATATATATGTAGTCGCAGCCGATCTCGTCGTTGGCGCTGAGACAGTCCACGATGCCGTCGCAGAGCTTGTCCTCATCGATGCACGTGTACTTGTCGCAGGCGTGCTGGTTCTCGTCGCAATTGTCGGCCTCGTAATCCTCGGGGACTAACGTCGCGACGTTGACGTCCCCGTTGAAAGTCGACGCTCCCGTCGTATCCTCCTTCTCTTCCTCCTCCTCCTCCTCCTCGTCGTCTGTCTCCTCGCTGTCCCAGTACGGGTGCACGGTGGCACCCATCGTAGGCTGCGTACTGTCCTCCTGATTCCACTCGCTTGATTCTTTGCTATTCCCATCGCCCCCTTGGCTCTGGACCAACGGTTCATCTGTTGCGTTTTCTCGCTCGTCGCTGCTTCGATGTTCGTTAACGGTGCGTGTTGAGTACTCTTGCTCATCGTTCGTCTGATTCGTCTTCACGCTAGAAGCCCTCGGGGTGCTGACCGAGTCGGACGCGGAAGAATCGTCACCGTCGATGGCAGCAGCCTGATAGCCCGTTGTCTGAGACTCGTCGTCTTCTGCAGGCCCGTCGGTGGACGATGTGTTCTCCGCGCAGTCTTCAGTCGAGTCTTCATTATCGCTCAATGGCACTCCTTTGGAAAACGCAGCCTCAGTGATAGTTGCAGTGCGTCTTTTCACGCACTTCTCGTTGGGTGTGGTTGGCGTGGTAGCACCACTGTTGCTGAGATCTACGTCCGATTGAGGTCTGCTCTGGTTGCCGCCTCTTGCAAAGTATGCCGTGACGGGCTTGTCAACGCTCCAGAGCCGCGTTTTGAAACTCTCCGTCGTAATCTCGTCATTCTTATCGCTGGTACTCATGTCCGAGTCAACATCTACCTTGCCATAGCTCCACTTATCACGGGAAGACGCGGTCTCTGTGCTGTAATCAAGGCTGTAATCGACACTGGTTGTCGTTCTTGTCGTCATCGTTATGCTTGCTTCGGGAGCCACGGTCGTTCGCTTCTTGCACCTCTTATTTTTGCCATTGCAATTCTTCTTCCGTTTCTTGCACCTATTGTTCTGATGATCATTATGGTGATCTTTGTGCTTGCATTTGTTGTGCTTCTCTGCGGAGGGCTTCTCTGTGGACTCGTCTTCGTTTGCGCGCGTCACGAGGATCCCCGATACCTTTGTTGTCGTTGTCATTGTCGTTGTGGTCGTCGTTGTGGGTGACGTCATCGTCGTCGTCATCGTCGTGCAGTCGAGCAGAACGCCGAAGTCATGCTTCGAATCCTCCTCCAGAGTCTCCCTGGACCCTTGAAATTCGCACGGCATCGTGTGTGCAAAATCACGCGCGGTCATCGATTCGGTGGTCTCGTCGGAGTTTAACAATCCGGAATCGATCTTGTCGTCGCCGCTGGTCGGGTTGTCGTTATCCTCCGCCAACTTCTCCGCAACGGCTTGCGACTGCTCGCGTTTCTCGTCCGCGCCATCGTTTCTCGCACTTTGGTTAGAACTGATCGAGTTGTCGCCCGGAATTGGGAGATCCATCCGCGCCCTGTCGATATCGTTAGTGGTCTCGGATGTGCGGCTGGTCTCTGGGAAATAACGATGGAGCTTCACATCCGGGGAACTCGACTCGTACAGCAGACTCTCCGTCTTTATGAAAGGGTAATCGTCCTTGTGGACTTTTGCGATTCCCGCGACGGTCGTTTCTCCCGGCACGGACGGAATCAACTCTCGCGCCCGATCGTGATTCGCGTCCGTCGGATTATTCGCCAGATTATACCCCTCGACTTCATTCCCGCTCGCGACCGCGGCACTCGTCGTTTCGATCGCCACGCCGTGGATCCTCAGATATTTTTTTTTATAATACCAGAGTCTACTGTTTTTCCTCGTCCTATATCCGAAAAAATCCTCCTCGCTGTCCAATTTGTTACCTTTCGTTACGTAAGTCTCTCGCGACAGCGCCCGTTGCTTCGAGTGGGTCGGCGCGTCAGGGTTAATCGTCTCCCTCGTATTCTGCCCCTCGACCTGCCAGGCCTCGAGGGTTCTGTTTATTTTTCCCGCAACCACACTCGCTGCCGTTGACGAGGTTCGCGCGTCGACCGCGAGCTCCGTCGTCGTTCCCGTTGCGATCATAGATTTTCTCAAATATTCATTCATGTACTTCCCATACTTTCTGTCTGGCTTTCTCTTTGTCATTTCGTTCTTGCGATTCGCGCTTTCCTGCGACGCGCTCACTTTTGGCTTCCGCTTTCTTTTGCGCGTTTTCCGTGACCGTGTTTTCATCGCGTTAACTTCGTACGCGCCATTGTTCTTCCCCGATTGAGCGTCACCTCTACCTCTAATATCTTCATTTCTCATAAGGTCTCCCTGCACGGACGAGGACTCGATCGTCACGTTCAAACCTGACGCAGTGAATTTTCCCAGCGCGCTCGCAGTTTTCACTTTTCGCGCACTGTCAGTCCGGCGATCGGCTCGGCCATTTTTCGCCGAATCGTTATTGTGCTTCCATTGAATCATGGACTTGACGAGATCATCCGACAGCTTGGGTCGTTCAGGGCTGAGTGCTTCGGACTCGCCGCGGCCGACACTCGGTCGATAAATCGTGACGTTTCCGTGGCGAGTCTTCGCGTCGAGCTCGCGACCTGCGTGTTGCGGCTCGCTTCGCAAGGACGAGTCGCGCTTCCCGTCATCTTCCCGTTCGGGTGCGATTCTCGTCAAGTACGGCGTAGGATTCCGCAGCACGGAGCTCGGAATGACTCGTGGTCGAGCTTCTTCCGGGAACATCTCCAAAATCGAGTCGCTGATCGTCACGGACGGTATGATGGTGAGTCGATGGACACTCTCTGTGGTCGCGGATGGCCGCGATGTGTTGTCTTCCGCGGGCTTCTCTCCTCCGCGGAAGGTCGCAGCCGACGACATCCGTGCGGCGAACTTTCCGGCGTTGTGAAAGTTCCGCCGCGAATATGTCACTACGAGGACGCATGATTTCGCGGTTAAGTGCGATTAAAGACGGATCTCTCTGCCGAGAGAGGCGAATATAATGACGAGAGTGTCGGGCGAGCATGCTCTCGCGGCAGCTGTTTCTCAGAGCCGGCGCGCGATCGATGGTATTTCAACGCGAATCGTTCGGATCTCGTCCAAGTCTTGCACTTGCAGCTTCGCATTTTGAGCTGGCGATAGCGCGAAAGCGTCAGCGAAAGAGAATCCCGTGTAACCCTCCGCCGAAGCTACGAAGCTTCGTCGAGACTCCCTCAGCCGACCGACATCCCCTCGCCGATTGCAAATCGATCGACGAGTGGGCTGTCGTTATAACCTCACGCGTAACTGCTTCCGTGTGACAGACGCGAGGGCCACGGTATTCAAACGAGTGACTTTCGAACGACTTTCTGCCGGTGACCCCGCGTTGAAAGAATGACGTTCTGATTCCTCGGGCGTTCCGTCTCGCGATGCACGCACGATGCATATTGCGCGCGACACGCGTGATTGCGTGTGAAAAGGGAAGAGAGTCGGTTGACGGGTGTACGTGTGTGTTTGTGTGTATGCGTGTGTGTGCGCGTGTGTGTGCGTACGTGTGTACGCGCGCGCGCGTGCGGTGTGTGACGTGAGACTTGGTGGAATGTTATAATTACCGCAGTCCCTTTCATCAGAGCCATCAGAGCACTCGTTCACCCCGTTGCACTGCAACTCGTAGCCGATGCAGCGGCCGTCCGTGCAGCGAAACTCGGCCTCTCCGCAACCTGCTCCATACACCACACTCATGCGCGTTTTAAAGATGCATTGCCCGCTGAGCGCGTCAGCTGCCCCACCCCCTTTTCCTTAGGAGGATCGCTCACGACCCTCCGCAGCAAGCCGGCACGCGGCTCAAGCAACCCCTTCGACGCCTCCGTTTCTTCCGTCCAGGACGCGTCAAACACGGGACAAGTCGGGTGCGTGAACGTTAGGCTCGAACAACATTGTCTTTATTTTTTCCTATGATATTCTTTAATCTCTTTTTACGAATTAGTTTCTTTGACGAAACGATGATGCGAGAATGTGTGTATTTGGCGTGTTTTTCTCTTTTTTTTTTTTTTTAAAGAAAGGGTAATTTTGTATCACATACTCGCGCCGATCGAGTCGGCATAAGTTCTGCACACCGCGTGCACCATCTCCTGGACAGTAGAAACGGACCGTCGCGCCTTTACCTGGTGAGATATATTTCGAGCTGCGCTGTATTGGTCGAGGTTAGTGCATGAGCGTGGCGGATACACGGGG
>NW_022639461.1:1173702-1178248 GCF_010583005.1 Odontomachus brunneus | reverse complement strand
GGGGGGGGGGGGGGAGATTGCAAGCAAAGGCGACACTCTCCGCGCAATCGCTTGCGGCGAGTCGGATTAATAACAGCGAAACAATCCGGCAGTCGCGCGAGGCTGCGTCACCGCCATCGTTTCTCGATGACAGATGGTCATCAGCGGCTGTCGGATAGCCGCGAGGGTCGCGCGAGCAGCTGGGTCATCTCGATGTGATTAATTTACCCTTCGATCCGCCGCTTTTATCACCGTCGCCTTGGCCTTTCGACACGTTTGAAAGGATGTTAGTGGGCCGATTCTCTAACCCATGATCGGGATTGCTATAATCGAGGCGATTTTCGATGGCTGCGTCTACTTGGCTGTCCTTGCCGCTCCAGCTCGCCTAGGACCTCAGGATCCTTGACATCAGAAGATCTGCGAGACGTTTCCTAGGTTGCATTCCAAAACGTTCTTTTTGAGGAAATTTTACTCGATACTCTGGAGTATATATAACGTGAATTAAAGATATTGAGTAAAATTTTCCTCAAAAAGGACGATTTGGAATGCAACCCTAATCTCTGGAAAGTTCATTTCAGAATAGATCTTCTGATGTCAACGGTCCTGAGACCACGATTGTTAATTGCATGGCCCGTTGGGCAAGCTGTGGCCTTATACTCGAAAAATATCGCATGCGATATTTCTTTGAAAAATTATAATTCATGTTACGTATATACTATAGTTTTTCTTCGAATGTTGTATGCGATATTTTTCAAGAATACGGAGCGGCAAGGAGAAGTAAGTATCCCTCGAAAATTGTCTCGATTGTACAAGTAATTCCGAATTTAACTTTATAACGACGATTATCACCAGTATGATATGCCGTTGCGCAACTTTTCCACCATGGCTATGTTTCAAGATTACTGACAGCGCCGAAAATCTATGGTACACGTGACGTGAACTGTAGCTTTCCAACGCTGACAGTGAATATTGAAACGCAGGTCATGTGTTACAGCTGCGCGACGATAACATAACGATGTCGACGTCAAAAGTTACGGAATCGCCCTGCAGGGGTGCTATCGAGGACACGGATGCTACGTTCGGCATGGACACTAAACGGGATAATTCCGTTTTCCCTAGGAAGCACAACAGGAATCTAGGGAACAGCTGGGCCATTCCGATCGGAGTCCGTTCCGAACAAGTCCGCAGTAGCACTCCTGGTTCGCTCAAAAAGTCGATCGGGCCCCGTCGATTAAGTAGCCGCAGGCTAACGACGACGAGGAGTTTGTTCGGGGAATAAAAACGCTGCTGTAAATTATACAACTTGTCCCGATACGTTACCGAGGAGACGCCTGAAAGTTCAGCCGGCGTCGCTTTCTTCACACACGAGCGATCGCGCTCTTTCGCGCGTTGCTTCGCCTCGCAATAAAACCGGCCAATTGGGCGAGGTGTGCAACGCGACACTGAGCTGAACTATTTTCGGGGAAGACGTTATTTTCGACGGGTGCGCGCCGGGCGTAAAGTTCGGTCAGCGTGGAAAATCGTAAATCGAAAGTCACGCGGAGCGTGCCGGGCAAAATTAAGTTTACGTATTCGCGTTACAGCGCGCCACGGCGTAGCCGACGCTGGTCTTTCGGACTGCCGACACGTAATCGCCGGCCGGCGTAAACGTGTGTCGACCTCCGTTCGCGAATTTACCATCGCGACGCGACGCGACGGCGAATTTCCCGCTCGCGACACGGCGCGACGAAAATCAGAGATTATTGTTGTCTTTCTTTCTTTCGTCGGATTTCACAAAAAAATAGCATCTTATTTTCAGCGGATATCCTCTTACAAGTAAACCTATCCAAAGTTATACTCCGATTTTTTCTAATTTGGCACAAATGTAAAAGTACAAAAAATATTAATATTTTTTTCATTTTGGTTCACTTTAAGTTTCACGGACAGTTTATAGTTTTTTAATCTTTTCATTCCTATTATCAACAAAAAAGTATAAAAAATAAAATTGAATACAAGATAAATAAGTTAAATAATTTTAACAAAATCGGCATAGCTGAGACACGAACTATTCTAAATTTTTTCAGCCGAGATTCCAACTGAAATATTTCAAATCTATGCTAAATTAGTCAAAAATAGTTCGAATCTCGGCCAAACTGAGAAATTATTTGTATAAATAATTTTTTTCAACTTTTTACATATTTTGTTTAAACATTTTATTATTTATATA
Organism: Odontomachus brunneus; assembly: GCF_010583005.1. Lineage (NCBI taxonomy): Eukaryota > Metazoa > Arthropoda > Insecta > Hymenoptera > Formicidae > Odontomachus > Odontomachus brunneus. The sequence goes on along the minus strand of NW_022639461.1, from coordinate 1,176,063 downwards.
AATAATTTTATATTTGACTTCATATTCATAATTAGCAAGTAAAAAACGCCTGTATCTTGTATTCAATTTTATTTTTTATGCATTTTTGTTGATGATAGGAGTGAGAACATTAAAAAGCTATAAACTGTGAAACTCAAAATGGGCCAAAATAAAAAAATATGACCTAAATATTTTTTACTTCTACATTTGTGCCAAATTAGAAAGAAATCGGAGTGTATCTTTTGGGTAGGTTTACTTGTTAGTATGTAGTCTTAACAGGATTTTTCCGAAACCAAAAAGAGAATATTCTAAGCACAATATTCTCCACCCTTTACTGGCCAAATTAATTTCTCATTTGAAAAGTAGGTTTAATTCTAACGGTACAATTTATTCCTCTGACTCTAATGATGTCATAAATTTCTTCTTTCACTTTCTTTCGTCGAAATAGATGTCGAATGGAATAGTGAGACTGAAAGTAGGATCAAAATTTGGACGCGGGATATTCATTAAAAATAAGATGATATTTTTTTGGACATCCACAATATCTGTTGTTGTGCGGCAATTATGCATTTCGTAATCTGACTATCTTGCAATCTCAAGTTTTTCTCGCGAATTCGAGCGAGATATCGCTGCTGCGATTTATCCGTGGGACTCGCTCGACATGCTGTTGAACTTTGCAGGCGCATTTGTCGCGCTCGTTTGAAGCTCGAGCGCCCCTCTCGATCGCTCGTGAATAATCGCGTCGAGTAATCGACACTTAGCAAAGAGCACCGGCGCAAGTTTATCGCGGATGACGCAGTCATCGTTGCAAAAGTGCATTATCGATCTCGGCAATTAGTTGCGTGCCATTGCCGCGACGTAGGATTCACGCACGTCGACAATGTTGCCCGAAAAACGAATGCGGACCCCGCTGAAATTCGCATGTTCGTTAAAGTTCCCGTTGGCGTGCGCGATTTGCGCTCTCGTTGGGAGCAAAAATCGCCCGGATCGTATCGAGGAAGAGAGGAAGACGGAGCTGGCTTACCGCACTGGTTCTCATCCTCGCCGTTGCGGCAGTCGGGCACTCCGTTGCAGCGCTTGTCGATGCTCAGGCAGATGCCGTCCAAACACCGATACTGATCCCCGCTACAGGTGGTCACTGCGAGAACAACGACAATAGCGTTAGAGGATGAACGTAAGAACTCGCTCGCGGAATTCGCACAAGTCCATCTCAATGGATGTGAGTGACGGACAATCCTCCGTCTCGAGACGATATTTTTTATCTTATTAATACGAGAAAAGAAAAATTATTAGTTTTCTTGGATTTGAACATCGACCCTTACAATCCGAGTAGCCACTACAGCGGCGCGATTCGAGGCACAGTGTAGTCTAAAACAATAAAAGCCACGCGGAAACCGTGATAATTATCAGATTTCAATTTTTTAAGTTTCAGAAGCACAATGAGGTTATTTTTAGTCCAATACAAATTTTATTCTTTTTTCTCCAAATTATACGTTGATATCATATTTAGACGTGTCGTAACTAAAAATTTCGTATTTCGTTTTACTGAACAAATTTATGGAATGACGAAAAGATATTATTTTATGTAAGAAACTAAATGTATTTAAATGTGTGATAACAAATCTTATTTATTTCAAGCAAGAATCAGTGTGTGAAAGCAAGAGAGGGAGATTTCTTCTTTGAAAACTGAAGTCACAAATATTTTCAATAAAGAAGTTTATACAATAAGGTTTCTGCATCGTTTTTCGAATTTCAAACCACCGTGTAGTTTGGGTGTGGTAAGGGTATCAAATTTTTTGCCAATCTCTACTCTTTGACATGTATACGAAAGAGTTCTAGTTAAAAGACTTGAAGAGTCGGCCAAAAAACCACCTAGATTGTAAGTATTAAAGGGAGTACGTTAATAGTCGTGATTATATACGGTAAAACGATTATAATTTTCCAACAAAATTGCTCGCAACTTAATTATCGCGATCATGGAGGAAAACACAAGAGACACGCGCGAAAAGAGTTCGGCATGTAGTAGAAAAAGAAAGAAACAATATACCATTGCAATTATACTCGTCGGAATGATCGTGACAATCGTTCCGTCCATCGCATCTTGCGTTTTTGCTGACGCACGAGCCGTCGTCACACTCGAATTCGTCCGCTCGACATTGTGCTGTTGAAAAGAGAGGAAAAAAGAACGAAAATAAAATAAAAATACACATAAATAATAACAAGCAGAAAAGTGGATAAACTGATAAAGAAATGCGCGGAACAAATACCCGTTATTGCCGATGGCGGAAAAACGGTGACGCGCGTTGATTCGGCAAAAGAGTTTCTATTTTCCATCGGAACAAAAAAAAGAGAGGGAAAGAGAGAGAGAGAGAGAGAGAGAGA
>NW_022639461.1:1157702-1172328 GCF_010583005.1 Odontomachus brunneus | reverse complement strand
AGAGAGAGAGAGAGAGAGAGAGAGAGAGAGAGAGAGAGAGAGAGAGAGAGATCAAAAGACCGGATATCGGATGGTTCCCGTGTATTTTTTTTAAATTATCGTCGCTATTTGAACCGGCTGTCACCGGAATGTATGCAGTTTACGCCGATATATCGGTAATCAGTACACACGCGATACATCCGAAAATATGTCGTACATTCGAAAATATTCGATGGCCCGCTTTAGTTAATTAAAAACGGCAGCTGTTTGCAGAAGTCCACTTGACCCATAGTAAATATATACGTGTCACGCGTTGCTCGTCTACCGATCCTGTTAACGTATTGGTGACTTTGGATATTCAATGCGTCGAGGGGGATCACTCGCGATACACTCGGAAATGTATCATCATATGTGACGATGAAAAATCGATGAAACCTGATTAAAGCTTTACATCGTTCTAAATGCAACGGCTTCTCCGTCCGCCGTCAAGGCTGAATCAAAACATAAGCTGTCATCGGGTCTTCTAAACGTCTCCGGAAACAAGAATTCTGTACACGATTTTCGACTTTATGATCATGTGTGTACAATCGGACATTGTACAAATTTCTCTGAGAATGGTAAGGCATTTATGAATGCTAGTGTACGATTGAATGAATAACCAAACAGTAACAAGGTAGCAACGAGTTAGAAAATTTAATCCAGCCTTATACTATTTGGCTAAGGTCGACTAGTCATATTTCCATTCGGGTAATTCTAGTTACGAGCCGCGTGACATCGAGGAGCGAATTCATGGTCGTACGTGTTGCCTGATTAATTAAGTGCAGAAATCGCCGCTGCGTTATCGCGTACTTAACGCACACACATGTACACGCCCGTCGACGTTTCTTTTCTTCGCGTTGTGACTTCGCGATAAGTGAACCAGGATCGTGTGTAGATTATCATGCACCGTTTCCGAAGTGAGTTAGAAGTTGCGAGCTGCGGTCAAACCTCATGCCGCGTGCAAGATGTTCATCGTTCACGTAGGATAAGAATTTGCGCGTGCTGCGGTATATACCCTTACCCACCGTGTATACCCCAAGACGTCAGTAGAGAATTCGTACCTACCTCTCGCCCGTCGAGGTGTGTTGCGGTGTCCCGTTGTGTGATGTGTGTGTGTGTGTGTGTGTGTGTGTGTGTGTGTGTGTGCGTGCGCGCGCGCGCGCGCGCATGTATTTGCGCGACGTGGAATCGTGCAAACGCAGGAACACCAGACTGATGCTTTTCGAAATTCAATCGAGCCGATCATACAACGATTATGAAATTTCAATTCGACAGAAAAATAGAAGCGCCTTGCCAGAAGCGTACAATGATTTCTTTTTTTGTTTTCAATGGGCCACCGCGAAACGTTTAACACGTACGCTGACAGCGTCACACATGTGTGGCGTATCGATCTCTCATGGGAGACCAGTGTCACACATGTGTGACGGAGATAATTTTTCTCCGCACGAAGAGAATGTTATAGCATTTTTTTCGTGTAAATTATTTTCAATCTTACTATGTTTTCAGTATTGCATAAATAGATTGTCACAAAGAGGTAAGATCTATCTTGCTAAAGAATACAACAAATTTTCTAATAGCGTATTTTAGTTTCTAAAAAAAAATATAAATAGATAGAAATCAAAATAATATACGACAAAAATAATAATCAAAATAATTAACATTAAATTAAGATTTAAATAAAAATATATAAGATAATTTGAGAGGAGGAAGGGTTTTCCAAATGATCCCTTCGAAGCGAACGTGTTAAACTTCTCGAGCATGCCTTGCGTTCCCACCCTACAGGCGTTGGAATCTCACGGACATTGGTAATTAACATATTTGCTCGTGTGACAAACGTGCGACGTGTGACCTCCATAACGTGGAAAAAGATGACGCGTCGTTCCTTCGTGTTACTTAAGAAGAGGACATATATGTCAGAAGCAAGTTTTTGCTTGCACTTTAAGTTTAAAGTCCAGTTTCGCGTGCGCGAATATGCGATTCAGTTCAGATTCCAACGCGAGCAGCCGATTTGCATTTGCCTTGCGCAGGTGTGGCGGCTCGTTGTAGCAAACAGTGACAATCCGTACTCATGTTCGGACAATTTTGTTCGTCCCTTCCACCGTTACAGTCCGCGAATCCGTCACAGCGTCGTGATAAAGGCACGCAAAAACCAGGCGCGCATTCGAATTGGTCATCCCTGCAGTCTGTAAGAATGGCACTCAGGCTAATCTGGGAAGATTTATTACGCCGAGAACGGCACGACGAGAGACCCGACTGACGTGGGTCAATTCGAGAGATGGCATGTACATATACAGAGAAATGACTTTTACTACGTTGACGTGGATTAGACATTGACATGTCGAACGAACGTGACACACATTGAGAAACACAGATAAGACGCGGAAGCGCGATGATTGTCAACAATTGAGTGACGACAAGATTAAGTCGCATTCCTGCTTGACATTTAAGGACAGATAAATCTCTATTGAATTAGACTCTTCTGTAAGCGAACAGAAAGAAGCAACGTCAAGTTAATTTCGGATCTCTTCCATTCAGCTGCATTTTTCTTTTTTGCTTGACAAGGCTCTTGAATACTTAAAATAATTAGGCAATTACTTCTTCAAAAGCTATCGAGTGTTGAAATATGTTACACAGTGATTATCTCGAGTAAATTCTTCTCATTTTTCGTAAATTCTTCTCTCGATATGTAATTTCAGTTTTTTAAATATATGTTCAAATGCGATATCTTTGTATGTTACATATATATATATTTCACGTATAAATTATATATTTGAAGAGTGTATCTCTTTTCAAATTATATATACGTAAAACACACGTTTGTTTCGCGTCAATTGTAGAAGATGCAGGTGAGAAAAACAGACCGCTTATTAAAATGACGCAGAGTTGTGCTACTTCGGTGCGTTACCCACTGCGGTTAGGACGTTCCAGACATAATTCAAACGTAGAACCATAGCGCGATGACGTAACAGTCAACGAAAGAAGAGTCGGAGAGTAGTGAAGGAGCTGCCAAAGAATTAATTAGTGGCCGAGCGAGGCGCGTTAAGCGCGTCCACGCTCTGCCGGGCCATTAATTAGCACGCATTTGAGAAAATTTTCCAGAAGAGATTATAAATGAACGAGGAGTTACGGCCGTACGATTGTCGTATCCCCGCCGTGCCCTAATTGCCGCTTACGGCGGCAATTAGCTAACGATCGAACAACCAGCAGGAACGTACGCCGACGTGTCGCGCGGCCGGACACTGCGTGACGATCAACAGTTGCTTGCAGAATTAGTCATGTCGATGATCGCGCTGTTGCACGAACACACACACCGGCTGAGAACGCATAATGTAAGTCACACGAGTTCACAGGTAACACAACGGGTGGCTTTTATGAACAAAAGCAAGGCAGACGAAAGTTTTAGCATTTGAGGGGATCACTGAACTTTCATTGGCGCGAGACTTGGAAAAAAGGGACGGAGGAGTTGGGCTGATAATCAAGTTGGACAATTGGATTACGCGTGCGCTCGCGCGTGAGAGAGAGAGAGAGGGAGAGAGAGAGAGAGAGAGAGAGAGAGAGAGAGAGAGAGAGAGAGAGATGCATGTGTTGGAAGCAGTGCTGGCAGTTCAGGAGAATTTTTTCCCGACCGAAAACGTTTTACGCATGTAGCAGTAGTGACGTAGCAGCCTGATGTAAACAGTTTCCAATGACGATTTTAGGCGTAAATAAAGGATTCATCAGTATATGAACCCTCTATGAGATTGCTACGTCACTCTGCGCATATGTAGAAGGTTTCTGGTCGGGAGAAAATTCTCCCGAACTGCTAGCACTGGTTGGAAGGTAGTTAATCTCATAACGAGAATTTCTCGATTAGCTTTGCGCAATTTCGCCGGGCTTCGACCTCGCCTATCGAAATATTTATTGTCGAAGCACTTTGGTCGCGTGGAAAAATTAATCGGCTACTTCGGGTGCGTACGGTCGAAAGCGCAATCGAAACCGGGGTTGAGAAACAACGGAAGGGGAAAAAAATGAAATAGCGCTTTATTAGTGATGAAACCGCCGTGCGATAAATAATTCTGCGGCCGCGCTTGTCGAATAAAGTGGCGCCATAGAATAATTACGAAGATCCCGTTGTGGCCGTTAATTGTCGTCGAATCGAGTGACAACGAACGCCGATGAAAAATTCATTCGCCGGTTTTCCGCAGCGGGTTAATACGTCCGCGATTAATCCTGCGGCACACGCGACACATTTCGAGGTGCCGTTTTTTTTTCGTCGTAATTACTTCCGGGAGATTGCGGGACGGTGCGCAATGGGACGCGACCTTACGATTCCCCCATAGACGTATGAGATAGACTCAACATGCCGTACACTTTCCGATGGTGTCGGTTGATTTCGCAGAACGCGAGAAGCAAAACTTCGGTGAGTTTCTGTCCTTTGCTGCGCGCGCATTATTCAAAGTAATGGCCGGCAAGTGACCTAAATGTATCATAGAATGTGTCGCGTGTAATTATGCAAATTTTATCCCACATTTTTCTTCGAAACATTCATTTTATTGAACATCAATGTCATTGGACTAATCTGAAATTGCACTCTCACTCAAATGATGAAATATTGGGTTGATCCATAAGTTCGTGCGGATTTTTGTCTAACTGGCATTTCGCGTTTTGTAGCTATCAAAAGGATAGTTCCATATAGTTGGCCATTTATACGTATATTTTGATAGCTGATGCTTCAAAGCATATCTTGATGGTGTAAATAATAGTATATTTAAAGAAGTATACTTGTTTTTGTTATGATTTGAACATGGAAGGCAGTAATGAATTTTTCCGGTGCATCATACTTTTTTACTTTCGTGAAAATTGTTAGAGTTTGGCGGGTTTGTTCCACCTCGCCCACTATATTCACCCGACATTGCTGCCTCGAATTATCATCTGTTTCGTTCATTACAGAATTCCCTTGACGATATAAACTTCACTTCTTTAGAAGATGTGAAAAATCAATTGGAACGTTTCTTCGTCGGAAAAGCACAAGTTTTACGAGGGGGGTATTATGAGATTACGTGAGAGATGGCAAAAGATTGTCGAACAGAGTAGCGCACATATTATTGATTAAAACTATTTTTAACAGTAATAAAATTTATTTCAATTTTCTTGAAAAATCCGCACGTACTTATGGATCAACCCAATAATTTAATTAATTAGCCAAATGTTGCATTGAAACCAAACGCATTTAACTATTGCAAGACTTTTCTTCCCGTGCATGTCTATGGATTCTGCGCGGAACGCGCGGCGATCGTGAGTCGCTTGACAAAGTGGCTGGCAGGCTCTGGCAGGCAACGGGGGATTCCGCGATTTCTGACATCATCTTAAGTTCAAGGCCTGCCCCAGGGCCTCGCCCATTTGACGATTGAATTGCAAACGAGTCGCGAGTTCAATAATCTGTTCACGAGCTCTCGCCCGCGGCGATTCGCTCACCCGAATATCCGGGTAGTCTGGGAACGATCTTATGCCGGCCGTGAATATACATTCCGCGGAATTGACGGTTTAACTGCAAAACTCTAGTTACTCGAGATGTGAGATTAGCGTCGCGTTAATCCGGCTAATTATGACTCGAAGCGAACGCGTGATTTCCTTCATCGGCCAGCGTAGACGCGTCGGCTGGTGAAATCGATCGCCGTCGTGTCATTATCTCCTGATCATTTAGAGTAATTAACGCGTCATGGTAGTGCAATTTTTTACACTCTTCAATTATCCAGGTGACTCAACTGTATATACTCGACCGTAGTTATACAAGATTGATCGAACCCATGAAGTATGCTTCGAGAAAAATGAAGATGAAAATTTGACAACATGACTTATTCTGAGAGAAAAACATTGAAAATTTAGCAAATATTTATTTGATGGGTACTAACAGCATATTTTTACTTAAATCTAAATTCTTTTGCTTCAATAGAATAAATAATTGCTTTCGTGAAAAACTAAGGTTTTCTTGAGATTTTAATGTATGTTAACGTATATTATGTATGTATGTAGAATAAGAAAATATATATTACATATGTATGTATATATAATAAGAAAATGTACATTTTTTATATGAAAAGTATTTTATATTGGTATAGACAAATCACAATTGGTTGGATCATTCTTACATAACTATGGTCAGTTGTCTTATTACGCTCCGGATAATTCAGGACGATAATTTCATGCGAAATGCGTCGAATGAGCACTGTTCTCTTCCGAGGCAGCGCGCGTTGCTCCCGCATCACAAATGGCTTTTCGACGACGACGAGACCAACAAACAAACAAACAGCGCGCGAAGGGTAGCGATTTAGCTGGACAAATCGCCTCGCGAAACGGACCGACGCGATTTCGGGACGGGCCGGTTTTCGCGCGGAGAAGCTCGACGGGGCGCGCGACGCTTCACGAATCAAAATTGGATTAAAGTGGTGAAAATGCGAAATTCCGGGGCGGAGAGCTGACGGAAAGGCCGGCCTCCGACGTTCGGCCAACAACGAACGGCCCGTCGAGATTAACGTCGGATTAAAATTGCGGCCGGTTATTAGGGCGGATTAATAAACGCGAGTAAATCTCGTTCGACATGGGGCCACCCCCGGATTTGGCGGGGGTCGCGGTAAGGCGCGGGGGTGTGCCCTACCTCTCGTCTATTACGTTTTCCTTTTTTTCTGTTTTTTTCTCTTCCTATTTTTTTTAATCGTTCCCTCGCGGCCCTCGACGGCGTTAATGCCGTTAATGAGGCGCGCGCGCGCGTTGAATTGCGGCGGGACGACGGGAGGGTAAGGGCTTCTATCGATAGTCACGATTTTCTCGATACATTCGTGCGCTCGCGGGATAGTCACTGCTATCATTAGCTTCCGTAAGACGGGCGCGTGCGTAAGCGTTATATAATTAGGTTAGCACGACGCCATCAAACGTGTTATTCATTATGGTTGCGTCCGCTAATGGAACATCGCCGTGCGTAAAATTGACACAGCGCGGCTACGAGGCGAATATTCGCATCATATTCGACGCGAACCGCGAAGGTAATATGAATATTTGCGGTCTTCTCCCGCGCGTGTCGTGGTTCAAATCGCGCGGGCGAACGGGGATCGTTTCTTTTCTGTCGAATTAGCGCAGGACAGTCCGCCGTGGCGGACGCGCGCGGCGTGAGGAGAAGGAAATGTACCGTAACATAAAAAGTGCGACAATTCTCAATGAAAAGTCATGTGTTACTGAAATCCGAATGCCGCGATAATCTCCCGAAATACGACCTGGTGAACACCAACCAACAGTAACATTATATCAATGTAGTAATTCTCTGCTGTGAGCGATGCTACTGTTACATACAACACGTGTTATATTGCACTTACATTGTTGAGCAGGAAATTATAATGTTGACGTTACTTTTAGTCGGTATTTACTGCGCTTTTTACCGAAATATTGGAATTGTCTCGTTGCACAATTGACTTATTATTAGTATCATTTCAGTCTAATTTTTGGCCCAATATTAATTATATATTTTACAACACAGTAGAAACTAAGTTAGCAAAGTAAGTTAATAATTCTAATAATATAATTTGCTTCTATTTTGATTCTGATGATATTCGAAATTTTCTTCTTCATTGTTCTGTCCGTTTCCTACTATTTAAAGATGCTAACTAGGACTTCAGTTTTTATGTGTATTAAACATACACTGATCCTTCAGAATACACAGATATTAGAAAGTTCTGGTGGAAAGTAGGACTAAAATTTCGATTCGGATGTACTGTTCGCGTGATAATATAGCAAAAGAATGCCCGGACACGTATCCAATCCTGGACATCCTTATTGTTTTAGTATTTAAATACGGATATTTAAACTTTCAAAACACAAGGTACATATTGAATATATACATATATTCTATGTTAAAAGTTTAAATGTTCGTGTCTAAAGACTAAATCAATGAGAACGTCTAGGATCGTGTTCGCGAATTAGTACTTTTACCTCAGTTTCTGCTCGGTACACTCGTACATTTCGGGAGAACTGTATTTCGGGATGTATGTCGCGATATTCGGATTTCGCTATTATGATTGTCCGGGAAGTTGCTCCAATTTCCACATTTCGAGATTTCAATTTTTCCGGACGATGTATGTCCGCTCAATCTACAGCTGATTTCATCGAGGTTACCAGTGAGAGTTTGGGTGCGCGAATACCTCGGTCCCGGCGTCTGTCTATGATCACGACTGGAATCTTCCAGCGGGCTCATCTTCCGCCTTTCATATCGCGACCCGCCGATCTTCCGGCCGTAAAAGGCTCCCCTTGTTCCCGAGGCTTAGAGAAAGAATTAGGCCGTAACGACCGGGCGTAGTAGTTAGCGATGCACACGGCCGTACACGGGGTCGGCCACGAAGCGTGCCTTCGCAAAAGACGACGGAAATAATAAACTGACGTAATTGGTAGGCGGGGGAAGGGGGTTGGCAGATGGGCTCGATGGCGGGGAGGGGAAAGGGATACGCGCCGATGTCGCGGGTGCAACGGCCTTAAACGCAAGGCCGAGGAACGCCACCATCGCCGCCACACAACCACCAGCACCAACACTACCACCACTACTACCACCGCTATCACCGCCACTACCCCCCAACATCATCAACCATCGCCGACCGTGCACATTTTTCCCCAAGCACGCTATTGTTATTGTCACAGCTATTATAATTATTGAGCTCATCGTAATACGTCGTAGGCTCGTTCGCGATTAGTTCCGGCGCGATCGCATGCAGACCTGATGTGCGAGCAACGCCAGACGGCGATAAATAATGCCGGTACGTACGAGGGCGTCGGGGTGTTAGTGACGATTCCACATGGAGATACTTCCATCGGCACGCAGGCCTCGCGCATTCGCATTGTGCGATCTCGTTACAGAATTCATTTTTGTTTGTGATCCGACCCTTCCCGGACGAACAGCGATGTCACGTAAAGTCTCGATATTCCTCCACGATAGCGCCAACGACGACGACGTCCATGACGACGACATGTAGTCGCATAGTGGCGTTTGAATTTCTTGTGTCGAAGGGAAACGTTCGTCGAGCAAAGTGTAACGATAACAAACTCGCACTCGGGAGGATTTGTGAAAGTTCTGTCGGCGCTGCTCGTATGGGAAGGATTGACAGTTCGCGAGGAGTGAGTGCACCGCGAAGCGTGCGAGAAAATACAATTGCGTTGCTAAACGAGTTTCATTGACTACGAAGTAGTTCAAAGAAGAGCTCATGAATTCTGAGGGTACAAGCCTATAGGTTACTGATGAACGATAATACCCGGCTGCACAAGGCCACACTGACAACCCACAATACATACATTCCCACGCATGCAAGTACACACACGATGAATGCGAACGAGTATTTTTATTCAGATATGGAGGAAACAATACTTACGGCAGTTGTGCTCATCGGTACCGTCGTGGCAGTCCAGCACGCCATTGCAGTATTTGTTTCTGTCGATGCACTGTCCGTTTTTGCACAAGAACTGCGTCGACGAGCAAGCTGTACACACAAACAGAGGAATTGCCGATTAGTGCGATCAACTATGTGGAAACGAACTTTGCATAGGTGGAAAATAACGAACCAATCCGCGTTCTGGAAAAACAGCTTTGGTGGAATTCCGTAATTATCAGAGATAGTCATGAGCAGTCAGTATTTCAAAATGAAACACACTTGAAAGTCTACAGACGAAGCTTTCATTCTTTAATCAATAACGCAACAAATAATATAAATATCTTAACCAAATAATAATAGCATTCAAAAAATGCTATTTCTCTCTCTGATATTTCTATTTTATTATTCTGTATAAATAAATATAAGAGAACCATTCTTATATACACGGAGAGAGAAAATATATAAGAAATAAAAAATATTTGTTCAGTGGCTATGTGCGTGATCATATATTTATTTATAATATATTTTTCAAATAAGAAAATATACATTTTCTTAAAACCTCCTTTCATGAAAGCGATCTCTTTATTCTGTTCGAAAAATAAAAGAATTTAGATTTAAGCAAATATATGTGTCACTAGTACTCATCGAATAAATATTTTTTATTTTTCGGATATCTTTTCTCCCATACAGAAAAACGATACAGTATTTACACGTAAACTAATAAAGGTTGAATTTACATTATCTATTTGGGAGGTGTAATCGAATGAGCACCTTAAGAGAACATCTCGTTCTCTTCAATAATTTCTCAATGCAGAGATATTTTTTGGCGTACGTGCGCAGATCGGAGAGAATTCGATCGCTATCGAGAATTTAATTTCTACCTAAAACGAGCCGTCGCGGTTCGTGTTCGAGTTGATATCGCATGATAAACGAGCTACATTCGCGAGAGAACGTCGTGAAGGATCGTTGCGCGTGTCGCGCCCTCTTCGAGCGCCGCGAGACATGCCGGATAGCAGCGAGTAGAGCTGCTTCACCTCACTACATACGAATAAGCCAATAATGGGAGTCGGTTGTTTAATATAAATTCTGAGGAGGTCGTACACACGTAGCGGCGGATAAGATTTCAAAGGTGGAGTCGGCAGTAAGGGGCGAGGGTAGAATTGCGAGATAAGAGGTTGTAGGTCGGATGGCGCTTTGCAGTACAGACACGGCAGTTCTCGTTTGGCTCTTTAGCGCTTGTCGCTCTGAATTCCATCAAACGGTTTACATCAAACGGTTTACCTTGCGTAAGAATGCGGGAACGACTGACGAGCGGTTAACTGAATCGATCTATTAACCCTCCGGATACAATATTGGGCTCAGCAACCTTTATAAAGGATTGTGTTTAAACACATTTTTCATGTATATAGGATGTTTGAAACTAGTACTAAAAAATACTCGACACATATAAAGTGAAATTTTACTTTTCTTTTCCCTTTTTGTATTTTCTCAAAATAGATCTTAGCAAGTAGAAGATCTTAGCTTTTTGTGGAAGCAACTGTTCATTCTATTTAGAAACTTAGATTTAAATAAATATGTTATTAGTGTCCACACCGAAGAAGTATTTTTTAGATATTTTTTCTTTCAGAGTGACAAAACGGCTTGCGAGAGAGTCTCGGGTTACCTCGCCGCGAGAAACGAAAATTTTCACAAAAGTCTCCGTTCTCTCGACGCTGTCCGGCTACTGTTCTCATTATTACATTCCACGTAGAATCTTATCGCACTTATCGATTCCTCTTGCATTGCACAAAACCAATTGTGATTTTCGCCGGGCGTTACACCCGAGCCGTCAGACCGCAACTGTGCGGATGCAAATTTTTCATTAGTTGCCCGTCCGGTAGTTGCTCGATCAGGTTTCGAAATCAGGAACGTGCAATCGTTCGCGGCTATCCTATTTCAAATAAACATTCGGCGGGTCGCGCGAGCGACTCCGATTTCATAGGCCGGACGCATGCTCGTCCACTTCCACTTGCTGATCATCCGGCGCGGCGCGTCGGTCTGGTCGCGTTGTCGGGGGAACGGTATCTCGTTTTCGCAGTTATCCCATCGACTAATGCGAAGAGGACTCCGGGCATCAAATGGTCGGAGAGGTGCGAATGGAAAAGCAACGCGATAAATGTCGAGCGCGACAGAGTGGTAAAGTGACACGTCGGTATCGGCGAATAATAAAATTCAAGGGATATGCCCCCGTTTGCGCTTCAAAAACCTGTAATTTCAAACAGCAAAGGGATGAAATTGCTGCAAGAAATGTTGCATGATATAGTTAGTAAATCAAAATAAATGCGACTTATACAAGCGTGAATAACGGCGTCACACGAGTCGAAAATTTTGATTCCACTTTCGACCTCGATATTCCATTTAACGCCCCTATATTGATACTCTGAAGCCTGTACCAATCTCTTTTGATTCTATTTGATCCACCAATTGCCAAGAGGTCCTCTTTAGAACTTATAAGTGGCATTTTGTACGTTTCCCGGAATTTAGAGGCGCCAAGTAGGGTTTCATACATGTCAAAAAAGTCAGGTTGAGAACTGAAATTTCGATTCGGATTATCAGGTACAAATAGACCCGGATAGAAATTTTGATTCTGTTTTCGGTTTCAGTTATATTTAGCGCCTCTTTCGATTTGTATGTCTCCGACCATTTAGAGATGTTAAATACGATTTTAGCCTCTATATGTATTATATGTATATATGTATTGTATATATATTATCCATTATGTATTATACATACACTGATCCTTAAAAATATACATTTGCTGAAAAGTTCAGGTCGAAAATAGAGTTACAATTTCGATCCGATTTATTAAGTCCTGATAAAATGGAATGGAAATTTCAGTTCTACTTTCGACCTTTCAATTTAGCGTTTATTTTAATATTCTAATGGCTATATCAATTTCTTCTTTTATATCTATATATATATATATATATATATATATATATATATATTCTTATATATTAAAAAAAAAGTATATATTATATTTAACCTAACAGCGCTTTGCCGAGAGAGGTTGAAAGTTATAGATGTTATGAAGATGTTAGAAAGTTTAGGGATAAAGTAGGGGCTTAAGTTTCGACTCGAGCGGACTTTATTCGTCGCGTAGTTCCGGTTCGCGGCTACGGAAGTAACTGTGAATCGGAAAGAGAATATCGAACGCACTTTTATCGCGATTCAAAGCGAAAAGCCGCATTCCCGCGCAACGCGACGAATTGTAGCGCGCCACTCGCTCGGAAATCGAACGAAGCCTCGAGACCGAGTGCGTCGCGAAAAGCGTTCAATTTAATTAAGAACCTTCCGAGAATCTTCGAAAAAAAGAATGTTATAATTAAACGCACACACATTAGCAAACCAACGCCCAGCACGCGAGACAAAAGCAGCCAGAAGGGCGATCAAGAGTGCAAGCCCTTTGAAAATTGCCCTAAGAGGGAGAAAAAAGACGAATTCTGTTCGCTCGTGCGCGCCATTGGCAGCGACGGCGTGCCATTTTGTCTCGAGTGTCTCGCCGGCGAGGCCACAATATTGCATTTGCCGCTCGAATTGCGCGGCTCTCGACGGAAGAAGACGGCGCGTGTGGGGGCGGCGGCGCAGGTTGCCGGGGATTGATCAGGTTGGCGCCGGCTACCAGGTATGCTTTGACACCGGAGACTGTCATTCGACGGCAGTACTTGACGTTGAATCGCGGCGCGTGAATTACGGCGCGGCGCGGTGCAGGCGCGACAGGAATGTCCTTTAAAGCTTCTCCCTCTCTCTCTCTCTCTCTATCCTTTATTCGGGCGGATTACGCGTTCTCCGACGTTGAACGGGGTGTGCGATGTTGGGAGAAAAGGGCGGGGGTGAGGGTGTGAAGGGAAGCTACATCATTGCGCAGGTATCTCACGTTACTCAGGTGGCCACCGAGTAGCGGAGCCGCGTTGAAATTCGCACCGCGACGGAGGCGTGAGTGCGCGTGATGCAAATCAAACCACCCGCTCGGATTTGTTTATTTAAACAGACTGCGCCGTTCTCTCTCTCTCTCCCTCCGCCTCTATCTATCTATTTCTCTCTCTCTCTCTCTCTCTCTCTCTCTCTCTCCCTCTAACTCTCTTTCTTGCGATCTCCCTTCATGTCTGTCCTCGTTCCGTCGACGGGCCGGAAACGCCATAAGTCAATAGGATCGCAATCTCGAGGATAGCTGCTCCTTGTGCAGCGCACTTTGCGATCCGCGTTTGCGCCGAGAGACTTCCCGCGTGCGCTGATGTTCCACACATGCTCGTGCACAGCTCACGGAGATTCCAAGAAAAATTGTCCTCAAATGCGAAACAAATCGCGGAATATCGAGTGTAGTCGGATACAAATGGAATCGCGACGCAAAGATGGTTCCTCACGAGCGCGTAAATAAAAAAGGGCGCGAAGCGAGGATGATCTTCGACACTGGCGTGACATTAACCGCAAGCGGAGGCGATTCTTATGCGCCGAGAACATGTGGATTAAATATTCTCCGATACCGAGGTGCAAATAGTGAACCGCGACGTGGCGATGGAAAATTCATAGATGAGTTATTAATGGCACCGGAAAGTAATAAAACCGTGTTTCTCTCTCTTTCTCTCTATATTCTGTATGTTTGCGATATCAAAATTATAGATAATGTCTCGCGATGTATTAACGACACGCCGAAAATATATCTCGCCATTACGAAACGGAAATATCGTGCGTCTCGCTGCCATACGTTTCGGCAAAACGCCGCGCGCAATTGCAAATGCAATGGAAGGCATTACTAATCCGGAGTGTACTGTTTTCACTCGTAATTTCATGCATTCTTCATCGCGCGTGTTATGTTTGAGTCGCGCGCGCGCGACGAGAAAGAGAGAGAGAGAGAGAGAGAAAGGTCATTGCGCATGCTCTACTACCGCGCACAATGCAACGAGCTTTCAATTAACTTAAAAAAGGGCACAAAAAAAGAGGAGCGAAAAACGGAACCAAAAAGAGCGGGAGGGGAGATCGACGATTTATGTAAAAATATTCGCTGACAAATTTATCGCCGTAATCTCGTCACGTGCGGCAGATAAAGGAATATTCTGTTATAATAATAGTGTAGAGGGCAGACGTAACGTTTGACGCGTCGCGGATTAATTTGCATTCTGATGTTTCAAAGTGCACGACCCGCCCGCCGCAGCGGTCTCGTCAGCTCGTCCACTCCCCCCCCCCCC
>NW_022639461.1:1110616-1157496 GCF_010583005.1 Odontomachus brunneus | reverse complement strand
CCCCCTCTCCGCATTCGGCTCCGCTAAAAGCACCGCACGAGCCGTCGCACGCGATACTAATGTCGTCGTTACGATACTGTCTGAAGACTGGATAGTCGTGACAAAAGAAAGAAGAGGAAAGGAAGGAAGGAACAAACGGCAGTACGACCTGAGAGTTTCTCCCCTTTCCCCTGGTCCCTCTCCCTTCGTCGGACCGGCGAGCGGCCCGCGGGACTCTGACGAGGCCGCAGTAGACGAGCCGAGTTTTGCGCTGCCTCGAAAGAATTTAAAGGAGGGTAAAGCAATTAAGCCGATAGAACGTTGCCCGCCATATTTACGAGATTGCCGGATTACGCGACGTTCCGTGCATGAGGAAGCGAGTGTGTTCCGCTTTTCGATGATGGCATTCGCGAATTAACTCCACCGGAAGTGGTAAATCAGCGGTTATTAAGATAATACCGAAAGTTTCCCCCGAGCTTTCTTCTAAATCCTTCCGCGCGCTTTTAAGTTCCCTCTAATTTTCTCGCAAAACTCCGCCTGCCCTGTCTCGCCTCCTCCTCTTCCTCCCGTCCTTTCCACCCTCTCGCGCTGTTGCGTACGCGGCGCACTTACTTACGGATGTCTCACCGTCGATAGATGCTAACATAGTTGCCGAAAGTTTTCGACCAGCCGTGCTCAGCTTGCTGATTAATCCGGAAAGCGAGTACGTGTTTTCTCGATTAATTGAACGTAGCAATGACTAGAGATGGGACATCGAACATAAACAATCGATTATAAGCTATAATCGGTATCGGTATAGCCCATCTCTATTGTATGTATCAAATAGAAATAATCGATTATAGATATAATCGGTATCGGTATCGCCTATCTCTAGTAATGACATACTATTGCTTGAGAAATTTAGCAATCGTTGATCCATCGAACAGATCGATCTATCGAATGATAAGGAATCGAGCGTGCAGATGGCGTTGCCGTAGGAGCGCGACGACGCTCGCGCCAATTTGCGTCCGTCGTGCATCGCGAAGCCATCTTAGATTTCGATCTTTCTGTACAGAGTAGCCGTCATCGATCGACGATCGCTCCGCGCTTTGTGCGTCTACCTGTCCGTTGAAGGAGAGTCCCTCTCGCTTACGAAAGAGTAACGGAAGTGCTGAAAATCGCGATGCGCGATTAGCAGGACGATCATCGTGGGAATGTCACGTTAGTAAATAATTTCATCGTTATTCGTTACATGTAATCAGTGCTCGTCGCGACGTGTTGAGTCGGTGTCTCTCTTACGTCTGTCATTGCGATCAACTCACTCAAATAGCAAGTAGAGTCCGATTCGTTAATTGAGAATAAGAAATACGACACCAATGAAAGAAATAGGTGACGCCAAAGATATACGCGACGCCGAATCTCGGGATGTAGCGTTGCTCTGTCAGCAAGAAAGAGACAGAGAGTGAGAAAGACAGATAGAAAGAGAAGGGAGGCACCGTTGTAAGAGCGCGGCAACGTTCATGCTATAACGCTAATTTTCGGCGTTCGTCATGCATTGCGCGGCCACCTATAATCTTTTCACGTCGAGTAACGGCCATTAACGCATAGATCGACATCGCTCCGCGCTTTACGCGTCTTCTTGTCCGTCGAAAGTGAGTCTCCTGCGGAAATAAGTAGCGGGAGTGCCGAAAACAGCGATGTGCGATCGTCAGAACGTGTCCTAAGGACGTCACTAGTAAATGATCTCTTTGTTTCTTGATATGCACGGTATATCATGGATGCCCGAACATTCATTGGATCAAGAGTTATGCGACTTTCAGCTTCACACACAACGCTTGAAATTGAAAATCACAATTCTAGTTAGTATAGTATTCATAGTCCGATCTTATATTTAAGATCATCTTAAGTACTGTCTTAAGATGTCATGAAATCACAGAGCCGTATTCGCATCTTAAGGCATTACTTAAGACGGTCTTGAGATAAGGTCGGCTTATGAATACCGGCCTATGATAGGATTATAGTTGTTTTAATTGCACTGACTTCGATCTTATTCGTATACGCGAACCGAGTATCGTAACTCGATCTAGGGAATAAATAGTAGTTCGTGAACAGCCGCTGTGTGCAGAGCGCGCTGTTTTGTAGGGGATTACGTTTGAGTAGCGCGTGGAACTGTTGGAGGCGTTCGGTGCGCGTTTAAATTTGCCGGTGTCGCCGAGACACACTGCCGCAAGCATTGCTGTATATCGTACCAAAGGCGTCCCTCGAACGCTTCTCGCGTTTTCATAACAGCAACGCGCACTTTGAAATAGAAGAACGTCGGCGCCGTCATCTTCGCCGCTCCGGACTCATAAATTATACGAATAACATTTCCGTGTGCGTTTTCGCCACCGCGCGTTGATCTTCGCGAAAGATCACTACCGGCGTAAATTTTCCACCTCTTTCTTTTCCCTTGCTTTTTTTTTAAATTCCTCACGAATGATTCGCGTTTGGAAATTATTCGCGTCACTTTTGAGCATTTGAGAGGGAAGGAATCGTCGAATTATCGAAAGCTATTCTTAAAATAGCGAGTGACGCTAGTCGTCCCTGATTCTCAACCAACTTTTCTATAATATCGGTCGAGCGCCTACGATACTTTTTTTTCCAATGCACGTATTCATCGCGATCATTCGTGTCTCGTGAGCGGCCGCGAACGCTTCTCCGAAATCGTCCGCAGAATTAACTTACGATAGCACACTTAAACCAATTTCCGACTAATCGGATTTTACACACGCTGCGGCCATTGCCGCTCCATTTCGCTTAATTTATTAATCGATTCGAGCGGATCCGTGGAAGGATCAAGGAGCGCGCCGTTGCTTGTCCGTGCGGCGCCGCGCGTTCTCGACAACGATTTTCACATCAGCCGCGGAATAGAAAAATCGAAGAGATGGCGCCCGACGATTCGCGACGGGAGACCGCAATTTTCCAACTTTCCCCGTCTAAAGCGTGTTAAGACTATAGCGGCTTGAATCGGCCCATAAAAATGTATATTGTAAACATAGGTCCGCGGGCTCCTCCTCGTCGCGCGGCATCCCCCGTGCCTTTTCGCGCTGCGGCGATGAAAAAGCCGGGCAAACTTTCCCATTTGCCTGCTTTACATACGCGACGTTTTTCCCGCTTAATATTTCACTCTCTCGCGAATTATCATCTCGTTCGTATTCCGGCGCAGGCGTCGCGCGAAGAACCGGTTTCTCTGTATCGACCACTGCACTGAAAGAGAAAAAGAAATGCCTGATCTAAGCAAAATTATGGTTACTTTCGGCCCCAAAACCATATTTTCTGTAATAAAATGGCGGTAGCAGCGTGTGCACATAAGATTATCGTCGCTAACATTGCGATAGAATTGAATAAAAAGAAGGTGATCGTTTTAATAAAAATTTATAATAATTATTTCTCTATGCGATTATAATCGCAAGTATCAAACATTTATTTTTGATGCATTTGAAGATCTTTCAATGATCCTCGACAGGGGCGAAATAACGGAAAAAGAGATATTGATATAAAAAGATGATATAAAAAGAGATATACAAGAAACTTGCAGTAAACAAATTGTCAATATTTCAATAGTTTAAAATAGGGCTTGCATAAAATCTTGAGGGAAATATGTAAAATACTATCAATTGTCCTTAATAAATTGTTTCGATGTGTTTTGATTCCTGGTAGTTAGCCCTAAAAGGATTTTTCTCTGAAAAAGTACTTTTTTTCGTATCATCTTAAGCTCCTACTATGCTGAATCTGCATCCATTAGCGTATAAGCTGTCTTTGTGGCACAGCAAGCTCTGCTAGATAAAAGCAGAAATAAAAATAACGAAGATGAAAACTTGCTTATAATGATTTGATTACAATAATTTAATAATTAAACATTCAAACTATTTTTTACGTATTTTTAGTTGCCTATATTTACAAGAGAGTTTATAGTAATAACATAATCGACTATATGTCTGTTGATAAGTTAGTTAAAATCATTAAAATAAGAAGAAACAGTTTTTAAATATTTTTGATGGTTTGATGAGCGTCCCATTATGGCTCAAAGAGTTGACACGTGCAACGACATCAACATCCTTATCGATTTTCTCAGAGTGATGTAAAAAAGAACAAGAATTCATATATGTGTTCGTACTGCGGTGATCGAGCCGTTGATCATCGTGATTGCGATGGGAATGCCGGGAAATTTTATGGGCGACCTTTAGAAATACAATCTCGGCGCGTATAAATATCGTCTCGTCTTACAAAACACCCGATGCACTCATTAGCGATGCAAATTGCATCGGCACGTTTAACCGATCGTAAAGAGTAGATCCGTCGGCGGACGTTACGTTACTTTCATTTATCGCGCCCGCGAGCGACCACGGCGGAATAATGAATCCGGAAGTCGCACGTTAATCTCGGAAATTATCTCGTAAGGACTGACGGCCGCATGCAGAGCGCGCGTGCAAATGTTTTTTTACGGCGTATAAAGCGCAATTAAAAGGCCAGCAGCGAGCCGCGGGTTTCCATTAAATTAGCGTTGCCCAACCGCCAAGATTGCGGACACCCGTGATATTAAACTTGTTATTGTTAGGTGTCATTATTATGTTGCCGTTATGCGTTATTCCTGAGGTGATGCGTTTGTTAATGGACGCCTAATTAACCGCCGCGGCGGAAGCGCGTGTTTAACGGAGAATCGCGGGATATGCGCCCGTAGAAAAGTTATTTATCGATTTACCCTCCTCATGATATTATAATGTAAATCATGGTCTACATTATCCGGGCGTTACTTGCTTGTATGACGTTTGTGCAGAATATTTTGGAACTATCGCTGTATTTGAACGATATTCCTTAATTATGACTGGAGATATTAACGTTGAAGTGAATGAACTCCAAAAATATCGATTGTCACTGATACGATTATACTATAATTACTTTTGATATGATAAAAACACAAGTTTTCCTTGTGTTCTTATGTCCTGTCTCATTCCATTTTTATTGCGCAAGAGTGTTTGCAGTTCTACGCAGCCAAATTCATGTTAATTTAACGCAAGATCTTTTCGATCCATATTTACTTACGCAATCGCGATTATTCGCTTCTGAGGCAATGGCCAGAATAAATGCTAAAGAAATCGATAGCTTTGCATCGAATATCTGTGTATTCTTGGCCGAGCTACCTTTATCTTTATCGCTATAACTGACGTAGAAAGAGACTACTTTCATCTTCGTTATTTTTATTTTCTGCTTTTATCTAGCAGAGCTTGCTGTGCCACAAAGGCAGCTTATACGCTGATGGATGCGGATTCAACATAGTAGGATCTTATTTGGATGGTGCAGAATTACTTTGAAAGTATACGTTCAAAAACTCTGTGGATTCATTTGTTTAATATAGTTGAAGATATTTGGGTCATTTAGTGGTCTTAATTTGTAGCGAATGGAGATACGTGAGCAATTATTAATGTAAATCTATATTGTATTCGATGTTGATCAACTGAGATAAGCCAAATATTACGGTCGCAAGTTTACAGCGAACTTGCGCCGAAACATTGGGTTATTTATTTCGGGAAATCAGCATCAAATAAATACAATATCAATTCACGCATCGATCATCGCGTACAAGCTTCCATCCACCAGTAAATTTCAATTTAATTGTGGACCCTAAGAGCTCTCTTCTCGTTTGGGTATTTAGCTTTATGTTCAACGTACAGAATTGCTGCATTATCGGGTCGCGTAATTATAATTATAATTTCATTTATAAATAATTAAATATTTTGTAGTAATATTGTAACAGCAATATTGTAACAGTAATATTGTAACAGTAACACACAACATATTAAGCAATTCGATAGATCGCACAAAAACAAAGGGCACTCTGGTTTGGAAAACATCTTTATTCTTGATATGTTAATCTTCAGATGAAATTACAGTATTAAATGATGATATAAGTCACTTAAGACTATATAAGAATATATTTTATATGATTTTTTTTTTAGGGAAAAAATTTTTATTTCTATTATCAAAAAATAATTTTCATTAATGGGAAGCACAACATATTGAATTGAGAATATGACGTTTTTAAATGTATATTATGGTTTCCAGGTTCTCTTATATTCATATAAAATAAATATAATTAAATTAATAATCATTGTTTCCCATATATAAACAGCGATATATATATATATATATATATATATATTTTTTTTTTTGTTAAGAGAATTAAAATTTTTGAATTTCAGGAAAATGTTATAATGTTATTTGAATATTATAACCCGTAAGTTTCGGCAGAACAATTGCAAAGTAATCTTCGCAAAATCGCTGAATAGTCTTCATAGAAAAATCGCGGAATAGTCTTCGTAACAAAATTGCAGAGTGATCTTCGTCCATGTGTCGCCAAGGTATCGCACGCGAGAATATCTCGATTACTTCATCCGCGTGAGCTTTTGATTGCTTTCGCTATTGGCGCGCGCGATCGAGATTCGCGAGTCGCAAGTATGTTTCTAAAGTGCCGAAACTTATCGAGTCGCGTGTTCGAGTGCGTCGTAACTTGCAATGGACATTAAATGGACCCGTAGATCTCGATTCTATCTCACGTTAGTCGTAACCGTAGATTTCGTTGCGTAAATTTTCGTCCCGAGATAAATTAAATTCTCCCACGACGTCGTCGTTAATTCGTTATAACGCCGTTGAAGTGTGAATATTAAATCGCGTCGCGAGTGCGCTCACAAGCGAAGAGCAATCAACGTAGGACGACCCGGCGATGACTTCCGACGATGTGCCGGACTGGACGTGG
Organism: Odontomachus brunneus; assembly: GCF_010583005.1. NCBI lineage: Eukaryota > Metazoa > Arthropoda > Insecta > Hymenoptera > Formicidae > Odontomachus > Odontomachus brunneus. The sequence continues at coordinate 1,150,745 of NW_022639461.1, read as the reverse complement.
GTGGACCTGGCTGGACGTCGGTGGATTACATCGTAAAGTGGTGAGTGTTGAGCCTCAATACTTACAGAGTGTCATTTAATGTAGTGCATGTTTAACGTAAATCGCAAGCATTGAACGCAAGGAATAAAAGCAAAATTATGTTAAGTTTGATAGGTTATTATTTAAGATCTTAAACATGTGTGCACAGTCTTTTAATGATACTTGGAACTTAAGTCCAAATTAGAGTTTGAAATATCGGGATCAGTAGTTGACCGCGTTTCGCACGTGCACGTGTTTGCATATTTAGGGCGCAAAATTTATGCGATACTACTGATAAATTTTATTCGCTTGCAACACGAAAGATATCGCGACTCGAATGCTTTTGTATCAAAATTTTCGACTTGAAGTTCCGAAGTGTGTTATTGAGATGTTGCACGATAATTGCAGGATATTTTTTATGTCATTTATTTCGAATATTTAGTAGACTTAGAATTTAACCAATATATTGGTTATATATATGTTTTATTTATTTTATGAACATATACGCACATGTAAAGTATATTTTTTTTACTTAAATGCAATGAAAATTACATTTTCGAATTGAATAATTTGCAGTAATGACTTATATATCGAATAATATTTCGGTTATTGGGAGGGTTTTCGAGTGAAATGTTCACTCTTATGATTCCAAGTGGCATTATTCTTTTTTCATTTCGAGGGGATTTTTAGTTGTTTTTAGTGAGATTTTGCTCCACAAAATTTGGGAGAAGATATATCGAACAATGTGTGAATCTATTATGCGAATCTTTCCGTCTCGTGCTACTAAATAACGCGTGCTATTAAAATATCGATCAATAGTTTTACAATGTCAATAGTTTTAGAGTATAAAGTCATATAGTATTACTATTTCAAATAGCCATACGTAGAATTTTATGTATAACAGATGCGCATATAACATGCATATATAGATAGGCAACTTTTCTCTTTCAAATGTCATATACGTATATTGTATTTTTGAATAACCGAATAATTGGCAGTGATGGATCTTGTCGAAAAAATATGTTGGGATATTTTTGATTCTCCAAATCGTAGAATATATTGTCCAAATATCGATCAACTATTTTAAAATAACTTATATAGTATTGTTCACACATTTGGAATATTTATTAGTTGCAGCGTTTTACAAATATGCACATAAGAATATCATCTGTCAAATTAGAAAACTTCTTCACTTGCAAGATTCCAATTCTAAGAAATTTATAAGCTTCATGAAAAGTTGGCAGATTTTTGGCTCCTGTAAAATTAGAATTTTAAGTTTGAAGCTTTTTCTACTTGCCTGACGATGTGTATTTCTTGAGAGCTATGCACTATTTTCGAGTCGTTGAATGATATTATTATAATAACATTATTCGACGCTAATAGACTCTATATCGAATATTCAGGTACATATCACTTATTCATGTTTTTGATTCTAAGCTGCAGGACTTATTGAACTATCGAGCGACATTAATAGTATCTATTTCGCGACGATTTCGACGTTTCGTTTCATTAGACGTACCATTTCGTCAGAGGACGTGACACCGCGAAAGATAGCGGGGGGGAGTAGAAAAGCGTGTGGGACAGCCCTCGTTCAGGATCAGTCATTCTCGACGGGAGCTTCGCGAAATCATACACGTGGCGAATAATAATCGGAATGCCCGCGACAAAGTGGTTGAAGAGCGCGGCGGCGGAGGAGGAAAAGAGAGGTAAACGGAGGACATCGCGTCCTTGCACGCGGCACTCTTCTCGGGCAATTCGTCTCGTCGCGGTCTCGCGATTTTAACGGCGACAAGCGCGACGGTATTCTCCGCGTTGCTCAACGACGCGTGCGGCTCGGCCGGCAACGTGTATCAAGGCTCGCGGGAAAAACTCCGCGGCTGTATAAAGCTGAGGATATTAGCATGACAAGCAACGAGCATCAAATTGCCGGACCTAAAAGCCGGAGAGGGCGGGGAGGAGAGGGGGGAGCCCTGGAAAAGTGAGCGCGGCTCGCCCCGCAACTGCTAAATCGTCCGTGCGCTTCTAATGGACTGCCGGGCGGCGAAAGTTTCGTCCCACCTGACACCGCATACGCTCCACGTGTCTCGCGCCTTTACCTGCCCGCCCGGACGCGTGCGCGATTTTTAAGATCCTGTAAGACGCGTCGGGAAAAAAGGGACGCGCCCTCCCCCCGCCCGGCCGAGACGCGTTCGCACGACTTCGTTAATGCACCCGTAAAATGTGCACCGCATGACATAGATTGGATGAAAAGATGGAAAGGTTCCCTCTTTTATACGCGCACACATACACACACGTAACACATAATATAAACACATAAACACGTATCAACGCACACACCTATATGCGTATGTGTATGCTCGTATGCCATGTACGGAGCACTTTAGAGTCTCGCCAATGTGCGGATGCAAATCTCGACGAGCGATTCGCGACGGCGCAAGCGCGCGTACGCGCATGCATGCATCCACGTCCGAGTGATAGTTATACGGAGATTCAGCAACACACTCAGATTTCAGAAATGATATAAACACGCGGCCGGGCAAATGGCGGGGGAGAAGTAGCCTCGAGATCGTTTGGTTGTACGTCGTTCTCCAGGGTATTTCGCGGAGACGAGTGTACGACGATCTCTCCGCCGATCGATCGATCGATCGATTGTGGAGGAGGAGAGCGGGACGGAGCGCGTTAAACTCTTCAGGAACGTTGGATGGGAGTGCGGTCAATAGGAGTTCCGCGCGCGGCTCCCTCGATCCAGTTTGGTTAACATTATTGTCACATAGATGGTCGCGATAATCGTTTTATAAAAATTAACATCGATTTTATAAGCGAATTTGCATGAAAAATCCCCTCTCGGCATGCCGCGCGGGCACTTTGCGTACGGCACGTACGTCGATGCACGTATGCGTCCGCGTATATCCGCGACGCGCGCGTGTGTGCGTGCGCGCGGGTTCTGTCGGAAGCACACACACGGTGCATGTATGGGGACGTACGTACGTACGTGTAGTCGCTGCATATAAAATATATACCGCGCACCATAGATCTCGTGCGCACGCGCGCATGTGAACGCGAGACATAAAGTGTGGACGTTCGCGTACGCCGGGGGATTCGACATATTTTAGTGGGCGATTTGCAATTTAAATGTCATAATTAATGACGTCCCGTCGCAACGCGCGCGGGAGGAACGGATGTGCGGGGCGCGCCGAAAAGTGGTGAAAAAATGCCGCGTTGAAAAAAGAATAATCGCGCGCAGAAAAAACAGGATGATCGCGCGGGAAGTATGAGGAAATAGGCGCGACTCGATTAAAATCGAGCGGCGAAATCTCCCGGGAGGTCATTCGCGAAAATGCGACGCTTTTATTCTTTGAATATCGTGAATTTTCGTTGGCAACTCTCTCTCTCTCTCTCTCTCTGCCCTTTGTCTTTTTTCTCTCGGCTCTCTCTCTCTCTCTCTCTCTCTCTCTCTCTCTCTCTCTCTCTCTCTTTCTCTCGGCTGTTATATGCGCACGCGAAATTTCGGAGAAATTAAAAGACATTTTTGCGGGACGGATAAATTATGGTGGAAGTCGTGGCGCGCAAGCTACGAAACGGAAAAGCTCGATAGGAGTGGTGCTAGATAAAAATACTCGTGATCCTATCGAATGTCCGACTAGAAATACAAAAATGGGTACCGCGATACCCTCTTAATACGAGCGCTAGCGAAACCCGGCGAACCCGATCGCCCGGGGGCGCCAAATGCATCGTAGTAATGTATTTTCATTTAAATCCATAAGCGCGCGCTGCGCCCGCACGAATGTTGTTAACATTATTACTTTCGCGTCACGGTTACCTGAAACCACGCGGATCTCGGTCCCGTAACTGCGACTGGTCGGCATAATTAGCGCGTCGCTCGCGAAGTTATTTAATCCGTTTAATAATTCTACTGTTTAAATGTTTACACGGTGGACGGTCGGAGTTAATGATGCCCGAAACAACCTACTTGAGGTTTTCTACGAACGGGACTTGTCTTCGGGTCACTTGGACCTTGAGTACGAAATATCCGGGCTCTTCGCGGTTTGAATTTTAATAGAAGGGAGGAAGAAGAGAAGCGGGAAAAGAAAGAAAGCAAAGAAAGAAGGAAGCTCTGATTGAAATTAAGATGAGAAAAAAATGAACTGCTCATCAAATTACTGTCACATTTCCAATCTTGCAAAAAAGACATTCGTACGTCTAATTTTTAGTTTTATCGGACCACAATTTATAGTGATTATTTCTCTGTGTGTGAGACTATAGTTACAAATATCAAACATCTTTCTCCCATCGCAAGCTATCAAGGCGAATACGTGAACAGCGAGATTCGCGTACAATTCTGCGATACAATTGCAACCCCGACGATATCTATCCCGTACAGCAGCCTTACGCTATCGGTCTAATCGAATGTCAAAAAATGCGGGCTTCCGTGAGGTCAATACTCGCCCTCCAGTCGCGAGCCGCTCAGCGGCAACTTTGACGACGCAATCAAAGCCCCGTATTACGCCACGCGAATTTCGCGTAACAAGATGCACGCTCGCGCTGGTATAATCGCGAGACGTTGAATGCAACGTTGAAATATCGACAGCGCGGGCGTACACGCGCGCATAAGGCAACTAGAAAGTAACCCGGTCGACCTCCCGTTACGCTATTTTTTCGCGTTGTATTCCCGGCGACGCCGGTGATGGACGCGGCTGATCGAGTCGCGCTGCCTGCCGGCGTAAACGACGCGAACACGGCGGTCGAGCGTCCACAATCGAGCCGAGCACGGCGTGTCACAATCGATAAGACGATTGTAATTTATCGTGGCCCGATGACGACGGCATTTTCTCTCTTCTTTGCCCCCCTTTCACCCCCCACCCGCTCCTCTTCTTGGCAGATCTCATGCACAGGCCGCGGCGATAGAGACCAATGGCGGTGTCGTCGTGAATAGTGGCTTTCGGGAGCGATTCAATGTATAATATTTGATTATGATATCGGCGGTGGCCGCCGCAACTCCGACGCGAGGAATTAAGCTCTCGATCGCCGGCGGCCTTCGAGGACGCCCTTGCCGCCAACCTCCGTCGTCGTCCTCGTCCTCGTCCTCGCTGTTGTTTGTTGTTGCGCGAAAACATTTTTTTATTATCGCCTTGTGCGGTCTTTCCATTCTCGGGTAGAGAGAGAGAGAGAGAGAGAGAGAGAGAGAGAGAGAGAGAGAGCGGCGCTCAACTCGCCGAGGGGAGAAAGAGGGAGAGAGAGAACGAGAGTGCATTTTACGGCATGCACCTGGCGACGTAACTCGATCGCGATCGGGAGCCGAGCGCATTAATGAACGAGGCGCAGCCCGCTGATTCAGTGTTGCATTCAGGCCGGGATTGAAACGCGACCGCGAATGCGCCGACTTTAAGGATGCCTTCGGTTCTTTCGGATGTTACATTTTTATAGCGGCGGGTCTATTTTCCGTCGGCTGGTAGGAAGGTATGTTTCGTGTGCCAAATTGAAAACCTCGACGGCACCTGTTTCTCTTTCTCTCGTCGATATTTTTTTATCGATGAAATTTGCATCGGGAGAAAAACCCGTTCCCCCCAAAAAGTCGTCGCGTTAACTACCGTGTAACTTTTATACGGCCGACGGTCATTCGATTGCGAATGCGATTAGAAAATGTCCGCAGGATGTGGAATCGATAAAATGCAGAAATAGTAAACGCGCAATTTATCGAAGACAATAGCTCAGAATCAACCTGAACAAGGGTAGATTCGGGCTTTCCGAGTCAACTTGTAAAACGTGGCGTCCCTTATGAATGGTTCATACGTGGCACTCCTGTTTTGTTGTGCGGAATTATGAAATAGAAATACGCGAAAGAAATCTTCAGAATTTATTCAAGGTAATATGCCATGCAAAATGTAAATAAAAATCGGAGAATGGATTTTAACAAATTTCCCGCTGCGTTAATGTAATAAAAATTACATTATTATGTGTGATGTAAATTTAATTCAGCATATTTGTTTCATGAACCCACGCAACATTGTAACATCCTTAAGACGTCCTTTAGACACGCATGTTATCTGGAAATATAATAAAAAAATAAAATTTCTATCATCGATTATCTCATAACGTGACAACGATGAAAATCTATATGAGAATATTGTAGTAGAAATTTTGTTGAGATTATATTTCATTTTACAATGTTTTTTGTGAGTTCTGACTATATTGATATTATAATATATATTACAAAAGAAATAATGTATTTGACGGTCTCTACCGCGAATATAGGATACGAGAAACATTCAATTTCAATAGTTTTGTAGTAGAACGTTTATAACGTAATATCTTTCAACAAATATATACACTGAAAGAAAAAAGGTCTAAGAAATACAAAATATTCTGGTGGATACTAATATATCTACTTACACTACTATAAAATATTCTCCATAAAGAAGGAAATATATATTTTCTTAGTTTCTTACGAAAGCAGTTGTTTGTTCTATTTGGATAAATGAAATTATAGTAAATATGTTATAATTTAAGTAAATATGTTACGCCGAATAAACATTTGTTACTTTTCACATATTTTTCCTCTCACACAGTATATGAGTAATTTCGCTCGTAATCTCTGTGTAGTTCAAGATCGCAGAATTTTCTAGCGATTTTGCACTAGAATATTTCCACGTGTGTATCTGGGGGAACAAATTAGCCCGAAATCGAGCATGACGCAACGTGTCAATGCCACTCGCGATCAACTCGCGGAAACGATCGACAAGGGTTGCGGAAAGACCGCGACGTGCGTTTCCTGGACGTGTGTCCCCGGCATTCGTGCACCTTGGATCGCGCGTGCATGCAATTACGGGGATCGTTGTCCGGCAGCCGCGTGCTGCTTAATGAACGGCGGTCCCCGTCGTTCCTCATGCCGAGTTTGCACGGCAGCACGCAGGAATGCTCATCGTGTCGCGTGCGGGATCTGGTGAGATAAGCGGCGAGTGACCAAGCGAGAAAAGGGAAAGGACTCCGATGGAAAAGTCGTGTGTTTCACTCACCTCGTCGTTTTCTCCGAACGGCCTGTGATGACGGCGGCGGCGGTTAACGCGTGTAATTTGCATCGCCGACGATGTAATTAAGATGCGCTTGCTGCTTGTTCGTTCGCTACCGACGTATAAAATGAACGAGTTCTCTCTCTCTCTCTCTCTCTCTCTCTCTCTCTCGTACGTGCGCGTGATCGGCCAGATAAAAATAAAATTATTAACGAGCTTGGAAGTTTATCGAATTATTAAAATAGTAGGAAAATTAAGCCCTTCCCCCTTTTCCGCCGCTGTAACACGCAGGCATAACGTTGACCGCTGGAAATAATTTGGCTTTTTCGACGTTCAGTGTTTCAATGCGATTGCCAATGCTTAATATTAACATTTCAGCGTAATATTCACTTTACATTGCAAAAGCATTTATTCACATTTTCAATTATGATCATTGTTTTATATTCCGACGTTATTACTTTCGCGGTGAATTTGGAAATTATTTCCGTGCGCAAAAATTTCGCGGTTCTCCTTGCGGAGCTAAGATTCGATAATTCGTTTTTCGTTGACATTAACTGGAATCTTAAACATCAAAAAGTTACGTACACATGGGTAAATTTTATTTGAGTCATATTCATTCATTTACAACTTCCGGAAAAATTATCGAAATTCAATCTTTTTTTTTTTTTTAATTGGCTTTAAATAGAAAAAATCGTGGAATATGAGTCTATTAATGTTTTGACAATTCAATGAAGCTTAATACTGATATTGGAGTGCATATTTAAATGAAATATTGGGGAGAAATAATAATAATGTTTGACAGTATCAACGCACATGCCGGATAGGTTTTCTAGTCTTTATAACGTACGCGGTGAATTAACTTTCTACGTCAAATTTAAACCTGAATTTCATTTTTTAATATTAATTAATCCCTTCTCCATAATTAATTAATCCTAATTAATTAATCCCATTTTGTAATTTCAAATTGTAGTAAATTTTACTCATGTTTAAAGTATTAGGCTAAATAATTTCGAATAATTAATAATAGTATAAAAATCTATAAATTACAAGCAGAAAAAATGAAAAAAAATAAATAAGAGAGAACGAAAAAATGCGCATCCATTTCGATTTGAAGGCGACATATCGCGGGAATGCAGCGGAAACGGATACGCGGGGATAACTTCTCGAGACGAAAGGAGATCTAGACGCCGACTGCGAGATAAAAATGACACGCCGACGGCTTCTGTTTCCAACGTTTCTTCGCGAGTATGCAATTCTTTTTAGCCGTTAGCCATTAGCGAAAGGCGTTTTCGTGTCTCTTCACTTATCTTCGGAGACCTTCGTTTATATAACACGCACGGGAAAAAATTTGGCTAGACTAAACAAATATCTAGTAAAATATAAGCGAACTAGAATTTCGGTTAAAGGTACCAGAATTCTATTCAAGTTATCAAAATTCTGGTTAATCAAACAAGATTTCTGGTTTACTATATGAGAAAAAAAGTTTGGTTAGATTAAGCAAATTTCTGGTAAAATATGAACGAGCCAGAAATTCCGTTTAAAGTCCTCAGAATTCTGTTCCAGTTACCAAGATTCATGTTAACTGATTAGAATTCTGATAATATATAATCGGAATTTTCTGTTTCATTCATATTTCACCATCGGTCAATTCAAACCAAATTTCATCTTTCGTGCAAAATCTGGTTAATTTGAGTAGAATTCTGGTAACTTGGATCGGGAATTTTATTTGTTTATATTTCATCAGACATTCAACAAAAACTCTTTTTCTGCGCGTCTATGACTGAACATGTCATGGTATTTGGTTCGCGACAGTCTACCGCAGGCAAATCGGAAACGGGTGGCCGCGCGTTGAGCATCAAATCCACGGAACGTGGATGCGAATTTTCTTTCTTCGTGCTCCTCGCCGGTCCACAGAAAACGGTCGGGTTAGGTTAGGTTAGACGCACGTGGGCAGGTATTCGCACGCGATTTACTCGTGCAAACTCGGCCGCGACTCTCGTTATCTCGATTTCGCGTCTGGCGGTGCACGAGTAAAAAAAAATTCTCGCGGCTGTTGTTTTAACAAATACCGGTTACGTCGTGTCTAAAAATACGTAACGCATCGCTCGCGCTCGCGATAACGCGCGCGATCCATTTCCGACGCGCTCGTACGCCCGCTCGTTTACATTCGATCTCCAATGTAACAGACTTTGGGCGCGTAAAGGCCATAAATAAACGCGCCATCATCCACTTATCCCGAATGATCGACGGGGATTAAGATGCGCGCACCGGCCAAGTGCTCCTCTCGCGCTCCCGTTGCTCCGCGCCGCGACGCCAGTGTTTTCCTATCCCAGATTCAGCTCTGCGCCTGACGTCCCTTCGTCAAATTCGGTGAACGGTAAAATAATTGCCAGAGTCTCTGTTCCCCCTCGGGGCGCGCCCACGCGTATCGATTCCTCCCTCCGCCTCTTCGTGGCGTCAACGTGACTTAGACAGCACAGGTAGCCGGTGCATTCGCGATGCATTAGCGTGGAAATTATCCGCGTCGCGGATCTTGCAACGATATACGGATTATGTCTCTCGGATTATGTCTTATGGGCCTCTTTGATACGGTATATAGTCGCTCTGATACGGTGTATCTCGCAGGGGGGCGCAAGGACCCTGCCTTGTCGTCGCCGTCGCCGCCGCCGCTGCTCGCCGCAATAAAGAGAGTGTAATTTAATTTTTTGCCGCCTCTTATACGCCGCGTTCCGCGTCACCGGCTCGGGCCTGCGACGAGTGCAGTAAAAGCTGATGCGTCGTATGAAATATGCGAATAAGGATACCTGGAATGTAGATAAAGAGGTATCACGTGACTCGGTATCGCGACAAGCGAGATATTCGTCGGGACGGAGCCACGCGCGAAACTTTACATCGCTCTCATAAAGAGGAATGAAAATCCGAGAGACGCAATATGCGAACTATTACATCGACGAGGGCGTGAAAGAAAGAGAGGAAGAAAAGGCGGAAGAAGAGGACGAAGGGGGCAAAGAAAATTTCCAACAGTACGTGTCGCACGCGCAGAGGGTGATATTCTCTTTCTCTCTCTCTCTCTATTTGTCTGTCTGTTTCTTGTTCTCGCTGTCCTATTCTCAGTTTTGTGCTATTTGTTTAAGTCCATTAGCATCGCGTTTTGTTTCTATACTGAACGGCTCGCGACCGATAAAAATTTTTATGTTTACGTCCGCTGTATTTACGATACGACTAGCTAGAAATATACTCCGAGAATTATGGACCGTGAGATATAGAAATGCAGAGTACGCCACGGCTGCTCCGCTAATCTTCCGCACGAAAATACTAAAAAAAGACCGCCGCGATTCACGAGCGATCCGAGAGAATTGCCCGTCTCGGCGCCCTACTCTGGACGCGTGGCGAATTTCAACTCTTAAACGTCAAGGCGGCGTTGAAGATGACCTCGATATATATTGTTTTCGATGCAATCCATTGAGACTCTGTGTCAGATACTACGCTGAGAAAATATCTAAAAAAATTTTTTATACAGAAGTTTTTATAAAAAGATTTTTATACAAAAAGAGAATTTCATGTTCTTATTGAATTATTGTTTATTTATCCTAATATAAAGAAGAAGATGCTGAAAATAACCCCCGAGGGGGATACGAATAAAGTCTACACCAAAAGATAATACCCCTCGAGTACATCAAATTTGCTCGTGGTTTCATCTCTCCGCAGTGCCCGAAGCGAGATGTAGGGCTTCACACAATTATATTGTATAAATACTTATATTTCGCGAAAATGAGGAACGTTTCCGATTATATTTGACATACAATATATTATATTTGACATACAATATATGTCACAAGAGATTTAGACATACCAATTCACATATCCAATGATTTTAAGTCTATTTTAATTTAGAAAAATTGTTCTTTTATACGCTAATATCAATCCACAGTATTCGCATGTCCATGAACATATATACTAAAATATAGAAAAGAAAGGCCCGTCCTTCTAAGTAAGTGCATAGAGAGAACGATTTATTGATTCAAATAAATGTTTCTTTGGAATAGTCCAAACGAATTATTTGGTTGATACAACAAAAATATTTTTTTGGGACTAAGCCGCAAATAAATATTTTCGTTGTTTCAAACAAAATTTGGTTTGATCAATCGAAAAATTCGTTTAGACTATTCCAAAGAAGCGTTTATTTGATTCAACCAAATCGTTCTCTTTGTGTGTGTATAAAAATAATCGAATACGGAAAAAAGCAATTAGCTGGAAACTAAAATTAACTAAAATTAATCAGACGATTTAAATTATTATACTCTTATTAAGTCAAGTGCCCAATCCGTTTGATCCAAAGCTTCTGATTTTGCAGAATAATTGCTTTTTTACTAGTGAACAATCGTTCAAAGTTTGGTGAAATTTGACAAAGGCATTGGGGAGATATAAGGGCAAACGTGTTGAAACTTTGACCACTTTAACTACCTATACCTCCTTTCGGCCACTAGAAATAGGGAAGTGCCCATTGACAAACTTAAGGTTCAGGAAGGGAATTATGATTTGGCATAGGTTTGATCTTTGTTCATGGAAAACATGGTTCCCATATATTTTAAGCATCCCTCTTTAATGTGCAGAAGAGAAAGGATAAAGATGTTATGCATACACGATCCCCCTTGTTGTCTCATAATTTCATCTTGTCATCTTTTGAGGGTTAAGTAGGCCCTTTTCATTCCAAGTTCCGTCTTTTTTATACGAGAGTTATGTACGTGGAGGGAATATTACGTCAAAATTACGCTTTTTCTTACAATATTTTTTGCAAAGCTGGATTAGACGGAAATTGCAGTGTAAATTACTGCAGAGGTGGTAAACTTGTTGACGTGATGTACACTACGTGATGTACACACAATTTAAAAATGTTCGAGTAATTACAATATTTTTATAGCGAAAGATCAAACATGCGTAACATTTTAAATAAATACTGATTGCGGTCACGATTCTCTGTATAGTCCAAGGAATCACGAAAATTTCATTGTAATTTTCATCACGGTATTTCCTCCGTCTCAGCTTGAGAATCAGAAAGGCGTATTTTCGTTCGACGCTTGCCGCGGAATAGGGCCCGATGGGCCCTCGCGTATCAATAGATTGCGTTGGCAAATTCTTTACTTTTCACACGAACTCTCTGGTTTTTCCATACGGATATTCGGCGTTGTCGAGGGGAAAAAAACGCGGAAAGGAGCCGGTGTTTCTCCTGGCCGCCGAGACTTACCTCTTCGATTGCGCCATCGCGATTCGTTAACGCGCTTTCGCGCGTTTTACACACAGCCTCGGCGATTATCCCCGGCCATCCCGTTGGCGTGCGAAGCGTTTTGTCGAGGCGTTTCGCGAAACGACTCCTAGGAAATCCGGCAGGGATCACGCGGGACAAATCTATGGGGTGACCTGAATCGTCAGGGACGACACATGTAACGGACGTACGCGACTCGTCCGGTTTATTGACCCCCGCTATATTGACAGTTTAAAAAGTCGATCGATCGTTGGGCGAACAAACGCGAGAGAAGGTAGACAAGAGTCCGCGGGGCTGGGAAAGGGAGGCGGCGGACAGGCCGGACGAATTCTAAATACGATTCTGAGACAGAGAACACGCGGCCGTCCGTCAGTTATCAAATAAATGGCGGCAAAGAGGAGGAGGTGGAGGTGGCGGCGGCGGCGGCGACGGTGGCGGTGGCGGCGACCGAATGGCGAGCTTGGAAAACGATAGCGCGCACGGTTATGAAATAACGATCGCCGGGGCTCGTCGGTCCACAACGTGACACGTATACACGACCCGAACATTTATTTATCGACAATTCGTTTTACCTGGTCCGTTATTTACGGCACTCGTGGGCGGGGAGCGAGAGAGCGGCAGAGCGACGGAGCGCGATGCGAGAGGCTGCCGGGCCGGTTATCATATCGTCGTCGAAACACGGTCGAACGCCGGACATCGTAGTTACGTCAAACTCTATCGGCCGGCCCTAGTGACCCTTCGTCATGAGCGCGAATTTACCGGGCATATAAATCGACGGCGGAGAATCGCCGGCCCGCCGAAAAATCGCGCCTCGCCGTGGACGTTTAATAATCGATCGGACGTTTAATGCGTGGCACGTTGAGCGCGACGGTTCGTTAATTCCATTTGCCGGACGATAGCGCGGTATTGTAAACGCTACCTCCTCAGGGCGAGTCGGTGAGAATGTTTCCGATTGATTCAGCGATGATCAGTGATTGTATATACTGATTTTTCTTGTGAATTTACATTGAATTTACATTAGCGTAAATTATACGTTGAATAATTGGTACTATCGTCAATACGATTCAATACTATCGTCTCGTGAATGCAATTAGAAAAGAGAATCCAGTGTCGTAGAGTAGAGTTTCCAGTGTCGATAGTCGCACGTCGTGATAATCACGAGAGTCTATCTGGGTAGTCTCAGCTGCCCGACGAGATGCTTTTCCTCTTCTGCTCTCCTGCTTGACCCGCTTCCAACTAATTTATATCGAGGAGGTACAAGGTGAGACGCAGAGATATGTGTATTCACATGTGATGGAAGGTTCATAACTCGTCCACTTTATGGATTCGGCTCAGTGCACTTGTTGATTGCACATCATGCAATATTATTAAATGCCTCTGCCGCGGAATTTCCGCGCCTCAAACTAAGATCAGGCCTGTCGGCGTGTCGTTAATTTTTCTCATAGACGCCTGTCGGCTTTGTGTCCTTGACATGTATTTCGCGTTGCTTTTGCTGGCACCACGCTAGGTTGAGGCAAACTGTTCTCCCATTATCGCCATCGAAGCATGGCCGGGCGCAACGCGCCGTTATCGATACGACACGGTTGCTTATGCAACCAGAGCGCGCAGGCCTCTAAATAATTTCCACGGAAATGGGGAATTTTATCCGGCGATAATCGTAATGCACTGAAATATTAACGGGCGTATCGATGATTTTTCCACGCGCGTCGGGTTAGGACACACGCACAACGCTACGGTGTGCGGGACATTAATTAAGAAGAAATGGAAGGCTGAGCGTTCGGCCACCATTACATTATTAAAACGCGCGTCCAGGCTGCCACGAGATCCACGCTCGCGAACTCTGACGCGTGTCGCGAACGACATTTTTTTGATTAATCCCGAATCGATTTTTCTTAACAAAAACGCGCTTTCACATTACTCTCGATATAAATTGTCCGCCACCGTCGTCGCCGCCGCCGCCGCCGCCGCCGCCGCTATGCTCACGCGGCGCCGACTTTGGAACGCTTTCGGCCTTCGTATCCCGGCGGGTGTAATTAATCTCGCTTAACTCGCGCGTCAAAGACGAGGAATGAGAGGCGTGCGCGCGCGTCCTGTGTGAAAGTAGCGATCCCACATTGTCAGCGCCGATAAACGCATTCTCCCCGCGTAAAGTGCACTTCCACCGGTTGCGCGCCGTTGCGGCTTTACGCTTCTTTCACACTCACTCTTTTTTTCCTTCTCTCTCTCTCTCTCTTTCTCTCCCTATTTTTTCGGCGCACCTGGTATAAATGGTCAAGTTAACGCGCGTGCATCGCGAGTTATGTCACCACGGTGCGCGTATTCATCCGCTTGCTCGTACGGTGAGTTCATCGCGGAAAATCGAGATGCGCATCGCGTAAAACAGTGACATCATGTCTCGCGTAACGTCCGTTGGTATCCGATCGCGCGTCGTTCGTGAATCTCGCAACACCCGTTTTCAGCGTCGCAACGAGAGTCCGAATTCTGTTCCCTCGCCCCTCTCTCTTTCTCTCTAGGGAAGTTCGATAATTTCGCTCGCGGCGACGATACCGCCGCTGCCGCTAATAAAAGCGCGACTCTCGCGCGCGTTTCTATTATTCATTCGCATACGTAAAGCGTATTACGTCAGCCACCGGGTATTCATAATTAAATCTATTTATGATCCAATTGTATTTAATTAAAATGTGCTATCATGAATTGGAAATCGTCATCTCACGGACGGCCCTCGGGCGAGACGATTCGTTCGGCGCCGCGACCGTTGCGGTGGACGAGCGTGACGCGGCTCGCCGTGTGCGTTCGCCGCTTTGTAGGCCAGCGGCTAATCGAGCCGAGCTGGTATTCCTTGAAAACGATTGTCGCCAGTTCCTCTCAATGAAAAGGCGGCTCGGATTTCATGACGAAATGTCAAACGGCACGGCCATCCGCCGTTCGGAACGACGGCTATTCTTCTTCGCGGAGAGAACGTGGGTGAGTCGCGAGGGGGAGTGCCTCCAGAGAGAACAGAGGAAGGCGAGCCTTGTCTCGCAAATTCTGTGTCAATGTCGAAAATTTGAAATAGTCTCTCGCTCAAGAAAGAGGGAGAGAGAGAGAGAGAGAGAGAGAGAGAGAGAGAGAGAGAGAGAGAGAGAAACGAGTCGCGCATACGACGAGAATCCGCGGCCTCGTTGAACCACTTGTCCGTGAATCTAATTAAGTATTCATACGTGGGCGGGGTAATGAAGCGATCTTGAGTGGATGAGAATGAGGTATCGCTCGTGGAGATATATGTCGCTATGGGGGTGAAGGGGAACGATAAATCAGAGCGCGTGATCTATCTCGGAGCCGTCGTCGCGGGCGCGACTGTCACGCGAGTGTCGATTCGCTTCCGTATCGACGCGATCGACCGGCATTATTTTCGCGCGCGCAATTTATGCAACGCGCACGCCTGCCATACACGTATCCCGCTTTCCCACACCTCACGCATCGATTCTCGCTGTTAAATACTTAAATAGCAACGTGTACACATTGCGCGTTGAAAAATTCACGGACGAACAGCCGGTATCGACAGTCAACCAAATAAGGATCATACAAATATTTGGTTACGCGCGCCGCTCTGCCGATAATCCATTATGTTGTGAAACTTTTAGCAGGCTTGCCCGGCCCGCTTTGCGTATCAGCGGGCGCACTGTATCAACGTCGCGGTAATAAGAAAATACGGGCCATCGTAATCACCATAAGCGAATCTTCCAGTTTTGAGGACAAAGATCAACTCATTAGCGAGCGATACCGTATACATGCGGGTCCGTCGGCCGCTCGTTTGTGGCCATTTAGTGGCTATTCGGTGGATAAGTGCTTCGGTGAACGCGCGACTCGTGCCCCCTAAATCCACCCTTTCCCTTGTTAGCATTTGTTCGCATCAACGTTTATTGTTGTAAGGAAAGGTCTCGGATGTTTCGAGTGACCGCCATATTGTCGACCGGGGATCGACAATTCGCTAGTCGATGAGTAGGATTCACTCTAAGCTGCAACGCTTTGGAGCGCGTAAAGAACGATTACGATTCTATACGACGCTTCGAAACATTTGCAGCATCAAGTGGAGTGCACCCCAATATGCGACGACGGCTTGCGCTCGTGTCAAGGAAAGTATGAACACGGTTAAGCGCATAGAAAAATGTAGGCTGTGAAACTCAAACAATAAGCAGTGATTGACCCACCACAATCGGTTATTCTTCTTATAGTCCAAGAATAATTGATTGTGATTGATCGATTTTCTTACTGCTTACGTCTTTCTGTGTGCTCTCCAGGCCTTAGGGCTTAGGACACACGTAATGCCGCAATCGTGAACTTAAGCTGAAGAATCAGTTGGAACATTGCTTTAGGATTCTTCTGACTAGAAGAAGATGGAAGTGAACGTGTAACTAGGATTCAAGCCGAGTAACTAGAATTCCACATGCAGACGAATCCTAATTAATTCTGCATACAATCAGATTTACCGACAGTTCTATGTTCTTCCAGAGTACACAAAAGCATAGCAAAATCCTGATTGGTTCTTCAGCCAAAGCTTACGTCTTACGTCTATGGTTACGGCAATTCGAAAGCCCTCTGTCGGCGTAGCCAAGCGAGTTGCGTCTATTGACAAGGAGAATAGAGTATTTTAAGGAAAACCGTTGCTCTCAGTCAGAGCGTTGAACGAAGGCGATCATATAAAATCTTACGTTGCTTCTTCGCGTTATCAATCGCTACCATTCACATTCTCGTTGTTTGATCGCGATGCGCCGTCGCGCGCGTGACAGGCGTCAGTCAGCCTTCTTCCTCATTCATCTCACCGGCGATTAGTCTCGTGGTTCAAACACGATTACCGCGAACTAACGTCGTAACTTCACACTTGTCCGACGTGATCAACGCGAGAGCAGAACGCGCGGTTTTCATTTAAGAGAATTTCATGAGAAAATTTCGATTCGGCGAGTTTGGTGCGTCACAACAATACGAAACTACGGCACGGGCGATTCGAACGCCCGTGGAACCGGTCGCACCCACGCTCGCTTGGGACGCAGTCCCAAGCTCGATAGATCTTCTTTCTCGATCTTCTTTCATGTGTCACCGATACATTCGTTGTGTCTAAATAGGAACAGCGAATCACCGGGTTCGGGTTACTTGGCGTAATCCGTTAGGCCTTCGGGCGCTCAGCGGCGTTCCTCCACTTTATATTGTAGTCGCGGTGCGAGAGCTTCGTGGCTGATAAATTTAGGACTGCATCACTGATCTCTCGGCTACGGAGATGCCAGTCTCGTCGTCGTGACACATCCACCTCGATAAATCGCGGGACGCAGAGGGGGAGGGGGTCCGGGTGGAGATTGGACGTGGGTGACCCGACAGCTTCGCGCGCCTATGTGTGTGTGTCGTCGGGCGTAGGAGTATAACGGGTGCTACAAAACCTAACGCACGGTGATTCCAGGAAGCGCGGGATCTAGCGTATTGCGCGCCTCTTATGCAACCAGCTGTTGAAACTTATGGTCATTGGGCGTCGGCTTGGCGAACCATCAATGACACCAGCCACCTTTGTGGCTCCTTGTCCTCCGTCTTTTACGACGATCTTGCGGCCGACAACGAATCGCTTCCACTTAGAATCGCCGTCCCGTCTATTTTCTTTTGTCATCCGCGCGGCGATGATGTCAGCGCAAGCTCGACCTTTCTTGAACGCGTTTCGAGCGACCATTGACCATTTCTGACGCTGATTACCGCGACGACGCGAGCAATTTAGACAACTGCCCGACCGTCACCCACGTATTTTTAGAGACCCCGCGGCTTCCGAGGATCACGCGGCTCCCAAAACGGTTTCAGCTGCAGTAGCGAACGATTTCAATATGTGTAAAGAGTCACGCGGCACGCGGAGAGCGTTTGCAGGGTTGACTCGTACCGGGAAGAGCGTCAGAGTGCCGAAGAGACATTTACGCACTTGAACCCGCGAATAGGATCGCGCACGCGTCGGTAATTCCCTAAGCACGCAATCCCGACAAGCGAGCTAGCGAGCAAGCAAGCAAATATCTTGAGCAAACGTGTCGAGGAGTATCGCGCGATTCGCGGAGAATCGCTGGCGGATTACTTGACTGACGGATCTTCTCAAATCGACGGAGAGCAGCTCGATTGAAGCTCGACGAGTCGCGTTCGTGTCCCATTAGCGTCAAACGAGGGAGATTGCCTTCTTAATTGCGACAAGCCGATCAAATATTTATCGCGGTTTCCGAGCGCGCGCGGGCGCCCCATTATCGAATCAGGGATAAACGCGGAAGACCGGCGGCCGCGGAGGATGGAACGCGTTAAACTTGAGAATTCCACGGTTGATGACTTCCACGTGCCGCGCAGCCGAATGCAATTCTTGCAGCGATACGCGTCGTCGCGGTTCACGGAATCTATTTTCATCTCGGCTGACCGGAAGCGTCGTAACACCTACTGTGTCTCGTGCGCGAGAACGCGATGCGAAGCGTTTCCGCGCTCAAGGCCTCGAGCGGATCGTTCACGGCGAAAAAGGAAGCTTGTCGGCCGGCAAGGTTGCGCGACTTCAACTCCGTCGCGAGAGAGAGAGAGAAAGAGTATCGTTTTACGCGAATTAATCCCTAATGAAATAAATTCTATCGGTTACACGGCGTTACGCACGGGCAACGCCCCGACAGTTCAGCTAGAGACGAGATCGCGAGAATCGAAATCAAGGCTATTGGCGGACAAAGAGATCTTCTGAACGCTGAAATTTGCACGAGTTCGTTCAAATATTTCCGGGATTAAAATCGCGATTTTTCGATTTCTACGGAAATAGAGGGTCGATCTCAGATCGGACACAAGAGGGGCGAAGAGACGCAGCGTGAGATATTCGCCGGCCGGGATATCACGAGCGGAAGACGTCGTATAAAGGTAGATCGCGATTACATCACGGGAGAGGCATCTTATCCGTAACTCGCGGTGCACACAGCTACGAGCGCGCAACATCGTGTTTCAATATGCGTTGGCAGTACGCGCTGCAACGTGCCAAGGTGAACCTGGACGAATAATTTATAGTGCCGTCGGCGCGACACGCGATATCGGGCCGTTCAGTATTCGCCGTTTTGGTGCGTGCGATATGCGTCGCCTTTGCGCGGCTCTCTCGTCGAGGCGTTACCGCGACAAACTCGTATAATCGGCCTTCGCATTGCGAAGTTCGCGAAAGTCACGCCGCTGGAAAGCCTCGACTCAGGCGGTTTCTCGTCTACGTCTGGAGACTACGGCGCGGGAGCGCGAGTTTCTAGTAATTAAAGAATGCAGCGGCATATGGCGATTCGATGTCTCGCTTGTTCACCGCCGCGCCCGAAGCGGATTTCTCTCTCGCGGCGATATTTATTGCTATTAACAGACGATATTAATTAATTAAATGACACAACAACGCCTGGCGATGTGTAACTGGCCGCGCCGCTCGTTCGTTGCATCGAAATCCACGCGCTTTTCTCTACGTCTCCCTGGCGACACGCCGCCTCAAGCGGATTTAGAAGTGCAAATATAGAAGATCGTTCAGCGAACGATAAAGTGTGCATAACGAAACATAAACGAGCGCGGCTGAAAAGACCGCGGAATACACTCGCGTTATCGGGGCGAAGCCCGCGAGCGGCGAGCAGAGAAACGAGTGAAATGAATAAATAAAATGCGCATCTACATATTATTCAAAGGTCGCACGGGGACGAAGCACAAGGCCGCAATAACCACAAGAGGTGAAGCGCTTTAATCTTCTTTCGTGATGCGCGCGCTTCTGTTGCACGAGCGCTTTTCGATACATGTCCCCTCGTGTCCCTCTCTGCCTCTCTGCGGCCGCTCCGGCGAAACGCATCTCGATCTGATTCACCTTAATTGACGCGCGGGTCGAGCTATGCGAGCGATGCAGCGAGTTAGATGAGAACGAACGGGCGCGTTGCGCGAGAAAGGGGTTCGCGCGCGATGACGAGTCCGTTGGACAATGAGGAAAGGAAGAATCCGCGGCGGCCGCTCCTCACTTGCTCCTCGCTCGTAAATGTCACGATTCAAATGATCGCGCGGGACTTAAATGAATCCGCCAGGGTTCAAGTAAGTCGCATCATCGTGGCCGCGTTCGACGCGAGCTTGCGGGATCGCGAGACGCCTGCAGTCGATGACGCGGCGATGAAAGGCAACTCGAGGCAACTACCACAGCGGTGCATGGCCAATTTAAAATCGCTTAACGAGCGCCATACCGACGACATTCGAGTTGAACCACCCAGAGACTCGCGCGCGCGCGCGCCTTGGAAATTATGAATCAGCGCGCGACGCGGATCGATGATGACATCGACCGATGCATGACGCGCTGATCACGCTTTCCTCTTCTCTTTCCCTCTTAGCTACGCTAGGTTATCGTGCAAATTATATGCGACACGTGTATTATTACGTGTGTCACATATGCGCGATTGATCACGTCTAATGTGGGAAGTTAAAATAGACCGAGCGGTGAAGCTCGGGAAGAAATATCATCAGTTTACTTGGGCAGATACTTTTAGCCACAGGGATGTGTAGTATTACAAATTAACAAGTTTTAATAAAAAAAAAAGAAGAAAAATAGAACGTTCCACATCTCGAGTTTTCAATCAGAAACGAAAAATGGCTTTTATCGGAAAATGGTCAATATCGAGAACTCGTTAATATGGCAAGGAGATATTCCTAAACAAAGAAATTTTCTTGGATTTTCAATAATTTATCGTTAATTCTTTCGTTGATTAGAAATTAATTGTCGTCGAAATTTTCGTCATAAATTTTCCGAAAGGGCGAGAAACGAGCTCTCTCTTTTTCTTATTAAAACACGAATGAGAAATTAAAAACTGCAAATCGACGGAAAGAGATGATCATGTTATCAACCGCGCCACCGCTCGTTACACTTTCTTCGTATCGTACCTCGCTTTCATCGACCTTTGAGCGACGCAGAGGTGGAAGAAGGTGGAGGACAATGGGGAAGAGACGGCACAACGGAATTTGATAGACTGCAGGGGGTTGGTGCTGTGCGACAGCGGAAAGCCGCGGCTACGTGTGCGCCCTTAGTAAAGTATGTTTACTTCGAGGGACGCGAAAGGCAGCCCCAAATCTAATAAGTCCCGAGAGCAAATATCTCCGCGGCGGAAAACGTCGTTTTTTACCATGCTGGATATATTTCCGACATTTTTTCCCGGCACGGGTCGCGCGTGGCTCTCCGTGCGTCGTGGAAAATCTGGCGATTTTTCCCGAGGACCGCCGCAATCAGCCGGCGTTCACCGTGTGTGTGCGATTTTCGCGCGGCGATAATTACGACCGCGACGATAACGAGAGCAGATGAATAACGGGACGACAGCGCGAGTCGTCCACCAAAGTCGCGTACAGTGGCTCGCAAAACAGTTTTAGCGGCCGTTTGCACTAGTGTGTGCACGGAGTGTTCACTAAGGCTCTCGTCCGTTCTCACATTAAGATCATCTTAAATATATCTTCAAAAAAATACTTCTTAGCGAGTAAAGTCTGTACGGCATCCGTACAGATCGTTAACTAAGAGCGTTTTACGATTCACTGTACGACTGAGATTTCGAACGACTTTCACATTATAATTAAGAACCAAATAATAATAATACCAACAATAATTGATAATAATAATAATAATTCAATTTGACAGAATTTGGCGTACTCCCAACGTGATTGCGCGTTGAGAGCGTTTTGCAGTCCACTGTACGAATGCCCGAAAAATAATTCCGATCGTCGCCTGACAATTTTTCGCGAATATCCCCGTTTCACGAGCGCAAAGCCAATCGCGGCACACTTTTAGACTTGACAAATCGCATCGACCGTCTAAAAGCGGACCGTTCAACTCTTGCACCCAGCGAAGCCGCATCGATAGCCGTACTGCGCTTTTTCCCTAAAGCGCAAAATAGAAATTACCGTTGCATGAAGCCGTAGCGGCAAAAAGTACGCTCTCTCCCAAAGAGAGCGTTAAAGTGGCGGACGCCGCTTGTGGAAGTATCCGGCTGCCTGGCCGGCTAACGTTGTCTCTATCCGAGGAATTGATGGCCGTTGGGCGAAGCGAACGCCTGTCGCGGCGACAGGAAGCCATCGATACCGAGGCGAAGAAACGCGCCGAGGCGCGCTCGCGGCCCCTCAGCGAATCGTTTTAGGGGTTCGATCGCGAACGAGTGTGTGCATCCTCCGCCGGTCGGAAGTGCTACGTCATAGCGGGCGGCCACTTCCGGCCGGCGGTGCGCCCTCGAGCACCAGCTGCACCCTCGACGGCGTCCCTCCGCGCGCGAGATCGATGGATCGAAGAAGCTCGCGCGCGCGCGCGCGCGCTGCGGTCACGGCTTTACGGATTTATGGCATTAATTATCGGCGCCCGCGCGCTTTTCCCCGGCTCTTTCGCCGGCGATAGGCGAGGCCGAACTCGTGTACCCGCTCGTAAATCTTGAGGCGCTTAGCGTGTTCGATCAGCACGATCTGGATCGGCCCGAAGGCGATTAGAAGCGATTACCGTGAGCTTGCGTCGCGTCATGCGGCAGACGTTTGAATTCTGTGCGAGTTGCGCGTCAAAATCGAAGTCCACATGCGAGGCGACGGGACAAATTCACCGCTCGCGAGAAATTTCAGGGATCCCTTCTTTGAACGACGTGCGTGAGGTCTGATCCTCAGTAAATATATTTGTTACAAATCTTTAGGCATACGACTCTAAAAATATTCGACTAAATTAAATAACTGAATTAAAATGTATTGTGAGCAGAAAAAAATCAGTCGCAGGATTTTAGTTTGTGTGATTAATTATTCAATTTCGGGAAGATGTAATAATGTCTTGTGATGTATCGCGCGTGTCAGGATTTTTCCTACTACGTTAGGCAATCTTAACATCGTTTGACCAACTCTGTATCCCATTTTACTAAATTTTAATTAATAATTTCCTATCCCATCATTATTGTATAAATATTAAGTGTCCTTTTTGCTCCAATATTAGACGTTAAATATATTTGTACATAGAAAGAAAGAGAATATTATATGGTTTCTATTATTTTATGGATATTTATATGGTATGAATCTGCGGAAATGGCCAAGAACGCGTTTTTGAAAAGTTTAAATCTCCATTTTCTCGAAACCCCGTTGTGATGGACAGCTTTTGAGTTCACATTCGTATTCTACGCGCATGATTTACTCAAGAACAACTTTCCATGACAAAGATGCAGGAAATTTGTAAAAATTTTTAATAAGCGCCATTCGTCTCTAATTTATCCTAATCATCTGAGCGCCACCGTACACACCTCGGTAATCCGGCACTGGCGTATAAATACGGACCGGTGTTAATTTTTTTATTCGATACAGGTTATTCTTGTGGCGCCGAGCTCGCTCCACAAACAGAAAAAGGCGTGTCGTACTACACCGGCAAAACGGAAATACCGTACAGGCTTAATCGGCACGGAATATGCAAATAGCGCGATCGATTCGGCACATTCCCGTGACGTAGACTCCGATAACTCGAAAATAGACATCGCCAAAACGACGAATCTCCGATCGAACGTCTCGGTCGGCTTGTCGTACACACACTTATTATAAATAAGTATGCCAAATATGACACGCTCGATGTCAGAAAGATCGCTGTTCTAATCTAATCAGAAGTATAACAATTTGGCCGCTAATTGCACGAGAACACGATGTCTGCGCGATCATTGTTACAATTAAAAGTAATCGAGCCACTCGATTAATGTCGCTGTCAAAATTCCCATTTAGAACACAGTATTAATCCGCATTCGCGGTACCGACGCTTCACGTTACTTTCGAGATAAACAGCTCGAGTATGCCGACTTCGGATCTGCGTTTGAGAAAAGGACATCCGAGTACGCGAGCGTAGAGCTCTTTCGCTCTTCCACGACTTCGCACACTAACGAGTCTGAAAACCATTTAAGTTCGTCTCAATGTGAGCGGCACGGCCGCGATCAGTCGTCGTACTCTCTTTCTGTGCTGCTCCTCTCTCTCTCTCTCTCTCTCTCTCTCTCATGTATACATCCTCGCACGGCGCTTACTCGAGCCGAAGCGATGGCGAGACGCCGTATTTTCATTTAGATAAGCGCAAATTTGTTTTGGATTTCGTCTGGAAACTGTCGAAGATCGTTCGAGTGAATCGGCCCGAGAGAGAAGACAGACTACGGCGTACCCGATCGCGCGCAGACACACTCGGTGACCAATATTCGCAGTGATGCATCCCACAAATCACCTTGAAGAGATGCAACCTCGCGAAATGCGATCGAGCACGCGTAAACGAACGCGTGCGTTTATCATGTTGACTCTTCAAAGAATATTGGTTCGATTTCTTTTTATCATTATTACATTTATTTTTAGCTGATCTATCACATCGCGCATCCGGACATAGCAACATTTCGTTAGATCTCTGTAACTTTTAATTCAAACTTGGAAAATATACGCCGGGAGGAAAAATGTATAAAATATAAAAAATATTTATTCGGTGAGTGCTGATAACACATGTATGTAACATTTGTACCAACATACATATTTTTATATTGGAAAAGCATTTTTTTCAATTGAGAAAATATACATTCTCTTAAAATCGTTACTTTTCACGAAAGCATTGTTTATACTACTTGAGCAAAAGCAAAATTTAAATTTAAGTCAATATGTTATTGGTTATCCATCCGAAAAATCTTTTATTTTTTAGACATATCTTCTCCTAGTGAATAATTCATGAATTAGTGATTCTTTTAGTGTAACATTTGTACAGAATGTTGTTTTATTTTATTAACAACTCGATAGTTTATTTTATATGCATTCGAACAGCATTTGCAAAAGTACCACATTCCACTCCTCTAAAAAAGAGCGATCAACCGTTCTTCGACGCTTCAAAAATTCAAGACGTCGCTTCACGGGTCCGGGTTGCAGTGTGTTTAAATATTCCAAGTAGTAGTTCCCTCCCCGAGAATCGTGTACGTGTGTCCAAAGTATGAAATTTCCAATAGCGCGAATTTCAACATCAGCTCGAGTCGAGGATTTTCCCCGGACTCGTAATTTTACGAGATTAAGGGCGACATCGGAAACAAAGCAGAAAACGTGTCGCGGTGAAATTAAGAGGATAAATCTCTTGCGCAATAAATGAAACACCAAGATTTTAATTGCACGATCGACAGATAATCGAATTTCCCAACTGACGACGTTTTGCTTATGCATGCGCTTGACTTTCTTAGCGCAGTCGACGTGTCTTTTTCTTTTCTCTCCTCTCCCCTTCTTCCCGTCCCTTAGAACATCTTCTCTGTGAATTTCATTGAATTTAAATACAACCCTCTCTCTCGCTCCGCGGCCTGACCGCGGGATGAATACGAATTTTTTTCGCCGTCTGTGAGCGCGTCTTTTTCATGCCTCGCCGCTGCACTTTCTCTCTCTCTCTCTCTCTCACAACTGATAATATTCGATCGCTGAATTAATTAAACGATGTTAATCGGTGCTCTCCGTCCGCCGGTTACGCCGGTCGGAATATCTCAATCGGCCTCTCACTCCCTAGTCATTTACAATCGTAAAACTGATAAAATTCCCGTTGCTCACTGATTTCGTTGGAGCTTATCGCGAGAGCGCTTTTTCCTCTCCGACACCAGATGTTTCTATCAAATTATCAGGAAGGAACAATCTGCACCGTGAGAATTTGCGATTGATAATATATATATATACATATATCTCTCTTCTTCGCGGAATTTACAATTGAATTAACAATAATTTAATTGCCCCATTCTCTTTGTGCATTTGCTGAATTAATAACAGATTCAAAGAACGGCAATTAAATACGCGAGAGATAACGCAACATTTCCCGATCTAATACGATTTTATGAAACTCATCACGCAATCAGAACGATCCTAATCAGGTTGCTAGCATTTCGTATCGATACCGTTTCCTCTCAGTGTAAGATTTTAAGATATTCTCGGCTAATATTCCAAATCGTGTTTTAAATTAAAATTTGCAAGAAATTTTAATTAAAATATATCAGCTTTTGTTAGTTGTATATCAGGTTTTGACAAAAATGCCACGACGACATTAGGTAAATTTGCAATTTTTTACTTCGAGTTTTCCCGAGTGGTGAAACATGTATGAATCCGAAGAAATCAACAGCTTTTTCATAACATTTTTTATATTTCTGCTGTGCGAAAATTTCCTTGCAATATATAATATTCTTTGTAATTTATTTAAAAAAAGCCGATAGAAGTACATATTGTCGATTTTACCCTTAGTATTTTAACCGGCGAATTTTTAAACTGCAAGATAAACTACACGAGAGGAAAGCTTTAAATACGTCTTTGAGTGGTTCTCGGGGAATGCCCGGAAGTATAATAAAATCTTATCGGAAAATTGTGATCAGGAAGTCCTACTTACTTTTTAATGGTAACTTCCTTATTCATTTATTTATTTATTTAACGAGAAAATCTCTCTTTACGTTAAGAAAGAAGAAAAATATAAATTATATAATAAAACATAGGATAATATAAAATTTATACCGCGGATAAATTGACTAGTCAAAATATATTTATACACTGAAAAAAAATATCTAAGAATTAACAAATATTTAGATGGGTACATATTTACTTAAATAAAAATTCTTTTCATTTAACCGAATATTGTGTACAGCCGCTCTACAGCGAAGAAAATCCCTCGGAACAAGAGCACGTTTCCTTTTCGATGACTATCGGATAAACAGATCGAGCAGTTGCCGTTGCTGATCATTTCTCATTATTCGCCATTTTAACAAACACACATTGCCAGAGACATAAATCACATTTGCTTCCGTCTATTTAGGTCAGGTTAGTTATGTCTCCGTTACAGAGGTGTTGCTTGGAGCAGCGAATCGGGAGTAGCAAATCATTCGTTTCCACTGACGGGGTAATTTGCTGTCCCACATCAACTAGCCATTTGTTGCGGCCGCTGGTAATTTCGTTAAATTAACAAAACTTTTTCTCTCATTCTGAAATCAGCGGAATAAGATCGAAGGAACGCGAACGCGGACGGGCGGCGAAAGCGAAAAGAAAAGAGAAAAAGAGAAGAAAGCACGTTGCGCTGCCTCGTGTATATAGTTGAGTGACTACATACGACTTTGCGGAAATTACCGCGTCCGGCCACGTACGGCCGCGGGGTCGAATGTTAGCGCGCGCGATCCGCGCGCGGATACGCGTGCACGCCGTGCACATGGGGCGTGTGTGCCCATAAAAATTGCAGCGACGGCGGCGTGTTCGCAGTTCCGGCCGCGCGCGTGTTTTGATTAAAAAATGCCGCGGAGCGGCGAGAGCGCCTCGATTAGAAAGCGCAAGGATGGGGGGGGGAGGGAATAGTTTTACGGGGGGTCCTTATACGAGATCTCCGGTCAATGCATAAATTTGAGAAACGAGTTCTACTCGCGCGCGGGTTATCTCCTGCGCGGATAACGCCGGGGGATAACTCGAGGAGGCCAAGGACGACGTCGACGCGAACGAGCGAGCGGGCCGCGAAGTCGCGCCGTTTCCGCTTCTATTCTTCGCCCTTAACGATCGCGCGCTTCCGCGCCCTGCCCTGTCGACGAAATCGACGGCGGCGACCGTGCACTTAATGCCCTCGTAAAATCCCGACTGCACTCTGAAACCGCCCCCGGCGTCCGCGAGCTTTGATCTACGCTCTCACGCGAGAGAAATCTATTAACAGCGTGGCATTACGGCGCCGCGCCGCTCGAATCTCTTAATTCGCGCGCTGTGTGACCACCTTGTATGCACACGGTCGATATTCGCGCGCTGCCCGTCTCTCCTGCGTGCATCAGTCAACAATGTGGAAAAAAATATCCTTCCGCGTGACGTAGCGTATTGGGAAATTGCCTCCGACAATGTACGGTGCATTGTTCTTACGCGGACATACGTCTCTTTCTGTCTGAAGTGCAGGCGATCGAAAGCATTTTGCTGTTGCACAGCTCGTCGGGCAAGGGAGAAGGGGGGGAAGGGAGGAGCAGAAACACGTAGTCGCAAAAATCGCCACTCGAATTAATCGATATACAGTGCGGCTTTTGCAATCGATGCTCTGCCATTGTACATAACCGGTTATGTGAATGTGCCGCGTACATAAGAGAGAGCGCGGGTGTATAAAAGTATAATAAAAGACACGCAAGTCGTACGAGCGAACTTCGCGAAACGGTGATCGATCCCGGTGATAATTTTTAGACGGTGTATGTGTGTGTTTATTTGTTTGTTGTGTGAGAGATATAGAGAGGCAATAGTACTTCTAGAATGATATTCCAATGTTTTGCAGATATACGAGAAGAAAGAAACGCTACGCAATTAAAACAGAGATCAATTTTTGAACGATGTTACTTAGTGTTCGATTTGGACAAATGAAATAAAGAACGACTGGACGGAAATGGTAGTCGCAATTTTAATATCTCTAGTGCTGATTTTAAATCGTTGTACGTCTATTTTTAGTTACACCGTAGCGCTTTTATTATCTCGGTCGTATGTTGAGAGAAGCTCTCACACTGAGAGAAGAGATATTTAAGATGAAGAATATTGATTCGATGGGGTACTAATTATATGTTAAATTTTTAATTTGAATTCTTCTATTTAAATAGAATACTCGTATGCAATCGGCTTCTGGATTATTAGATAATCAGTAAGTTATAAGAATGGCCATACAACAGTCCACACTTAGAGGAAAAGATATAGTGATATCTGAATTAATGGGTGTAGTTGAATAGATTATTTTATAGTTATTGCAACTAAAACTTTAGTTGCAATAACTACAAGTTGGTTCCAACTATATACATTGTAATTTTACATGAAGAGAATATTGTAATAAAAATTACAATGCAATTTTAGCAACCCGGGAATAGACTAGCACTATTACGAAAATCATAATAAAACAGTAAAAATGAATATAAATGTAGTAAGAGTTATTATGTTTTGTTATATTTTTTTTTCGTAATAGTGCCAATCTATTCCTGAACTATTAAAATTGCATTGTAATTTTTACTACAATATTCTCTCCGTGTACCTCTTAACCCTTATAGTTAAGATGTTTTATAGTTGTCACCTATATTGTTGTTTATGCACTATCATGTTTTTCTCCGAATGTATATTTTGTAAACAACACAGAGAAGCTTTAAATTCTTATAAATCATAATTATAGAAGTGCTAATTGTTGTTCTCTATGTCTCTCCTTTCTCTCGTTTTACGAGAGACTTTTCTCTTGCCTTTGGCTTTCCCGCTTAGAATCGCAACTTTAGTTATTTAGGAAATCGGAGTAGATCCTAGAAAATTTTCTTTAATTGGAATAACAACGAGATTTTCCCAATTGTTATCAATTTGGAACGAGTCCAGATAATCTGATCGGAATCTATGCTACACTTGGGAATGTTTTGGAAATTTCCATACGGGCAAGTAAATGCGACTACAAAGAGTTAACTGTCATCACGGTCTTTTCAAAAATTCCTTCGAGACTCACCTCTTCCCAAAACGCGGCGTATGTTCGCGCACAGGTGTGATGTATCGATCACACCCCACGGACGTAGGTAGACTAATTCCCCCATGATTCGAATATGAAGCGTCCTCCCCGAAAACAACAATCCACTCGATTGTAGTAAATCACGCACGCGAGATTTGAAAGGAAGCACACTTCCTCATGCTCCCACACAAATGCACACAAATGGTCGAATCGCGATTGCTATTTTAGAAAAGGACACGTCGCTAGGACGAGATCGGGACACGTGAGTCTGTGACTGCTTCCCATCGACGGGGCGCGAAGAGATTAGGAGATGTACCAAACGAGAACAACATCGCCGGGATCGCCGACGCATAAACGCACAACGCGTCGTTAACGTCGGTTATGGAACTTTCGAGTTTCTTGGCCATTAGCCCAGCCCGCAGCGGCAGGTCGTTGCCACCCCGCGCGAACTTCTCGATCGCTGCTTTACCACACAATCGTAAATGTATTAATAAATAATAACGAACTCGGGGTGGTCCGCTGCCGCCACCCTCGCCAAACGCGTCCCATCATTCCCGCAGCGACTCGAGTCTCGCGTTTTGCTCTCTGGCCAGACCTCGACCATTCTTCCTCTCTCCCTTTCTCCCTGTTCTCTCTCTTTCTCGGGCCATTTCCCCCGCGCGTCACGTATCAACTTGACGACTAATCGCGCGATTATCGATGACACAAACGGAGGTAGATAAATTCTCCCTTCCTCTCTCTCTCTCTCTCTCTCTCTCTCTCTCTCTCTCTCTCTTTCTCTTTCTTTTTGTGATTCTTGCGCAATTATTCTGAAAAATCACGATTGTTCCAGCGGTCGAGTCGCTCCATCTCGTCTCATCTCGTGTTCTTTGTGTAGAGAAGCGCAAAAATGGATTGCTTTTAATTTGTATTGAAATTAATCGAACGGCGTAATGGCGATTTTGTTTAATTCGTTGTAAACGCGGAGAGAGACACACAGGTGCGCAAAACACAGGTGTATCGCGAGCACACTAAAGAAAAATTGGTTATTCCGTCCAGTCGACAATTGTTGATAATTTAATTAATCCGCGATTGCGGGGGATTTTTTATTAAAAAAAGGAGAAAAAAGGAAAAAAAGGGAAAATGCAGAAAAAAGGTTGCCCTTTGTTCGATAGGTGCTGCATGATTAATCGTGAGGTCAATAACAGTTTAACGTAAAACGCCGCGAATCTTCTCGCGACGTTTTAAACAGCTCTATATTTTGCGTTTAATGTCTCTGTGTACACGCGGGCTGAATATTATATTCCGCGACATAAACAGACGATATAATGCGGTGCAACTACGAGCTTTCAACATGGCCAGCGCGAAGAGAAAGTAGGTTGGAAATTGGAGGGAAAAAGAACGCATCGCAGGGCGGAAGGGGTAGCTAGCGGCAGCTTTTATATCGCGTGCGTTTTATAACGGCCGCACATACACACACACGCGCACGCGCACACATGCTATACGTATGCGTGTGCTCGTGCGCACGTGCTCGTTTATCGTCACCCGTTTCATTGTTTACAACGTGAATACTTCCCGCTTCCTTTTATTTGTATTTTTCACCGCGGGCAACACGCGCGCGCGTGTCTCAATCCCCCCGTGAAATTAAAATACTCTGACGCTGAAATCGGGTTAGCGTCTTAATTAGTGTCTTAACCGATGTTTAAATTTGCAGTTTGCTCGCGAAGTCTGCCGGATCGGCCAGCCGGATTCACGAACATAAATATGCAATTTGAGAAACATCTATGTATATAAAACAGAATATCTATCTATATGTTCTCTATTAATTCCTGAACTTTTCGACCAAACTGAACCAAATTTTGTGTAGTTACTCTCTAGGATCCTGTGGAAAATACAGGCTATTATGAAATCTGGAAAAAAAACCTCATCTCCTCGTAAGTAACGTCCAAACGTAAGTAGTTTAAGCTGGTATATTTTATAGTTAGAAAAATAAATATTTTATATAACTTTTAAGATATGAGAGTGTTACACGAGAGCAGGGGTGCCTTAAAAAAATATATATACATGTACATATATATATATATATATATATATATATATATATATATATAGCTTATCTCTCCAATTTAAATATTCAAAAGTTAAGTAATTTCTTGTGATTTTCTGGAAAAGAAGGAAATATTTTCGCTTCTGTTACAGTTTTCTGTTACAAATCACGGGTTTAAATCAGTCGTGAGATCGGGCTTTTTTTAGTCTCAAAAAAGAAAGAGGACGTTCGGTCCATCGCGATTGAGTTCTCGGACGTTCGCGCATCGGATATTCGCGTGGATCCGATACATATTACGCGCGAGCTGCATTTGCGCGCGTACCCAAGGTAGGAAGGATGTCAAGGTTTATGGGAAAGGCGAGCGGGCGATTGTTTCATTTAAAAAATGATATTCAAGCGCTACCGTATTGCCGGCTATGCGCGACAGGTCGCCCCCTCCTTGCATTATTCCCCCCTTCTCCTCCTCCACCTCTTTCTCCTCCTTCTTCATTTTACCCTCGCTTACTGCGATGTAGTCTCGTGTTTTCTAGCGCGAACGAAACATCGCGAGATTTATCCTGAAAATACATCGTGTGCCCGACATCATGCAATTAAACGCCGGCACTACAGTGCGAGCTAGAAGGCGGGGCAATGAAGAAAGAAAGAAAGGGAGAAAGAAAGGAAGGAAGAATGAATGAAAGAAAGAAAGAAAGCGAGAGTCGACTGGAGGGGAAATGAAGGCGACGTTGCGAACAAGAAGGAAGGGTGGAGAAAGAGAGAATGAGAGGGGGCAGGGTTGGAAATGCTCGGAAAAATTGTTATCGCTAACGTTGGTAAAACAACGCTATTCACTTGTCGCGAACTTGAGGAATAATAGGTTCTTACTCACGCGGACTCGTACGAGCAAAATAGGCAATTTTCCCGTCATTTAGATTGGCCTTTTATCGCAAAGCAGGAGAATTATCCTCTCTCCTTCTCTTTAACTTTCTTTCTCTTTCTGCCTTCCTCCTCGCGAAATACGTAGTATAGAAATATTGAGTATTTTGAAACAAAAAGATATTATAATTTACTGTTAAACATCGATTAGCTGATTTTCTTTTCTTTCTGTGTTTTACTTTGATCTTTTTGTAAATACTCGCTCACTAATTATACGATAATGAAATTTATGTTGTGTTACTGTTTAGCACTTGAGGGAGTTTAGTCCCAGAGCGTCTATCAAATGTTACTTTTTTTCTTTCCCTGTCTGCTCGTTAATAGCACGGAAGGTATCGCTGATCAATCGCACTTTCGTGGGTGTATTATCGCGCCTACGCACAAGTTATTAGGCATTATTACGGACAGGAAAGTGAAGTCGCGAAACTCACAGGAGAGTAACTTAAGAGATTAAGGCGCGCACGTACACGAACGTTTTAAGTCCCGTAGGGTTAATAGGCAACGCTTAACGTGTTAAGCCCGGCAATGGCAGCACATTACAATGCAGTAACGTCGAGACACTCGTGTTATATCTATGATACTATTGTGCGGAACGGTGTATCGAGCGATGAAAAGAGGCGCGTGTCCGCAATTCGCTCGTTTCTCTCTCAGAGGAGAAAAGAAGCGTAATCTCGAGACGATCCGAAGATCGCGAGTCGCCATTGCCGAGCTTAAGGCCGGGTCTACAATAGGTGTAGTAAGCCCATAGCCTTTCGTCCCAAGCCCAAAAATGTGACGTAATTTTCGGCTAAAAGAGAGTTTTCTCCCACCGCCGCCTGAAGTGGTAATCCCTAAGCTTTAAAGCGAGCTGGCCATATTCCAGCTGTCAAGGCATCGCGGAAGGCGCTTTTTTGTCAGAAATTATGGGCCTTAAGGCGAACGGCGAGAGGCTTGCCGCACCTATTTGCGGACCCCGTTCTAACGCGTTACAGACATAGATACGTGAGAAGTACGGCTGAAGTGGATCGTATTTACCTCGGTTGCGTGATCGATTCGACGCTCTGTGCCTCTGCGCGAGGTTCGATCGCGTTAAGGCCAGCAGCAGCAGCAGAAGGATCGGCAGGAGTCTCCTCGCCGGTAGTCCCATTTCACCTCTCTCGATTGATTTTATGTACGATTCATTTGCCGCGCACGCGATCTAGCGCGCGCGCGCCTCCTCTTGGAGAAGACGGCGAGTGAATTTCGGGGGCACGCGCTCCCTCTCGATCTCTTGCTTGTTTTCTGTTTCTTGCTTGGTATCTTCCCTTTCTCACCCCTAACGCGCGCTGGACGTTGCGAGATAGATCGTCGTGGCTGCGTCTTCTCCCGCGGGAACTGAGTACAGAGCAGCAGGTATCGCGAGGGTTAATCGACACGCGGTGCGCGCCGATTGGAAAGCACCTTCCCTGATCGCCGTCTCGCTCTCTCGAAGAGAAACAGAGAGAGAGAGAGAGAGAGAGAGAGAGAGAGAGAGAGAGAGAGAGAGAGAGAGAGAGAGCGCTGAATGTATGCATTATGTACACACACGGGGAACGACAGGAACAGCCGTTACCGAACGGCGCGTTCGACCAGCGAAATGTCGAGGCACGCGACGAAGATAGATCGCGGAAAGTTGGAACAAGTTTTTATTCCTGTGTCACGATTTTTCGCGGCGCGAGAGCACAGCCGTATTCTTTCTTTCCGATTTCATTCTCTTCTTTCTGGGTGGGTGACGAGGGAGGAGGAAGGGTGGAGGAACTTCCGATTCATTAACCGCGGCTTGTTTGATTTATCGTCGTAGCCACGAGTTTCCGCGCATGTCGCGCGGGATTCACGATCCGAGTGCGATCTATGCGAGCTTTTCGCGGCGGCGGATTCAGGGATTCAAGTGGAAGAAACGTCGACTCGTTGCGCGTGCTTTCTGCCCTCGTGTTTCCTACGCGCTACGTAAGCGCCTTCTCGTCGGGACATTCGCGGTAGCACCGAAATTTGAACCTGTTTACCGTTATTAATTACGAACCCGAACTTTCTAACACCTGGTATATTCTAAAAGATCAGTGTATGTTTAATACACATTCTACTTGGGGCTTTAAGGCCCATTTCCACTACCGTTCTTAAACGTTGATTAAACCGTAACCCGAATTTAAGTCTTTGTCTGAGGAGAGTTTAAAGGTAGGTTATGACTTATAATAGACGTTGGTCGAATCTAAAACGCAGAAAACGCACAAAATGCCACTTGCAGGTTCTAAAGAGGATCTACGCGTAGGTCCGTAGGAGAATCGTAGGAGAGAATCGAAAGAGGTCGACTCCGGAGTGTCCAAGTGGGCGATAAATGAGATAATGAGGTCGAAAGTAGAATCCCCAAACCCGGGCTTCCTTTTCACCGTCGCATGCGCCTCGATTCGCGATTCGGTGTTTGTGCGCGCGTATTAAGCCGGTTTGCGGGCGAAGCCAAGGAAAATTGTAAACGGCCGGTGAACGCACAATGGCCGTCGCGATACGCCGCCCTTTTCAATTATTTTTAATTATTTTCTGAATCGCGCGCCGACGCCCTCCGTCGAGTTTGACGCACGCCCGCGCCACGGTCTTCAATTTCAGCTCGCCGTTGCATTGTGCCCGCGCCGCGCCGCGCCGGGCGCGCTGTCGCGCTCCCGCTATTGTGTCGTCCGTCCCTTCCATCGTCCGCCAATTTTCCGATACGTATCGTTAACATCCCGCGCGCTATTTAACCGATCCTCGTGTACGCGCTCGCGATTAACCACCGGCCGCGCACCGGCCGTCGAAAGCTGAGGTATATCCCGGCCCCACCTTTATTCTCCGCGCGCGTTGTTTTTATTTTCCCCCTACGAGCCACACGCGCCGAACGACACACTCGATGAAGTTTGGGCCTCGACGTTTCCTCTCGACTTCGGGAGTATATTCGTGCTATTCAACCCCCCCCCACCCCACCCCCCTATCCCTGTTCGCTGCACACAGGTCGAGATGTAAGAGCGGGCGACTTTAATAACCTATCACGGATACCGTAAGGTAACTGTTTCTCTTCTCGTTCTCCGTCTCGTTCTCGCGCGGATTATTCGACGCAATTATTACGTCTAATAAAACTGAATGACAAGTGAAAGTTTCTCATTTCGATTGTGACGCGGATCCAGAAGGCGGATCCGGGGCGACAGTGTTCCCGGGGACGTTCTCGCGGCGCGGCGCGGCGTATAATAATAACGTGCGTGAAAGCACGTCGTGGGGAAGATGCATGCCAGACTGTCGTTACGTTGCTACCCACCGGGGGATTTGTGCGGGCGAAACTCGCGAATCGCTCTTACACCCCGTGCCGCAAATGAGATTTTTTTCGGACTTCCTCGTGCTCTGCGTTACTCAGCGATTTGATTTCGGATGTAAAGAAGTCCCGGCGAATTAGAGAAACCGTGCGGGGAGGAGGGAAGCGGGGGAGAGGGAAGGGGAGAGTGGCATTCCGCCGCGTAACCGTTCGTAACCGCACTTTACGGCCGTCAAACCCTGCCCGGCCCGGATTTGTCCGTCGTGATCGTGGAGGAAAATTATGCGGTGTGCAGGGTAACTACACAAACGCGCTTCTCACCGTACGCCGACGAGGAAGTGGAAGGGGGGCGCGGGAGAAGAGAGAAAGAAAAAAGAGAAGAAGGGGGCGAAGATCGTTTATCAGCGATTTAATTTCACCCTGCGGATCGCCTGAGCGTTAAAGCTGCATCATGCACGAATCGCGATCGTTCGGGAAGGTGCTTTCCGGGCCTCTCGTGAGACGCGCGTTACACCTCGAGCAAAACAAGTGCCCGTCCACCACCGTTGCCGCCGCCACCACCAGCACTACCACCACCGCCCCAGGGGCGGGGGAGGCGGCGGGGAGGAGACGTGTAACGGTGATCACGAAACTCCTTGGAGCGCGACGTTCGAAATTTGCGGCGGTCGCGGAGGGCATGCCCCGGCTCCGTCCGGCGCGAACTGGCTAGTTAAAGAAATATTGTTGGACAGTACGACTCCGTCGCTAATTGAAAGCGTTACTCTCCAGCCGTGACCGTTAGCCGAGCGAGACGGGCTTCATCTACGAACCTATAAGAAGAACAGACTCCCCCTCGAGCAACCACGACGACGACGACGACGACGACGACGACGACGAAGAATCGATGATTCGGGCGCGGCGGGTGAACCGATCGAGCTCTCGATTCTCAGAGAGCGCGATCGAGTGAAGGCGTCGCGCTGACCGAACCTGACGGACTGGCATGCCGCCGTTAGTCGTCATAGACCGAAGGACCCGAGCATAGAACACCCCACCGCCGTTGTCAACGAGGGAAGCGTGGGAGGCACTAAGCTACTTTGGATTTTTCTCTCTCTCTTTCTCACTCTCTCTCGCAGCGTTCTCCCCCTACCGCGGCGTATCACAACGCGCGACAGCGCCGATTCATCGGCGATGGCTGCTCCTCATGGGCTGAACGGAGCGTAAGTGTCAAGGAAAGTCGCGCCCTTCGATGCTTTCTTCGGTGCCGAGGTAGAATTATAACGCGCTCTTGGAGCAGATAACGTGAAGACAGAAACGAACACGAGCGCGAGTAAGCGAGTGTCGCTTGCGTTGTTTCCGGAAGAATTCGTGCGCGTTTTCAGGCATTGCTGGTTTTCTCTCT
This sequence comes from Odontomachus brunneus, assembly GCF_010583005.1. NCBI lineage: Eukaryota > Metazoa > Arthropoda > Insecta > Hymenoptera > Formicidae > Odontomachus > Odontomachus brunneus. Next base: position 1,113,430 of record NW_022639461.1, on the reverse strand, counting down.
CTCTCTCTCTCTCTTTCCCTCTCGCCCTCTCTCTTGATGAAAGGAACGAGGTGGACAGAGAAGAACGGGACGGCTAAATATATCTCCGTTGTCTCCGCTTTCCGTTTCATGATGCCGATAATTCTGGACGGAGGATTAGGACGGCTTTCCAGCCACACTTTTCCACCCCTCGCGACGTATCGCGCGCGTCGAAGGAACGTTTAAATATATGTAGAGCGACGCAGGAACAGACGTCGTAAGTCTGGAAACGTGCTTTGAGCCTTAAAATGCTAAGAAAGTCCGAAACGTTGGTACAGAAAATTTCTTCCTTGGATTAGAAGAGAGAGAGAGAGAGAGAGAGAGAGAGAGAGAGAGAGAGAGAGAGAGATGGAGGGAGGGAGAGCAAGTGCATATCAGTGATGCGAAAGCCGGGTCAAAATCTGATGTCGATCTCACGATTTTAAACAGCTATAACTTTGGAATTAATAGACGTAGCGATACGAAACAAAAAGCAATCTTTTTAGCACGCATTTTCGGCACGTTATGATATTCGGCATTTTCTATGATATGATATTTAGAAATAGTCTCTCCCTTTATGATATTTAAAAATAGCATCTCTCTTTATGATATTAAAAAATTGTTACTATCACCTTTTCTCTAAGCTACTCGAACGAATGCGCGCTTTTAATTTCAGGCTAATTAATTCCTATCTGACTTTTTCTGTCATGATCAACTCTTAATAAGAACAGCAACGATTAATCTTTTAGTCACTAAGATTTAGCTGATATTACTAGTCATTTCTTTGTGTGTAAAAAACAAAATTATCCAATTTCGAAGTCTAACCATCTTCATATATAAAATGACGAATAAAATGAACATCAACTCAATATTTTCTCTGGCATTTAACAAGGAGAGATGTCGTATTCTCCTTTTAATACAAAAAATTCCTACAAATATTTAACAGAAAAATAAATCTTGTATTCATACAATCGAACACCAATCATTAGTCATCGTGCATCGGCGAGTCTTATTGTCGACATTCCGTTCATCGCTGCACCTTCAGAAGGTGGCAAAGACTTCTTGTCTGCGCCTTCCTTTGTCGGGATGTTATTTACGCGCGAACGAGGCATTAGCCTGCGACAAAGTCTCGCGCGTCAACAGCTACCGGGTGAGAATATTTGTCCGACGTCCGGTAAGAGAGAATTCACAACGGGACTGAACGGTAGAGTAGTTCTTCCATTGACGGCGACAAAGGGTCGAGGCGCGATGCGGTGCAGGAGAGACCACATCAAGAGCACGGCGAACAAAGCGTGACCGAGGAGAGTCTCTCTAGGAGTGGGTGGAGATTAAATTGGGTGACAAGGTGGATCGCGTACTCGTTGTTTCCGAGCCGGAGTCACGGGCACGGACATAATGTACCGTTCCGGCGACATAGTCGAGCGTGGCAGATCGTCGCGCGATACGCGTATCGTAATGAAAGCGGTAGCGATACTGCTTTCGCGACAATGACGACAACAACAACAACAACTGCACAGCAACAGAGAACACCACAATTCCTGCCTTCACGGCGCAGTGAATCCCAAAAGGCTCATATATCCGGACGCCGTCACTTCGCGCTCGCGCGAAATATCCGCGACAACGGGAGGAGCGGCTTTCGAATACCGTGGGCGAGCGGAGGACGCAGCAGGAAAAGTCGAAGGGTGAAGGAGAAGAGCGAACTGAAAAAATAGAGTTATCCCGATGGACGTGAGAGGTGGGACCCGCTGGAGGAAATTCGATATTGGCCGCGATAAAAGCGATTGCGCAGAGTTGGAAAAAAGCGACTCGTCGGACGAAGGAGGGCGGGGGGAGGGAGGGGGTCAACAAAAAGGGAGCGAGAAACGGGATGGGCGTAACGAGCGGCGCGGCGCGGCGCGGAATAGAGCCGTGTCCTATTGAAACCTGGCAGATTAAACTAGGTGACAACAAGAGAAAGAGGGAGGGAGAGACGCAAAACGTTGTTACGTCAGTCGTGAGTCGAAATCGTCGTCGTCGTGAGTCTTGCCGAGTAGAACGTCGGAATTGGGAATGGTAGTCGCTGGTACATTGTGTAGCCTCGGAGGCTGCCGAGGGTGGCGGTTGCCGGTGGTTGCGAAGGCCTCGAGATGCTCTGCGCGGGGTTTGCGTTTAGAAGTCGCCATAGTGACGCCCTAGAATCAAGATCCCCTCTTCTGCGCCTCTTTGTCTCTCCCTGGCCGCCCCGTTCGCGCTTGTCGCGGTGGTCTCTCCTCTTTACGTCGTTTACCGATCCGACCATGCCATTGTTGCGGATTTCGCACGAGGGAGATCGTCCGTTGCCACACAGGCGAAATTGCCCCTGCACCCGCGTACCTTATGCGCGCACGCGTGCTTTGATCTCGCGTGTGTTAGTGGACGCGATTTGGAAGTAACTTTATTAACCGGCTTTTACCCCGATAGACGCGATTTTTCTCTCTCCTTCTTTTCCTTCGACAATGTCGAGTTGTAAAACGGAGAAAAGGCGCGAACAGTTCGATTAAATACACCGAGAGGAAGAGTCTACGATCCAATCAGAAATTAACGAACGGATATACGGACAGAAGAGACCGGGGCTAGATGTCCCATATTTCAGAATTTCGAATTATTTTTTAGGAACAATTGTTAGGAACATGATAGCTTTTTTAATTTTATGTTAATTACGATTTTAATCATATATTTTATTTTCTAATAACCAAAATATAAATATACAGTGACCATCTTGCCTTGGGATCAATCGTCCAGTAGCGTAGGGTAAAGAAGGCCACATATAAAATGTGTATCTTGATTAGTAGTTCCGGA